>NC_060126.1:52309278-52625278 GCF_021461395.2 Schistocerca americana
TTCCTTAACTCTTGTGCAAAAAGGTGTGCAGTATACTGGTGCATCCATTTTCAATAAGCTGCCACTCGAATTCAAAAATCTTAGCAGTAATCCACGCGCTTTCAAATCGAAACTGAAGAGTTTCCTCATGGGTCACTCCTTCTACTCTGTCGAGGAGTTCCTTGAAAAATTAAGCTGATTCTCATTGTAATGCTGATAGCGTTTGCTTAAACTTATGGACTGATTTTCTTTCAGGTTCATGAACATTTATTTTTATCTGTTATTACTTTTATGTTGTAAGTTCGTGTACTGACACGTTCCATGACCTTGGAGATTTTCTCCTCAATTTGGTCCTACGGAGCTTGACATGTAAATAAATAAATAAATAAATAAAAAGCGCCATCTGGCTGTCTGCCGGCAGAGATCTGCATGTTTGAGGTGTAAAACAGTTCGGAATCAACGGTAGCAAATATTTTTATTCCATATTTTTCCGGCTTCGACGGTATGTATTGGATAAAAGAGCAACGTCCTGTATGGGCCTCGAGTTTCTCATCAATGGTGACGTTTTGGCCTACAACGTAACAAGATTGGCAGTTCTTCACAAACGTTTTAAATAAAAGTCGAACTGGCGCTAGGCGCTCCACTGCTCTGCGTTCACTACGTGATTGTCTGTCATCAGATCGCAGAGCTTGTAACAGAAAACGAAACCTGTAGTCACTCATGGACAACCGAAATTCTCGATTCCGAATCCCTTAGAACCCCACAAATCTTGAAGACTTTCCCTTCCCGTCGTGTGCATTCCAGCTACGTATAGAAGACCAATGAAGGCTCTTATATCGAATATGTCCGTTGGGTGAGTGCTTCGTTCTCGCTGGTAATTGCTTCGGATAATTCCAATGTATTGGTTCGTGTACGTTACAATCATTTCCAGCATTTCGAGGTCAGATAAGCATTCCCATGTTTTTGAAATTCCTTCAATACTATTTGCTTTTCCAGTGACACCAGGAAGCCTTATGCAGACAATGTTGTGTTTTTGGGTTTTCCTGCGGTTTGTGTATGGTGTCTTTTTCCAATCGAATAATTCGATTATTTTCTTTCCTCTCTTCCTATAACAACGATACGCATCGCCATCTTCCTCACCTGAACTTACGTCTGCGTCACTCTGTTCAGTCTGTGAGTCACCTCTTTCATCTATGCTTTCTGAATCATCAGTATCGATCTTTTCGTCTCCCAGATCGAGAATAGGAGCCATGTGTGCAGCATGTTCGCCCTCGTCATTGGTGTCATCAAACAAAATTTGCTGAAAATCTACATTACACTGAGGAAAATTCAGTGAATCAAGAACACTTACGGGCATGCTGACGTGGTACCTGAGCGATCCGTCGCTCCTCTGTAGCTGAGGTTTTGCTCTTTCGGAAATAAACACACCGTTGCCTGTTGTGAATGGCCGAGACAGGGGGATAGACGAGACTGGGTACATAACACCACAGGCGTTGAGAAGTAGGCACAGAAACACTACCTCAGAACGGTTCAAACGGCTCTAAGGATTATGGGACTTATCATCTGAGGTCGTCAGTCCCCAAGACTTAGAACTACTTAAACCTACCTAACCTAAGGCTGGATTCGAACCTGCAATGTTGCAGCAGCGCGGTTCCGGACTGAAGCGCCTAGAACCGCTCGCCCACAGCGGCCCCCAAAACACTACCTATTGGATCTTTGTGATCCAGCACCAGCATCAGAGTGCTAATGTGGATACTGTGTGTTTTTGCCCATTTCACATTACCTCGTAATGTTACACGAACATAGTGAAACGATGCGACAGAAATAACACTCGTCCTGTAATGACATGTTATCAGGCGGTTTTTCTGTGTCTACCTACTTTCAGTAGACGAAGTATATTCAATGAATGTAATCTTAAAGTAGCGCTGCATTTCATCGTCAAATAGAACGATGCTACTTTCTTTTGGGCGACATGTGGTTTTACTTACGTGATGAATACTCTGAATCGTCACAACAAAGCTGGACTTGTGATATTAAGGCAGTGTTATACACATATAGATACATTTTTAAAACGGTCAGTTACATTTTCTTCAATGCGTTCGAGTGTTCAATAACCCTTAACATGTACCGTGCTGAAGTAATATTGTGCTAATTGTTGAGATAGGCCATGAGTGAAATTTGATTCCAATTAGTAGGATAGTTAACCGAAAAGATTTGTACCATCTAGGAAAGTATTTCGTACTCAAGTCGGAGACAGTTCACCAGCACACACTCGCAACTAACTACTCGTACCTCACATACGGCTCGATTGCGACCCATGTTAACGGAAACCATTTTGTTTCTAATATATCGTACTTCGACCCGTATCAGTTCTGGATGTTAATTATGATACTTTGTGGAGAATCTAGTTTGCGCTCACTGAGGTGAGCTCATTGAGAAAGTCAAAATTCAAGGAGCAGCCATCGCAAGTAATCTACGGTTCGTTTCACACTCGCGTTACAGCAGTAAAAGAACTAGGCGTGGCGGCATGCACCAAATTTTTCGTTCAGTGGCAGAAGCAGAGGTCTGCAGAGGTCGCCTAATCCAGCGCCCCTGAGCTACGGCGCAATTTCCTCTGTGGCGTCGCCCCTCAGCCCCCCCCCCCCTCTCTCCCCTCTGCCCCCTGGCACACAGGACGGAGGTGCTATGGGGTCACGGCCGCAGCGCGGTTTCCCATCCGCGAACGTGGTCGGGTCGCTGACTAACCAGCGCGTTCTCCAGGGGAGAGCAACAGAGGAGAAAACCTCCATTCATCTCTCGTACCCTCGTTCGTAGTCTCCCTCTCATTAGATAATTTTCCTCTCCTACTCGTCATTCGCGGTTTCTCATTTCTTTTGATCCTTATAGGCGCTGAAGAAAAACAGAACCGCTGCGGCTAAGACCGCAGCTATAAGCAGGCGTCTAGGGAATGTTGAAGCACGATTTTCTTAATAAAGGGTTGTGTGTGATAACTACAGAGAAACGGGTTTTCTGGGCGTCATTTATGAAATCCTGTCGATTTTCCTATTGAACAGGGTGATCCCCGTAGCACTATCGGGGGGGACTACGAATGTGATTTCCGCAGAAACACATTCACATCAGGTCATTTTTTTTCACTATAAGACAAGTAACTGAACAGGTGTGGGAATTCAGTATAGGTGTCCATACACTGTTTCTATGTTTCAAAAGGGCCAATGACAGCATTCAGCGACGTATTGTGCAGGGCGAACCAGAACTCTACCGACAAACTTTCCGAGGTTGTTCAGGGACGCATCCTGAATACAGTACTGTGGTACAAGGAACCCACCGTTTCTGGCGGCTCGCTACAGTATAATAACGTAATTACGATTTATTCAGTATGTTGCGCCAATTACATCTGATTCTGCGCAAATACCGTCACAACAGTTAAACAGACTTCATCATGTAATCATCTACACGTGCAACAGATGCGGTTTCTCGTAGAAGCCTGTGTACAGGCGCCACAGGACTGCCTGCTGCTCGGCCTCACTGCGCAAACAGCTCAGCATAGGCGTCCTTCTGCCGCTCTGGCATTGCGTCCAGTGAACCCATACGTGAGTCAGGTGTCAGCCAACTATTTGTCGGTAAACCTATCCACAGTACTGCTGTGTATTACTGTTAGCGTACAATTAACCCGAAAAAGCAACCCAAGACCAAACAGTTTAATACAGAATGCAAGTAGATAGTGAAGAGTAAAGTGGGTTTTATTCTTTTGAACAGGAAGTACCGGATCTGAATGGAAGAACTTCGTTCCCAAACAAGACGCATAGCGCTTACCGCTGACGTTGCGATTCAGTGCAATATGGATAAAAAGATGATCAGGGAAAGCAGCTAAATGAAATGCAATGATGTTAACAGAATCTTCCGTCGGATTTTGGTAGAACAACATTGTAATAAATGAAAACCACCAGTTTGCTTTTGTTCTACAATATTACTTTTACTGTTAACCGGTTTTCGGCTTACGAGGCTTGAATACGGCCTTGTAAGCCGAAAACCGGTTAACAATAAAAGTAATATTATAGAACAAAAGCAAACTGGTGGTTTTCATTTATTGAAATGCAAGGACTCTATAACGAGCCACAGCAGACCGTGACTCCCTTGTACCAAAATGCTTACAACGTATCCCTGAACTACCTCTGAACGTTTGTTTGTGTAGTTCTAGTACAGCCTGTATATATACACTGAAGAGCCAAAGAAACTGGTACACCTGCATATTATCGTGTAGCGCCCCCGCGAGCACGCAGAAGTGTCGCAGCAGGACGTGGCATGGACTCGACTGATGTCTGAAGTAATGATGGAGCGAACTGACACCATGAATCCTACATGGCTGTCCATAAATCCGTAAGGATTCTGAACAGCATGTTGCAGGACATCCCAGATATGCTCAATAATGTTCATTTCTGGGCCGTTTGGTGGCCAGCGGAACTATTTAATCTCAGAAGAGTGATCCTGGAGTCACTCTGTAGCAATTCTGGACGTGTGAGGTGACCCATTGTCCTGCTAGAATTTCCCAAGTCCGTCTGAATGCACAATGGACATGAATGGATGCACGTGATCAGACAGGATGCTAACGTACATGTCACCTGTCACTGTCGTATCCAGACATATGGTCCCGTATCACTCAACCTGCACGCGCCCCACACTATTACAGAGCCTCCACCAGCTTGAGCAGCCCCTGCAGGGTCCATGGATTCACGAGGTTGTCTCCATACCCGTACACATCCATCTGCTCGATACAATTTGAAACGAGACTTGTCCTACCAGGCAACATGTTCCCAGTCATCAACAGTCCAATGTCGCTGCTGACGGGCCCAGGCGAGGCGTAAGCTTTTTGTCGAGCAGTCATCAAGGGTGCGCATATGGGCCTTCGGCTCCGAAAGCCATTATCGATTATGTTTCATTGAGTGGTTCGCACGCTGAACTTGTTGATAGCCTAGCATTGAAATCTACAGCAATTTGCGGAGGCGTTGGACTTCAGTCACGTTGAACGATTCTCTTCAGTCGTCCTGGATCTTTTCCCGGCCGCAGCGATGTCGGAGATTTGATGTTTTACCGCATTCGCGATACTCGCAGTACACTCGAGAAATGTTCGTACATGAAAACTACCACTTCATCTCGGAGATCTTGTGTCCCATCGCTCGTGCCCCAACACCTCGTCGAAACTCACTTAAATCTTGATAACCAGAAATTGTAGCAGCAGTAACCGATCTAACAAATGCACCAAACACTTGTTGCCGACCGCAGCGCCTTGTTTTGCCTGTTCACATGTCTTTTTATTTGAATGCGGATGCCTCTACCTCTTTCTTTGGCGCTTCAGTGTATAATGAGAGCAACTGCGGTGTACTGAGATATCACATGAGGACAATTTGCAACGGAAGTAACGTGAACGTCAGTGCGGGCTAGAACATCGCTGCGTGCAAAGCAGTCACGCTCACGCTGCCCGCAAGGAGCACGCCACCTGGACCGGCAGATCTACATTAAAAGCGCACGAACAGAAGTTGTCAGTTGCAAGTTGTCAGTCATTCCGAGTCTTGTTAGGGAGTTCCTGCAGAGCGTTAGCCGTGTCATCAAGTTGTCGAGCGAGTCAGAAACCATCACCAATAGAAAGGCGGTGGTAAGACATCAGCATAAGCAGGACGTGAGTAGTATAATGGCGTATGGACAGAAACAGCCCGCCTAGAGAATTAACTGAGAACTGTGGTTTTGGAACTGTTCTTCAAACAGTACAGCAAGACAGAAGTTTGGTTTTCTTCCAACTTTAGTTCAGAGAACATTATTTAGTTTGTGTTTATGGAACTGCAGTCAGTACAGGACAGATAGGCGAAAGCTGCATTCTGCAATTGCTGTAACCAACGGAACAAAGTTGAGTGATATATTGTACTACTCGGTATTCTGTACTACTTTCAGTGTGTGGGCACTGCTCTAGAACTTACACATCCATCCTTGCAGGATACCTTTATCAATTACGGAATGTACTGAGAGGCACCCACTTGCCTTTCTCATACTGTGGCATCAAGCAGTCAGGCCTGCAAGATGTGTGGTTTGCCAAGCGAGTGGAATCTTCCTTAATTTATCGAGCAACATGAATTCTCGTATCTTACTATTTAGTTACAAATTATCCTCCTGTATGAATAATACGCAACGGAAACACGCATCTGACTATCAGTGATTTATAGAACTCTGACTGTACACTACGCACTCGCAATACCACATTTACCTTTTGTCTATGATTTAACGGCTTTTATATAAATTCGGGACATTACGATAACATACAATTTAATGAAAAAGGCCACCAATCTCTTTCTTTTCACTATTTGATTTATTCCTAAACACACAAATTCTACAACCTACAACAAAATCACATGAGAAATTCCGCCCAGTGGGCATGGCTTTACGTTAGTGAATCTCTATACTATGGTCTCGTAATCTATTTACCGCAACAGTGCACTCCCTGGATCGGATGGTGGATCTTTTATTATACCTCACACTTCGCCTCTCACAATAATCCTCACGAAACTTTCCTCCAGATCGAGCGATACAGAAGGAACAGGCATACCCACAAATCTTTCGAAACTACCTTGCTACTCCCATGCAAAACACACATACCCAAATTACAAGACATACACAACACAACAATATGAAATATTACACAAAGAACGGTTACAACTTCATCACTTTCCGCTTTCCCACTTCAATCAATATTTATCCCAGTTTCACACGACACTGCCCCACTTTGTAATTTCTACTTTCCTACTGTGAACTCTGGAGATAAACGCACGTCTTCCTGTGCAATGCAAGCCAAGTGGCGTTGCTGGAAAAACGGCCGACTCACCTTGATTCTCTCTCAGAGTTTAAATTTAGCGTCACACGGAATGATATTTCTTAAATACTTCAACTTATGATACACACGCTATTTCTTAAATATTTCAGCTTATTGTACACACGCTATTAATTCTTAAATATTTCAGCTTAAGCTCACGGAAGTATCTAAACTCATAACTACACGTGGGCTCTTTGTGACCGTTAGTTTACTACAATCCCCTTAAAATTACCTGCCTCACTTTGTAATTTTCCCCACAAAAGGTCCTGTGAAAGAGAAATTATTAATTCTAACTACTCTTAAATATTCCACATCCATACCATGCCTCCACTCTTTCATTACGGAGCACAACAAAAAAACAGGTCTTTACAGCAGAAGGTTCAGCGGCAGAGTACCTGAAACATGGCCGTATTCCGATTCTCTCGCACCTCTCTCGAAGTGGGAGAAGCACCCTGCTACCTTATTGGTCAGCCACATTTCAGACGCTCAAAGCTCTGGTAACTTCCATCTCTTTGGTCTCACCAAGGTAGCCAAAGGATCGACTCAAAGATGATCATATATTCCGATTCACTATCTGTGGTTAGCAGACGACCATACATTCATTCCTTTCACAGATCTCACCAAACTGGATGTAGGGATTTATTTTGAGGGAGTGCACATGTGATCAATTAAATAAATAAATTGTCATTCTTTCCCACACTGGTATCCGGCTTCGCTGTATTAATTGAAATTCAGTTACTTTTACACAAAAAAATGTGTTGTTCTGACAAGAATTTCGTACTTATTTTCAATGTTGGGCGGTACTGTACCCTTTCACCACCGGCTACCCATGCAGAAAAAAATGGCACGGTACTATCCTTGCAATGCGAGGGTAGTTCCGAACATTTTTTTAAAGAAAACTGTATTAAAACAAACGTAGCAATTCATCAAAATAACCAGGAGGAGACCTTAGCCCCTGGTGACCTCAAATTGACGACCAAATGTTGTTACTTTACCAAATTGGCAGTTGTTGCATTATTGTACTCTCCACAATCCGGAGTAACGTACACATACTAATTTACAACAATCTACATGACAAATAAAACATCACATCATAGAAATAAAAAATAATCTTGAGATAAAATTTTGCTTTAGTTACTGGGATCTTCGTTATTTTTATGAGTAATCCAAATTTCAATAATTCTAAAACAAATAAAAAATACTTTCTCTGTTGTCACACATATAGACGACAAGAACTTGCATTTCGACTAGCCTTCGTTACACTTTAATGTGAAATGTCACCACTGTGATAATAAAAATAAGTGGCTTCAGTCAAAACACCAACAAGATTATTACTATGGACGACATCAAAATACATCAGTTAATTCCGATATTTGTTGTGCAATGCAAACTCTTGTCCCCTGTGACAATCTTACTGATCAATGCTACATGAACCGCTACGTTAGTATTACGCCACTGGCTTATAATTAGAGCATCATTGTACCAAATATTCTAATAAACATGCTACGTGAACTTGATAACCCAGAACAGACAAAAAACAAACACTAACTATTCTAAACACAAATGTTGATGAAATACAATTACACTTGCTGTCCCTTCAGGAATGAAACACATAAAAAAAACATTTACACAATTACAAATACATTATTCCCTATCTTGCGAGTCACACGGAAACCTTTCATTCTGTGATTTTCTTGGGGTCAAAAAGTTGCTGATAGTTTTCCTAGAAACACTGTCTCGGTGTCAAAGCTCTCCCATGGTTACCCGGACGAAAGTCTTTAAGTCACTCAAATCGGCATTTTGAACACGCACCGAACAGTAAACTGTATCTCACATTAAACACAAATGTCATAGTCACTGTCAGAGTACCATCCACACGAATCTGTTCGTCCAAAAAAATGGCCCTACAACTACTATTACCCACGGTTCTGTCCTTTCAGTTCATGGTGTAATTAAAAGTCGTAAGTTTCAACAAACAGCACTTATTCCCGCACCAGTTCAAGAAATGTCTCCTACTACAGACGCAAATGTCAATGTCCCACTCTAGTTTCTTGCCTTCATACAATAATTGTTCACCAAGCGACAACTGTCCTCTAAGTATACCAAGTGTCCCACATGCAATTCACAAAGCACACTTAACAAGTCACTGCCAAAAGTTTATGGATCCCACCATTCAGTGGTCAAGACAAAACAAAACGATCGTCCTGTCTGCTAAAGACAAAATCTTTTCCACCACTCACAACGTGGAAACACCAGTCCTTCACTTTCCACATTATGGAAAGTCGCAGTCATCTTGTTTCACGGCTCCACAGTCCAGTACTAGTTATTAGCTGCTGGTAAAAAAAATGCTCGCCGGGCTCTGCCGCGCCTCGTCCATTTTGCAGTAGCGCCGCTGCGCGCGCCGTTGAGCAGAAGAAACCACCCGCTGTTGCCTCCGCGGGATACCTTCCCCAGTCGTAAGGGTGGCGGAACTCATGAATGGCCAGTGGTACGTGCGTGTCGCCCCAGGCCGTTGACCTGCTGTAGCGGGCGCGTGGAGTGTACCCCGTCCGACAGTGGAGTGGGGAGTGCCGCGGCTCTGTCGCCTGTCGCCATGGCATCGTCAGCTCGGCCCGCTAGCGGTATGGGCGTTACGACACCCAATCAGTTAGCCTTCCGTGCATCTCGCAACATTGCAAACAAAAGGAAATTCTTACATTAAAATTATACACCCTAGTTTTCTACTCATACAACATCAACATTTATCTCTTTTCTATAGACAGCCCACACTCGTGCTATTCATTGTACCTGTCGTCCCTCATACAAAACATGAAAGTGTAAAAAAAAAAAACAAAAGGAATAATAAACAATCTATACAGCTCATAATTACAATATCAAATAGTAGGCTACTCTAACATCCTATCACAGTGAAAATATTAGAAACTTTATCCTAAAACTACAATATACAATGAACTTTTGTGCTTGTGACACACTGAAATTAATACCCCTTGAAAGTGTTCTAACAAAAAATAAGAAATAATCTACACAGCTCACAATTACCTACCACAGGTTATTAAATATTAAACTACTTTAACATCCTAACACAACAAACATTTTTAGAAACTGATGACTCTAAATCTATAACATACAATGCACCTTTGTGCTTGTGACAGATTGAAATTAATACCACTTGAAAGTGTTCTAACAAAAAAAATAAATAATCTATACCGCTCACAATTACCTACCACAGGTTATTAAATATTAAACTACTTTAACCTCCTAACATAATAAACATTTTAGAAACTGGTGACTCTAAATCTACAACATACAATGCACCTTTGTGCTTGTGACAGATTGAAATTAATACCACTTGAAAGTGTTCTAACAAAAAAAATAAGAAATAATCTATACCGCTCACAATTACCTACCACAGGTTATTAAATATTAAACTACTTTAACATCCTAACACAATAAACATTTTAGAAACTGATGACTCTAAATCTACAACATACAATGCACCTTTGTGCTTGTGACACACTGAAATTAGTATCTCTTTATATATTTTACCTTTTTTTTTTTTTTTTTATTATATATAGCAACATTTCTAGGACATGTATGAACCATCCACATGATGTCAGATCCTGACCTGCCATCGAGGTTCATCCCAATCAAACAATACATAATAATGTTGTAGTTACAGAACGGTAGCATCCCCTTTACAGGAGTGTGCGCATTGATCACACTACTCTACGACTCTCACTCACCAGACATCACATTTTCCCTCTCATTCAATCCATAGATACACTAACAGAATAGGTCTAGAAGTCGGCTAACCTTAACACCACCACACTCACGACAACATACCATACCTTAGCTCCCTTATACTCAACCACATAACACATGAAGCTGTTTCAGAGATAGCATTCCAGTCTCCGAATTCGTCCTTTCACTCTGGCACCTCTCTCCATCGGCTTACCTCCGCATTCGCTTTACCCATTAATCATTCTGCTAAACACCAACTTAGAATTGCGACATTTCATCTAAGAACAAAAAATACACAAATTAATCAACCTGCAAAATAACTGTACACATTCTTGGTACCGTTTTGATTGGTTATACTGGTACCAGGCTTCAACAACAACAAAAAATATTTTTTTGCCCAATCGCAAATGTTATGCTAAGAATTAGATCTTACACTTATATTACATCTTACGTCAGTGTTCCACAACGTTCACCATCTGGATCTCATACTCCCTTTATGTCCTTTCACATTGTGCAGTTGTCCTCATCTCTTCATTCGTATTTCGGCTCTCCGTCCGTCCATTACTCCATCATTTCCTGGTCTTCCTTCGCCATTCGCATCAATCTCTATTGCAGCATACACAGGTCTCTCTGTAACATACATCTAAGACATCTCCACATTATTCAGTTCTACTCACCTTTATTTACCACTATTTCATCACGTCGAATCTCTATTTATTAATCACACTGCTTCACGTCGCTTCTTCCCTTACCTATCACCTTTATCCACTACTATTTATCACGTCGCTTCTCTATCTACCATCTTTATTCACTCATAAATCATCACGTCGTTTCTGCTTGATCCTTATTCATACGACAAAAAATACGTACATACACCACTCTGTCGACTCCTGTTCATGACTCATCTGACCAGTCTATTCCGTCATACTTCCTGACATCCCGCCTGAAAATTCTTATGTTCGATTTGACTCTGCACAACGTTACACACCACAAATAAATACACTGACTATCTACCATAAATTGCCTACTTTGGATCTATCCTTAACTTTTCCACAATTTGATGTTTGAAATGTGATGAAGCCCACGCGATTGTTTTTCCCTTGATCGTCTCAATCAGTACAGCATTTTCATGGACAATCCGCCTCGCTCTGAATGGTCCACTATAAAGAATTTGCTAGTTAGGAATCTAAGCTTACATGAAAATTAAATGTATGCAGAGAATATACAAGCTGGGAGAAATGGGACAGCCCAAGTGTTAGAAACTTTGGTGCTAGTAGCCTCTTTCACTAACACCAGAATCCGAACAACCATACACAGCACCTCATTATAACTGTCACCACGACTATGACATACTATAGATCAGATGGCATCTAATTTAAAAACTTCGATCACATTACTGATGTTACCTGTAACAGCAGTATAAACGTACCCTATTCCATACAGATCACAATGTTTACTTTTTACATTACGTGTTAAGTACCTGCAATAGTAAAATCGCAGTAATTATACTGGACTCCTTGGCATTATTACATAACATTTTAGCAACTGGTTTCTTTGAAGAAACAGTTCTTTTACTTTACAGTTCGAAATAAAAATTTGCAAATTTTGCTCTGAGAGACCAGCCTAACAGATGCCATTACTGGTGGTTTATTCTCTGATCAGAAGTATGGTATTTGCACTCCTACATATCAGTAGAGTATGTCCGCTACATAGACAATTTTCAGTGCCAGCCGCATGTGTTTTAAGGCAAGATGCTAAGGGCTGATATGTTGGATTTGTTTCTCCTATCCATCAATCTATTACGACAAGAAAGAAATACCAGGATTCCATGCTCTCCTGTCATTCTGATAGTTTCTGCCGTTCCTATCCTCGACTCTGTCTGACCTATGAGTCGTGTCTCCGTTCACGATATTGCTCTCATTACCCAATTCTTGTAACAAGTGCTGAAATGACGCAGAATCGTCTAAGCCTCTGCCTGCTATCACTATATCTCTGCGCAATTTCACTGGCAACTTCGCTCTACAGATCCTAATGAGCTCCCCAGGTTCGTATGTCACATCCAAATACCTATTTCCTCTCAGGATTTTCTGATAGCACGACACTGGATCTCTTATACCACCTTCGTTACAATTTGGCATCATCAATATGCTTTGCTTAACCTGGTCCTGCTTACTTTTCGACCAGAATTCATTTAAAAATTTGTCACAAAACATCTTGTAGCTACTACAGTCTTTAATAACTTCCTGCATTTTCGCTCTAGCCTCGTCCCTCAAATGGTTACACACAAACTTCATTTTTAGGAGCGGTCCCCACGATGAAGGTAATGAATCTTGAAATTGAGACAGCCACAGGCATGGATGTTGGTAATTATCAGGATCCGGAAAACAAGTGTACGTTTGTACCGACACGAAGTGTCTCCTACATTCTTCTTCCGCATTTATGTTTTCCGACCTTGGGCTATACCCAGTTGGGTTTGCCACCTGTTTTATCCGACACAACCGTTCTTCTGACTCTCTGAATTCGTCTTGCTCTTTCTGCCTATTTTCGCTTTTTGAGTTTATCTCACTCTCCCTCTGCAATCCACCTGGTGGTGTGTCACCTTCGCTACTGCACGCTAATTGCAACTGTGCTAGTTCTTCCCTATGTTTCCTATTTGTTTCCAATTGTGCCTCTTTAAACTGTAATAGTGATTGTATCTCCTCCTGGTCGGCATAAACCTTTCGCTGCGTACTGTCAGAGCCTGTTTCGCCTCTTATACTGATCTTTTCTACATCTTCGCTAATCGTATTCATTCTGACCACTACCTCCGCAACTTCATCCCTGTGTTTATTTAGCGCCATTTCCTGCCGTGTGACTTGAGCTTCCACGCTGTCTAATGCCCCTTGTTTATCTGCCAGTAAGTCCCCCACTATCTCTTTGATTCGCTCATCCGGCCACACGCCCCTATGTTCTGTAATATCGCTTTCTATTGCACTTATTCGTACCTCCAAATTATTGGCTTTTTCTTTCACAGCATCACATTCTTGCTGCACCGCATCCAGATTCTTCTCCCCCTCATCTAACCGATTATTAACTGCGGACAGACGCTCATCGATAACTGTGTGTAGCTTCCTCATTGCCTCTTTATTTCCCTTATCAATTGCCTCCAATCTTTCCTTATTTGCTTCCAATCTCTCCTTAGTCTCCCTATCCATTGCTTCCAATCTCTCCTTAGCCTCCCTATCTCTCTCCTTATTCTCCCTATCTCTCTCCTTATTATCTCTATTGATTGCTTCTAATCTTTCGTTGGTTGCTTCAAATCTTTCCTTAGTCTCCCTACTCATCGCTTGTAAAAACTGCGGTATCACATCGTTATTTCCTACTTTCGACGCGCTCACCTCGTTCGCCTGAGAAACCGTAGCTTCGCTAAGGGTAGCTGCACTTTCACCGCGCACCTGGCCTAGTCTCGGCTCGCCCGCGTCGTCGGGAAAAGCCCGCGTTTGTGGACAAAGCCCACCGCATAAAGGTTCCCCTTGCAGCGGTCCACTGAACAATACAGCCCGTTCGGAGCGTTTGTCTTTCTCGCTCATTAACCCATGGTCAACAGCTACTTCCTGCTGCACTGCTACGTCCACCCCAGAATCGCTATTCTCCATGGTGGCTACACTTTTCGACTGCGACCTAGTTACTACGGACATTACGCAAAAAAAATTATGAAACGATCTTCCAGCCTTGTGCGATATAGCAATTAATTACATAAAATAAAATAAAAGATCCTCACCAATCCAGAAAGAATTTGCAAACAGAAAAAATTTTACTTCTTAGCGCTATCACAATACATTCCATAAAAAAAATCTTAACAGCAAACCCTAACAACAAAATATCCTAACAAAAACGATCCTGGCAAAGGAATCCTGGCAACAAATTAAATATCCTGGTAACAAAATTATCGTGGCAAAAAACGGAATCCTGGCAACAAATTAAATATCCTGGTAACAAAATTATCGTGGCAAAAAAACGAGATCCTGGCAACAAATTAAATATCCTGGTAACAAAATTATCGTGGCAAAAAACGGGATCCTGGCAGGGTCGAAATTATGAGAAATTCCGCCCAGTGGGCATGGCTTTACGTTAGTGAATCTCTATACTATGGTCTCGTAATCTATTTACCGCAACAGTGCACTCCCTGGATCGGATGGTGGATCTTTTATTATACCTCACACTTCGCCTCTCACAATAATCCTCACGAAACTTTCCTCCAGATCGAGCGATACAGAAGGAACAGGCATACCCACAAATCTTTCGAAACTACCTTGCTACTCCCATGCAAAACACACATACCCAAATTACAAGACATACACAACACAACAATATGAAATATTACACAAAGAACGGTTACAACTTCATCACTTTCCGCTTTCCCACTTCAATCAATATTTATCCCAGTTTCACACGACACTGCCCCACTTTGTAATTTCTACTTTCCTACTGTGAACTCTGGAGATAAACGCACGTCTTCCTGTGCAATGCAAGCCAAGTGGCGTTGCTGGAAAAACGGCCGACTCACCTTGATTCTCTCTCAGAGTTTAAATTTAGCGTCACACGGAATGATATTTCTTAAATACTTCAACTTATGATACACACGCTATTTCTTAAATATTTCAGCTTATTGTACACACGCTATTAATTCTTAAATATTTCAGCTTAAGCTCACGGAAGTATCTAAACTCATAACTACACGTGGGCTCTTTGTGACCGTTAGTTTACTACAATCCCCTTAAAATTACCTGCCTCACTTTGTAATTTTCCCCACAAAAGGTCCTGTGAAAGAGAAATTATTAATTCTAACTACTCTTAAATATTCCACATCCATACCATGCCTCCACTCTTTCATTACGGAGCACAACAAAAAAACAGGTCTTTACAGCAGAAGGTTCAGCGGCAGAGTACCTGAAACATGGCCGTATTCCGATTCTCTCGCACCTCTCTCGAAGTGGGAGAAGCACCCTGCTACCTTATTGGTCAGCCACATTTCAGACGCTCAAAGCTCTGGTAACTTCCATCTCTTTGGTCTCACCAAGGTAGCCAAAGGATCGACTCAAAGATGATCATATATTCCGATTCACTATCTGTGGTTAGCAGACGACCATACATTCATTCCTTTCACAGATCTCACCAAACTGGATGTAGGGATTTATTTTGAGGGAGTGCACATGTGATCAATTAAATAAATAAATTGTCATTCTTTCCCACACTGGTATCCGGCTTCGCTGTATTAATTGAAATTCAGTTACTTTTACACAAAAAAATGTGTTGTTCTGACAAGAATTTCGTACCTATTTTCAATGTTGGGCGGTACTGTACCCTTTCAGTACGTACGGCCGCTTTGGCTGCATAAAACATGTACGTATAACCGAGGTGTCTAACGCACAGTTGCTGGACTTCAGCCTATAACAATTTTTAAAATTTCAAAACACCTGCCGCTCGGGATTATCCGAGCGGTCTAAGGCGCTGCAGCTATGGACTGTGCGCCTGGTCCCGGCGGAGGTTCGAGTCCTCCCTTGGGCATGGGTGTGTGTGTTTGTCCTTAGGATAATTTAGGTTACCTAATGTGTAAGCTTAGGGATTGATGACCTTAGCAGTTAAGGCCCATAAGATTTCACACACATTTGAACATTTTTTTTCAAGACACCACTATTAGGCTTTTTCAGCGGCAACAAGATTTACATCAAACTGCACGTTCCCAGTCCACAACAGAACTGTAAATACCCCCAAAGTTAAAAAGATTACCTAAAATGTGTAGAGACAAAACTTTATATTCTATATAGACGTCTATATGAACAATTGAAAATTTTAAGATTGAGAGGTTGCGCGTCACTCTCTCACTTTAACAACAATGTCAGTCTTACTTTCATATTTTAGGTCTTGATCTCTGTGTTCTCCAGTACTACATTTGATATGAGTCGCTTATGACTTCTTACAACTGAATGTGTAACCGGTAGTGGACTTGAATCCGAGGGGCCGTGGTGAAGGCTACAGAGAACAGGGAGAGAGATAAATTAGGGCCATAAATGTTGAGTGCAGCTACTGAGCTGTGTGACCGATTCTGGGAAGGAGCACTCAGTGGACCATACATGCAGATCGACTTCTGGCCCAACCACTCTCTTCCTTCTGCTTAGGGTTGGACAGAACGGCGGCAGTTCACAAGACATTTTATCTGGAACAGGGGGCAGTCCATCACGAAGGCGTCCAGTTGGCGGAAAGTGGGTGGAGGAAGTCATTTAAGAGAGACTGCTGTAAACTGAGCTTTAGTGCAAGTTGTGGAATGATCATGAAACCCTGTGCACTCCCATGTTAGAAGTTGGGACGATATGGACAGAGTGACTGTGCGAGGTGCTGGGGTGGAGAAGAGTTTGTACCTCTTTAATTCAGACGGATTTTGCGTGAGAACGAGACATGCACTCAACTCCCTCCTTATCTAGCACCTAATTAGTTATGTGCACAACGATGACGGAAGAATATGATGGAGGACCCTGCTAGGTGGTAAAATAAGGAGTGCACACTCACAATAATTTAATAAAAATCGTCATCTACTCAGAAAAAAAGAGAACTTCATCATAATAACCAATCGGAAATGGGATTCTGCATATATCTACGAAATTATATGCGGATTAAATACTACAATGAAGTTTATTATACGTCAGAACATAATGTACACGATTATCGATACAAACAGTAGGTTTAAGGATAAGTTATACTGAAATATTATGAGAATAAGAGTTAGCTTGAGAACAAGGGGCTCCTACTCTCTGTGATGCAATAGATTGACGATAATGACTGGAGGTCCTATGAATCAAATATTAATCTCCTGACTATATAGCAGTATCGCAATTAGGAGTGAGAGCTCAAAAGGGATCACATGGAGAAGCAAGCAAGGTGGACTTGTAGCAAAGCGAGCGCGCGTGCTGCTGAGGGATTCAGTATAAAATTGATTAGGTCCTACAATGCCGGAGCCGCAAAATACTGTACCAGTACTGAAATCTGCAGCACGTCGTCGGTAGGCAGCGTCCTGGTGATGTAGGCGCCGGCTTCTGCAGTGCAGCAACTCTGTGTCAACCCCTGGCCGCGAAGGCTGGCCGAGAATTCTAAGTTCTTCCGAAAACGAGCGACCAAGTCGTAGGACCGCCCGACTCCGTGGAGGATCAGATCCCAAATCCCCTGCCTGCGCAACGTAAGAGCGAGGCCAACATTGCTCGAATCCCTACTGTCCCCTTAAAACTGCGAATCAGCATTCAGTTCTGATTCCAAAATTCCCCCATACTGTCTCAGAACATCATTTGCGCAAATATCGACTGTTCCCTCCAATTTTGAGCAGGGTTTTATGACGTCAACTAGCCTCAGTTTAAGTTGACCAATCATGCCTCTATTATTCAGCTGAGGGCACTGAACTTGCCGTTTGACTGGCTACGAAAACAACCTGCCTAGACCACCGGCCATCCGGCGCCAGACAGTCGCACTCAGCAGGGCACAGTCCACAAGTTTTCTCCAAATCAAGAGGACAATGCAGTCAGTCGGTGCCAGGAATCTTCGTTCCAGACGCGCCGGGACGGTAAACACACAAACTGAGGCGACACTCAGATGTGTCGCAGGTCGTTTCGCCTTGCATACAATAGGAGAAACTCGACCGACGTCCGTCGCTCCGCCAGGCGCTTAAGCCTATTGTACAAACCCCTCAGAATTCAGGGAAGTGCAGCCCCCAACCAGAAATGCCGTGTGCCGCGTCCTCCGATGCTTGCCTCGCACAGGCCACCCATGGAACTACACCAACTTGCATGGGAACCAAGTGAAAAATAGTTTTTCAGTTCTCAGTACAAGTACTCTAATTACAATAACCTTATTCGGTCTGTTACTACCGTGCAATGAAATAGAACATTAATAAAATTGATGAAAATGAGAGGAGACATGCAAAAGAGGGCATGGAACGTCTCCATCTGGTGTACATGTTTGGTGCAGGCAAGACTGGAACCCCACCCCTGATGCCAGGAAGTTGGCAGGTTCTCTTAGCGGGTGGTAAAAACATATATTTCACAGGTAGGACTGTCTGGAGAGCATAACAGCCTTGTTTCAGAAATTGGTTGGGCTGGAAAGATCAGATCTTTCCACAATTGAGGGTCTGTGGTCCCATCTAGGTAGATGTTTATTGCCAAAACATTCCCGTACTTTCTGTGAGAACGGTGCCTCCATAGTCTAAAATCTTCTTTTTTCAGACAAGAGAGATTTGGAGTCGCTCATTGGCTCCTCTCAGGATACGCAAAGTGGAGGCTTCTTCCACCAGCTTGAGTCCCATCGCTGTGTCCGGATTCGCTACAACGCTAGCAGAAGAACACGTAACAAAGGATATTCAATGACTAGAGGATAGCTCGATTGATTTGTGCAATGTGGGGACGGTTTTGTTTTTGCTAATTCGGCTCCTGCACCGAGGCTTGGTGGAAAGTGGTTGTGTGTCTTTGCCTTCTTTATCTTCTGGTACTCTGCTGGTGGAGAACTTGAGGTCTTTCCCAGGTGGGGGAGACTTGTGGTCTGTAGCTTATGATGGACTAAGAGGCAGAGGCAGTTTCTAACTGTACTGCCGTTGGAACTGCACATCATCTCAGACATATCGTGTGTCACGAGGGTGAACTTACTCGTCTTGCATCAACCATCTGACGTTTGACAGTTCCAGTCAAATTAGTTTTGCTACAGCAGCAAACAGGTACGCACTGCCAGGATTTCAGGGCTCTCATAGGGAAGTTTCCCGCTTTCTGATAATCACAACGCCAGACCACGTAGTTTGCAAATTTTCGTGGACATTTTATAAGCTTACAGCTGCTGCAGCGCACCGCTCCTGGGGCACAGGCCGCCGTTTTCTGCTGCCTGCTGTATCAAGGTGAAAGGGTAAAACACTGCTGCACGAGCGTAGTGTTGTTAATTGATATTCAAAGCTTCCTGTTCTTAGGTGAATCATAATTTGTGGTACACTTGGACGTAGCTGATTCTATTTGAATAGTATCGTCTTCAGAGTGGATTCATGTAAGAAAAGTCAGATTGCATTATAAAAGGCATTAATTCAGAGGAGAATTTGTACAACTTCAATGTCAACGTATGCTTTGCCAATCAAACATCATTCCTCTTCCGATTTATAGTTGCAATTTTTGTGTAAGATTTGTTAGCTGGTTGTAGTTACAAAAGGATTAATAAAATTTGTCATTATTTTGTAAACTTAAACATGACTTTGTTCTCATTCATACGCACTCAGCTATTCACTGTTTTTATTTTATTGTGGTGATACATAGGTACAGCGGGAATTTAATGTTCAATCTTATTATATTAATTAATTGAAAGTTGGCATAGGCATAGGCAACAAAAGTGGCATGAGTAAATTCAGTAATTTATATATAAAATGAAGGGTAATAGGCGTCATAGGATAAAATATTTGCATAAGTTACGTGCTGACATTCATTCTGAAGTACGACATATGTAATATGGCTACTATCTAAAGTCATGGCTTGGGATGATTCTTGTTTTGTCAACTTTGTATATGGCAATAGCCGCTCAGTTCCATCTAATCTAATGTACCATCATGTGATGTAACAAAACCCACTACTTCTCAAGAAGATCTTTGTACAAATATCGAAACCCAGATCAAGGGCTATTAAACGTTTGTTTGTAACTGGTGGGCTGACTTTTGCACTTCAGATTCACACAGTTGCTTTTTCGCAGCCATGTTTAAGATTTAGAAGTGTGTGCATTATTTAAAAGAAGCTCGAGTAGAGTTGTGGCGCGTGATGCTTTAGAATCGGAAACTTGCTGAAGTAGCGACCTGTTTGAATGCTTACGAGAAGCAAAGCAAGTTTGTATAGTGAGAAAAGCTGCGCACTAATGTCATGCAAAATGGAACACGAGCCAGCCTCTGATGCGGAACAAGACAGAACGGCGGAAGAGGATTCAAATCAGTCTGCAAACAGGGTACAAATATCAAATGCAAAATACTCCGAAGATGAGGGTTCAGTTCACTCAGGAAGCGAGAGGGAAAACCACACCGAAGTGGCAGGTCAGGTAGGTTCTGTAAATACTGAAAGAGGTGCTGTAAGGGAAAGTAACGGTCCGATTTGGCGGGCAAGGCTTCATAGAGCAGCAGTCCTGGATATTTTACTACAAGTTCACAACTAGAATCGATCGTTCAATTTATGCAAGACGCAGAATAAGAGGAAAGGACATGGCAGGAAGAAGATCATAGACAGTGAGCCGTGCATGGCTCGTGTTCCCGCCATCATGTATTTTACATCCTGTTTTTAATGTACTTCCACTTCACTACGTTAATTGAAATTACTACTGTCTCTGAGTTGCTGCTTTTCCTGACCGTGAGCGGCGCTAGCAGAGCGTATCGATACATCCCCTCTCGTAGTATCTTTGCTCGACTGCTGTTACTTCCCGCTCGTTGTCTGTTGTAGGTGAGTTGGTCGCACTTCGGATAGAGAGTTCGAGTCGGCGAGTTCGGGTCGTGAGTTCGGGTCTGCCAGTCAGTTGGAACGTGTCTGGAGCGCATTCCAGACCTGCAAGTCGGGGAGTTGCAATGCGGCACTGGTGCAGTCGAGTTGGAGCAGCAGTGAGGTCTGCGTCGACATGGCTCGCTCGACGATTGCCGCCACGCATCACTTGAGCCGGGCCACGGTCTTGGTGGATCGTAGGTCAGTCGTCCTGCCGGTCGACGCGTTTTGGCTCGCCGATCGTTCATGAGTCGGCTGTGTGTTTCTGTGTGTGTCCATCGACTCCATATTTGTCTTCGTGCGTGTTTAGTTACTGTTGGGTACCATTTAGGTCTTCGTGCAAGTGTTTGTCAGGTTGTGTGTGTAGTTGGCCTTAGTTCCTTTGACAAGTTATTTTAAATGTTGTTGGCGTACTGCCTCTGAGTTGTCGGTCGTCTCATCGGCCGACGTGTAACTGGTTCTCCGAGCGCTTCTGGGCCCCTTCAATTACCATCTTGTGGAACTTGGGTCGGTCCCTTCCTGGTGCAGTGGGCGTGTTTCCTCTGCCTGGTTGTGTCCGAGCTAGTATTTCCGCCGTCATGTGTCTGGAAGTGAGTCGCAGACGTACCAGCAGTGGAGTCGCGATGGAGCAGCTGTCAGGGACGGATCAGCAGGCAGTCGGTCGGTTGGGGCGGACCAGAGAGGACATCTGCGTGCGGTGCAGTCGCCTGCGTCTGCTGGCGCGCCCTGCGCAGTGTCGCAGCGTGTGTCGAGCTGTCTCATCGCTACGTCGCAGTTGAGTGTAGTTTTGACATCTAATACATACTTCATTGTGGATGCTCATGTTTGAACCTTTTGTGTTTGAGTTCTCATGTACTGATTGATAGGAGGCAGGTCGTTGTGTCGGTCGGTCCGTAGCTGTCCCATGGTTGGGTTCTGACGGATCAAGTACAGTTGGGATCACCGCCTGTCTCACCTAAGTGAATGAGGGCAGACCGTCCTCCCTGGAGGCCTTCTGAGTGCCACCGGTGTTTAACTATCTGTTGTCAGCTATTTTAAATTTTAGGCTTATGGTTATTGGTCTGTTTTCTTAAAATTTTGCAAAATTAATTTTTAAATTTATCTTTCAAGCTTAAACTCTGCGGCCTTCTGCCTTTAAAGATTATGGTAATACATTTTTAAAATTTTGATGTTTAATTTTGGCCGAAACTACCTGGAAGATTAAAACTGTGTGCCGGACCGAGACTCGAACTCAGGACATTTGCATTTTGCGGGCAAGTGCTCTACCATCTGAGCTACCCAAGCACGACTCACGTCCCGTGCTCACAGCTTCACTTCTGCCAGTACCTCGTCTTGTACCTCAATTGTGGCCCTCAGTGATTGGTATTGCACCTTGCATATGTTGCTTTTTTAAATTATTTTATTGCTATCTTAATTGAATTTTTAATTTTTTTAAGATTTCTTGTTGGCTTTCTGCCATTAAAGGTCTATGGTAATATATTCTAAAATTTTTGGAATTAATTGTGGCCCTCAGCCATTTGTATTGCACTTTGCGTATTTTGTTCTTTAAATTATTTTATTGCTATCTTAATTGGATTTTTATCTTGTTAAGTTTTCTTGTCGGAGGCCTTCAGCCGTGAAAGAGTTGCATTCGGTAAAGATTCGGGTACGCGCCGCTTTGGTTGTAAAGGTTATTAAATTACAATAAATGACAATTAGAAACAGAAACTGACCTCAACCCTTGGCCATTTCCACAATCCTATTACCTGTTCGGCCCAGTGGGTTTAGCGGGCAGGCGTCTCACTGGTGGTGACACCGACGTGATCGGTTACCTGCCCTGGCCACAAAAGTAATTTTAGGCAGCCTCCTTTCCTCACCTGTTGTCGCTCACCTGTTGTTCGGCGAGCCAAAACGCGTCGTCCGGTAGGACAACCGATCGACGATCCACCAAGACCGTGGCCCGGTTCAAGTGATGCGTGGCGACAATGGTCGGGGGAGCCATGTCGACGCAAACCACACTGCTGCTCCAACCCGACTGCTCTAGTGTCGCATTGCAACTCCCCGACTTGCAGGTCCGGACTGCGCTCCTGACACGTTCCAACTGACCGGCAGTCCGAACTCGCGACTCGAACTGGCCGACTCGAGCTCTCTATCCGAACTGCGACCAACTCACCTACAACAGACAACCAGTGGGAAATAATAGCAGTCGAGCAAAGATACTACGAGAGGTGATATCTCGATACGCGCTGCTAACGCTGCTCACGCTCAGGCAAAGCAGCAACTCAGTGACACCAGTAATTTAAATTCACGTAGTGAGATGAAAGTACGTTAAAAACAGGGTGGAAAATACATGATGGTAGGAACATGAGCCACGCACAGCTCAGACAGGAAATCCTCATTAATGAAATGAGGGAAAATCAGAAGCGAGAAGTAGGAATAGAAATAGGACGAAGTCATGAAAGAAATTAAGGAAACTCAAAAGCCGGATGATGAGTTCGTCAAAAACGTAAATCAGGTCAGGAATGAAGTTACGGGTGTAAACGCAGAGGTGAGAACATTAGGAAAACATCAGATGAGACGCGAGAAGTAGCGATAGAGTTCAAACATGAGGCTAGGACAGCTTGATTAGTAGCACGAGATGCGCGAAGAAATATCCAAATTGCGCTGTATCAGGCAGCGCTGCAAAGATCGAAATGAGCGCAACCAAGAAAGCTATTTCTGCTCTTAAAAAACAAAGACAGGGAGTGGTTGAAAAGACTCAGGAAGAATTGCAAGAAATGAAAGACGAAGACAGAAACAACAGTACGTCGCCGTGAGTCCAGTGATCATCAGTAATGTCAACTAGAAAATTTTGCATCTCAACCCGTTGCCACATTCCCGATAAAGGCCGATATCGGGCAGAAGCGCTCGCTTAACAGCGTACGGCGCTCGGCTGAGTGGCGCGTAGTGCACATAGTGATATGGAGATAACGCGACACTGCTATATGAAACTGCCATTGAGGTACAAGGAACTGCTCATTGGTAAATGTAACCACACAATAGAGTATTTCAAGAGCGCTCTACGAGAGTTCGACTTTGTCAGGGAGGCACAAAATGTGAGGGACCGAATGAGACATAATGAACGAAATTCGCAAGGTGCATCTGGAGGAAATAATGACCGACAAAATACAGACAGAAACAGGGCAATAATAAACCAGTGAAACGAGTATCAAGACAAAAGAGCCTCAGGGGAAAGACAGAAGCAGATGGGGGACGTATGGTGGTAATTTTCAAGAAAACAGAAATAACAACAGGAGGGGAAGTGCAAAATTCTAACCATTTCATGTAGTCGGTCTGGAACAGGTCAAACAAGGAATATGGAGGGACCGGTAGGCGAAATGTGCGTCGTGATGGCCAGAATGACGTAGTGGAAACCAGACTACCTAACCCCTGGAACAGCAACCACAGCAGAAGTCCACGTAGGAATTGGCACTCGGCGCCGCGTGGGATTAGCCGAGTGGTCTTAGGCGCTGCAGTCATGGACTGTGCGGCTGGTCCCGGCGGAGGTTAGAGTCCTCCTTCGGTCATGGGTGTGTGTGTGTCTGTCCTTAGGATAATTTAGGTTAAGTAGTGTGCAAGCTTAGGGACTGATGATCTTAGCAGTTAAGTCCCATAAGATTTCACACACATTTGAACATTTTATTTTTGACACTCGGCCGCTGCGACCAAACCTTTCATAGAATAAGACTTGCACAGTTATATCATTAAGTTAGTGTCAACAATCGTTTGTTTCCAGTTCATTTGTATAGTCGTTTGGCGTATCGCACTTCATTTATTTGGATTTATACTTTTTGGACGTTTTATTATAGTAGCTTGTGACGCCTCAGCGAAGGTGTGTGTTGGAACAACGTGAAAATTGCTTTTATGCTTCAGAAATAATTGCACAAGTTTTGGAGACACAATTCTTCTGAGAACTCATCTTGGAATATAGTAATGGGTTGATTTCTTCTGCTGCTATTGTGTGCATAGTTGATATTGGGTGCATTACCAGTTGGACGAATGCACAGTTCGTTCCACCATTCGGAGCAAGGAGGCGACAGTGATGCCACAGAAGATGGTCTGCGATCCGATAGTAGATCTTGGGGTGACTTTGACCATGTCACCGATACCGATGGGTGATCTCGCCTAAGCCAGAGGCGTGTTGACGTTGGAGTATGGCTGCAAAGTGACGCGAGGTAGAACTATGGGTTGTACCTTGGACCACTAAATTATATTTTGAAATAAAACACAAAGATACAGTTTTTCGTTAAATCAACACAATACATTTTATTAGTTTGTAGTGGAATACGTTATAGAACTCTTTATGCATCACTTTACATTGTACATTAAGGCATTATGGTCAAATCAACAAGGAAATACCACCATGAACTTTGTCTCCGGGGTATTCCAACAGTGGAAGCTTGAGGAATCTTCAGTACTACATATCCATAGGTAGACTGTAGGTGCCTAGATAATTTATTTGTTTTTCCCAAATTGATAGTATAACCATTGACTTTTGAGACTTTCAGCAAATAATATGTAATGTTCTTTTTTACAGCGAGACAGATCAGAGCATAATCTCTTTCTTTCAATTCTGTTCCATTTTCAAAATCATCAAACAATTTTTTGTCGAGGTACTGTACTCTTAATGTTTCCAGATCATCATCACTTGTATCATTAGAATTTATTTCATAATCTTTTTCTTCTGAGGATTTGTTTGAAAATTCCAGACGACGTGTGACTGAGTCTTCGTTCTCATTCATGCCTGAAAGTGTTACCGACAGACCTTATGACTGATGAACCAAAGAAAGACGAAGAAATTGCCCACACTGCTGTCTCTCAGCAGTTTGGACAATTTCTTCGTTTTTATTTGGTTCATCAGAGTCACAAGGTCTGTCGGTAACACTTGCACGCAATAATTCAAAGTCACCAAAAGTATTCTCATCTACTGGATGAATTCCAGTAACCTTAAACCTCTTCTGAATATTTTCCTTGGTGAATGCTTTCCTAAATGCCTTTCCTACACTGTCTGAGATATCATAAATTGACCTTGGTTTCCCAGGATTAGTCGACATACGCTCATTCATAGTAGTGTTATAGAAAGCTTTATATGGTCCAGACACTGTGCAGCCAAATGGTTCCAGATCGTGTGACGTATGTGGAGGCAAAGTTAATAAAACTACCCAGCTAGCCTTGCAAAGATCAGTTGCCTTCAAAGAAACGTGAGTCTCGTGGTTGTCCAGGAGCTGTAAAACTGATTCACCCACGATATAAAATTGTTGAAAAAATCCTGATGGGTTTACTCATCCGATAGTTCCAGCTGGGGCACCGAATATGTGGCTCTGAAATTGCACACATGGGAATATTAGCATCGGTCGAACATGATTTCCTGTCCCACTGACAGCAACTATCATGGTACCATTCACTTCTCTTTCTCCAGAAGTCGTGCTACCAATCTGGTTGGTGCCTTTCTCACAAATAACTTCTGGTGGAATGTGGGCAGTTGAATTTCCAGTTTCATTAAGATTATAAATTTTGCTTGACGGAAAATGAGTCCTAGACGTAACAGTTTTCAAATTCTTATGAAATTCAGAATCATTTGCATAATTCAAGGCCACAGCTCGGGACGAGCTTGATGCTTCCGGTTTTCTTATCGGATGGGAAGGAAAACGCTTTCGCAAACCTCTAAACCACATTAAATCTGTTGATTTGTTTTTATCTCACGCATCTGGAATACTTACATTATTGGCTGCAGCACATTCATAAGCAAGCTGACTTTTGTCAGTCCGTAATTCAGTCTTGCTGCTTGCATGAAATTTTCCACTAGTTCCATTTCTTGTTTTTTCGGAAACATTCTTTTTATAGGGTTCCTGGATGCGTATAAAAATGTGCATTCTTACCTTTCATCGTTAATAAATGTCCAGGTAATTCTTGAAAGTTCATACTTCTTTCCTGCTGATCTAACATTAATTCTGCTGGATAAAACATCTCTTATAGCATCAGAGAGTGCATTACTGTCCAGTATATTCCTAGTTTTTTACGTTTTACTTCTTGACTTTTCCTGCAAATAAAATAAACAAATAGGGTATCAAAACAAAAATAATTAAAACATCAAGTTGTACCTTGATCCATAGACCAAGGTACAACAGGAGATGTGGCCAAGGTACAACAACCAGCAATGCATAAATAAATAATAGTTCATACTGCGAGGTTATAGCTTAGACGAATGTCACACAGTTCATCGACAATATGACAATATGCACTACTTACCTTCATAATAATACAGGAAGGTAGCAAAATACTTCACACGATGATATAAACGCACGTAGTTTGCTTTTCGAAGATTACAAATGAATTGGTGAGCAAAGAGTATACATAATAGTCAACTCCATGGCAGAATTACATCGAATCAACCGAAGTGGACCTGTCCAAGTACTGCTCTCTCTCCTATGTATTTACGTAATGAAATACGAATTTTCGTCCTTGTGGTATTAAACGTCCATTTTTGGTTGGTTTTAAAAGTTAAATATCTGCTGCTGAACTGTAAATTAGTGTATATATAAATGAACAATCAATTTCTAACATGTTTTTATTAGGTCGTTTTCTTGACTGTTTTTTCGGTAAACATTTTGAACTAGCTTCCCGATGAGCTAGAGATTAGAAACTTTCAACCTAGCTCAGAACTTGAATGACAAAGCAATATTACCTCGCTCTCTTTTCTGGTGTGTGGTAGCGGATAGGTACTTGTGTACCACTGCTATTCCCCTGTTTTCTAGGCGCTTCAGTCTGGAACCACGTAACCGCTACGGTCGCAGGCTTGAATCCTGCCTTGGGCATGGATGTGTGTGATGTCCTTAGGTTCGTTAGGTTTAAGTAGTTCTCAGTTCTAGGGGACTGATGACCACAGATGTTAAGTCCGATAGTGCTCAGAGCCATTTGAACCATTTGTCCCAAATATTTTGTGTGTGTGTGTGTGTGTGTGTGTGTGTGTGTGTGTGTGTGTGTGTGTGTGTGTGTGTGTGAAATCTTATGGGACTTACTGCTAAGGTCCAAATATTTTCAAAAGCAGTTCGGGACACCTATTTGTCCCGGATTTAACAATTATGAAACGGTTTATATGGAATTACATGTTCATTCATCTGTATCGGTATGCTGTTCCTGAAAAGGTATTTCTCCAAATGAGTAATGTATGGAGCAGCGACAAAATGCAATTTGTTGAAGAAACTACGAAAGCATTGATTAGAGAGAATTACGTTGAAACTTGAGTTGAAAGTTCACATAATGCTATGGAAGACATGCCGAAGAAAATTTACGGCACTGATATGTATTGTATGTCTGCTCGCACTCCATCTTAGAAGGTACTAATAAAATATAAATTAATATCCTTTTTGTAATAAATTAAAGTGATAGTTTGCATTTGTTACATTCAGTTAATATTTTTTTGCAATATCAAAATTTTGTAATGTGTCCCGAATTTGGCTCTAGAAAATATGGTCACCTTAACACAATGAACTCTGGTAAGCGGTTCCTAGAACATTATGTATGTGTATGAACATTATGCCGCAAACCACACTTTCCTACCTATCGCCATTTCCAAAATATATGTGATCAGAGTTGTAAGGACAATTTTGGAACGCCGTGTATTTTCCATTCTCCTTCATTGAGATTTGGGAAGTGGCTGACAATGGGCGATCGTGTACACAACGACGCCGCCCCGCCCGACAGACACTGAAATCTTAAATGTCATATGCCTTCTGCTCAATGAACTGCATAAAACTGATTTCATTTACGTTCATATTCCTTACTGCTAATTAGTACTACGACTGAACATGACTGTCACTATAATGACCTTTCACGAATCCTTGTCACCTTCATGCGTAATTTATACCTGCTGATCGGATGGAGATGTGCACCCGCAGGCATAGTCGGCCATGAAAATTAAGCGAGGAAATATTCCTTCTCTCATGTCTCCCCTCCCCGGAGAACATCGTGACCATCGGTCAAGTTATCGTCTACTGACTGTTCGTATCCGAGGAAATAATCCGATTTGACGCAGATGTCCGGGGTTTTCGAAGATTTCGTCCGGGGTCAGCAATTTAGGTGGTGGCAGGCCTGGCCAAAGGGGGCCGTCAGGTTAATTAGTTACGCTTTAATGGCACCTGGAAGAATTTAATCCACACAATACAGAATCAGTTTTAAACGATGAAAAGAAAAATGATGAAAAGAAAAACGGCGAAAAGAAAGAATACTACAGTTTTAATCTACCAGGAAGTTTCAAAAAATACTGCAGTCGATACATAATTAAATGAACATGTATATAGCTTATTTTAACTTTGGCATGCCCCTGTGACACATCTTCATTTGGGACCACCCTCTCTCTGTATAATGAAGCACTGCTTTTGTTCAGCTAGTTAAAGTACTGCAGGCTGGTCTCACTGGGAGGAATGAATGGATAGATCGGTCAGCTAAAACATCAAAGAGTGGTTTCAGTTAAAAGAATGAATACGTGATTCAACCGACAGAAAAGCTACTGATTGTTTTCACTCGGGAAGAACGAAGTCAACATGCAAGCTACAACGGTGTCGAACCTTTTCATTCAATTGTTCCCACTGATTGCTTTCACTCGAGAAAAAAAAACAAAGAATAATAATCGAACTGATAGGTAAAACTACAGCCGACAAAAAAATGGTTCAAATGGCTCTGAGCACTATGGGACTTAACTTCTGAGGTCATCAGTCCCCTAGAACGTACAACTATTTAAACCTAACTAACCTAAGGACAACACACACATCCATACCCGAGGCAGGTTTCGAACCTGCGACAGAAGCGGTCTCGCGGTACAACCGACAGACACGATTATTTTCATTCAGTTGCCCTCACATACTGGTTTCATTCACAAGAGAGAATGAGTAGTCTGATCAGCTGAACGGTTGTTTTCACTCGGTTGGTCCCACACACTGGTTTCACTCAAAACAACGAATGAGTAGTCCGTCCGACTGAGTCGATTGTTTTCAATTGGTTGCACTGAAGGGGAGTTGGAACGCCGTATCCCAACATTGTTAAATTTAGTGAATTGGCTTCCCTGTATTTCAGGAACCACTGTAGCCATTGATATGAAACTTTTACAGGACATTAAACTGTATGTTGTCAGTCTACTGAACTACAATAATTCCATTTCAGCGTCTTCTTTTAGAAATACAGTTTTTTAATTACATGGTTAAAATTTTGTGTACTTGTTTAGTACTTTATCCTAAATAATTTAAATTATACATAACATTATGTTCTTCATTTAGTTCAGTAGACTCAGGATATGTATGTTAATACTCCCTGAAAATTTGAATACTCTACTCGAAGTGGTTTCTGACATTTAGGAAAAAATACAACGGAAAATGTAAATTTTCAGGAATGGCTTCTAAAGTTTCAAAACACTGTAGCTCACTTATTATATGCTTATTTTTTTATTTTTAGTCACTCAGAAGCACCCTGCAATATAGTGTATATCATCCTCTTTTCTTCTTTCTGTACTCCTTAATGGCCAACTGTGGTGCATACTCTGGTTTATCAATGCGAACCTTGTCGATCCGTTCAAGTACTCTGATGCAGTTTGCTCCAGGATTAATTACCATATGCTGTAGCACTTTCACCCTACAAATGTTGCCATCGTTAAAAGCAGTAACAGCATCAATGACCCCCCACTTTAGTGTCTTCATTCCAACAAAAACATTTTTTGGTAAGCGAGTCCACATAAGATTACTGAACGACTGATTGGGATTTTGATTCTGACCATGCACACACTTCTTCAGTAATTCAAGATTTGCCAGGTATCCTTAAACAGGTTTTATTATATGCACGACTGCTGCTGGGAGGGAATGTCTGTGTTTGTATGAACTGTTTGAGTACTGGGAATTGCAATAATTTCACCATAAATCAGGTCCAGGAGAGCGAAGATGGTGTACTGGTTTTTCATCAGTTGACAGTCTGTGGAAGAATGTAGCCCATACTGCCTGTGTCACTTTCAACAAAACCTCAGTATTATCTCTAATGCCCACCCCATAATATTGCTGTAGTTTATCTACTATTTTGTCTGTCAGCCTGCCCCTCATGGTTTTACCATCAGAAAGTTTCTTGTCTCTCAAGCTCTGTTTCAACTTCCTCAACCTGGTGCCCATCCTCTTCAGGACATGACGTTCATAACACAGCAATCCACAGCCTTCTATATTAAAAATTACCGATTTTATTAGATCTTGAAGTAATCCACATAAAAATTTTAAGATTTTCAACCGGTGTACATTACATTTGTAATGGCAAATGTAATATATATATATTCGGAAAATTGCAAACATTAAGATGAGATAAAAATTCGAAAATGTGAAAAAAATTTCCGTGTTAACTCCCCTTAAAAGAATGAAAAGATAATGCAACCGATAAATGTAACTACGCCCGAATGAGTCGATTGTTTTCCAACAACTGAGAAACGTCTTGACTTGGACTCTGTACAAAGTAGCGTCGGCGCTTGTGGAAACGCTAGCGTCGGCGTCTGTGATAATTGATGTAAGTTCTCTATCCGACCTGGTCGCCAGATCGTTTTGTTTGCTGAAAGTCTTTTTAATTAAATTCGAAACTGGTTCCCAAGCATGGCTGAGATTATAACGGCAATGTCTGCTGATGAGGTAGTCCCTGGTGCGAATTTCTATGGCCCCTCTAACGACGCTGTCCAGTATTTGCATGTCTGTGCCAAGATCCTGGTAGGTTCGTAATCCATCACGTGATTCTCGGACAAACGGTTTCTCTACGGCCGCTGACTTGTTGCGATACATCAGTCGAGCGTCCCTCTGGTGTTCTCGACAGCGATCTTCGGCTGTGTGCATGTCCTCTCTGCCTAATATGTCTTCCTTGCTGATATGGAATCTGGTACACGCCGGCCTTCCGGAAACCGAGATCTTCTTTGACGCTTCCCAATAGTCCTCGTGTTTTATTGGGCGGACTTTTTCAATATGCCTCGATTTTTCCCGACAATGTGCCAGTGTGAGCTCTAAAGGCATTGACTGCCTCTGCCTCCGCGACATCTTCCATCATCACAAGTCGTATTGTTGTGGTAGGGTGGACAGCGCGCCTCTTCCGTTGGCCCACTGGAGCTGAGATCGTCAGCGCCTCTGACGATGGCGACATGTCTTATCGCCGAAATATTGCGCCCGTTGGACACAATGAACAGGCAATACAACCGTGAACTCTCCGATTAACAAATACGCTGGGAGAAACTGAAGAATGACAAGTTGTGCTTAACTTGAATTTCAAATGCAAGTCCAAAGCAGTCTGCAACACAATTCTTTGAGATACCCCGAGTCTGGTACCGACAATACTAGTGATAGAGAGCTCATTAATAGACTAGACTAGAAAAGACTAGAGATTAGAAACTGGTTGCCAAACAAAATAAGGTTGGAAACTAGACGGCTCAAAGGTATTTAATTTGACATCGTGCATCGAACAGCCGAGTCCCGCAACCATCTCTAAAAGGATGGACATACAGAGACTAGAAACTACACCACTGACCATTAAAATTCCTACACCACGAAGATGACGTGCTACAGACGTGAAATTTAACCGACAGGAAGAAAATGCTGTGATATGCAAATGATTAGCTTTTCACAGTATTCACACAAGGTTGGCGCCGGTGCCGACACCTACAACGTGCTGACATGAGGAATGTTTCCAACTGATTTCTCATACACAAACGGCAGTTGACCGGCGTTCCCTGGTGAATCGTTGTTGTGATGCCTCGTGTAAGAAGGAGAAATGAGTACCATCACGTTTCCGACTTGATATAGGTCGAATTGTAGCCTATCGCGACATTGCTGCTCGCGTTGGTCGAGATTCAATGACTGTTAGGAGAATATGGAATCGGTCGGTTCAGGAGGATCATACGGAACGCCGTGCTGGATCCCAACGGCCTCGTACCACTAGCAGTCGAGATGACAGGCATCTTATCCGCATGGCTGTAACGGATCGTGCAGCCACGTCTCGATCCCTCAGTCAACAGATGGGGACGTTTCCAAGACAACGACCGTCTGCACGAACAGTTCGACGACGTATGCAGCAGCATGGACTATCAGCTCGGAGACCAAGGCTGCGGTTACCCTTGACGCCGCATCACAGACAGGAGCGCCTGCGATGGTGTACTCAACGAAGAACCTGGGTGCATGAATGGCAAAACGTCATTTTTTCGGACGAATCCAGGTTCTGTTTACTGCATCAAGATGATGGCATCCGTGTTTGGCGACATCGCAGTGAACGCACATTGGAAGCGTGTATTCGTCATCGCCATACTGGCGTATCACCCCGCGTGATGATATGGGGTGCCATTGGTTACACGTCTCGGTCACCTCTTGTTCTCATTGGCGGCTCTTTGAACAACTGATGTTACATTTCAGATGTGTTACGACCCGTGGCTCCACCCTTCATTCGAGCCCTGCGAAACCCTACATTTCAGTAGGATAATGCACGACCGCATGTTGCTGTGGTGAACGGGCCTTTCTGGATACAAAAAATGTTCGACTGCTACCCTGGCCAGCACATTCTCCAGATCTCTCACCAACTGAAAACGTCTGGTCAATGTTGGCCGAGCAACTGGCTCGTCACAATACGCCAGTCACTGCTCTTGATGAACTGTGGTATCGTATTGAAGCTGCATGGGCAGCTGTACCTGTACACGCCATCCGAGCTCTGTTAGACTCAATGCCCAGGGGTATCAAGGCCGTTATTACCGCCAGAGGTGGTTGTTCTGGGTACTGGTTTCTCAGGATTTATGCACCCAAATTGCGTGAAGATGTAATCACATGTCAGTTCTAGTATAATATATTTGTCCAATAAATACACGTTTATCACCTGCATTGCTTCTTGGTGTAGCAATTTTAATCGCCAGTAGTGTAGTTGGTGCGGCGTCCTTTAAGTTGGCTCCCTGGCGGCACTGGCCGCGTGGGCTGAGGGAGTGAATGTCTCAGACAGGCCGCAGATTGGCAGCCACAGTTACTCGGGTTACCGCCGAATTCTGGACGTGGGGCGGCTTGACACTGCATCGGCAGCGCACTATATGACAAAGAGACTGGAGCAAAGTCTGCAAATCGGGAGCTGCGTACCGCCGTGCCCGCTTCCTGGTGTCCAAATACTTGTGAGGAACATTTATTCCGCCACCAAGATTCGAATGGCCACCGCGAACGCCACCACACAGGTGGAAAAATGGCTCTGAGCACTATGGGGCTTAACATCTGTGGTCATCAGTCCCCTAGAACTTAGAACTACTTAAACCTAACTAACCTAAGGACATCACACACATCCATGCCCGAGGCAGGATTCGAACCTGCGACCGTAGCAGTCGCGCGGTTCCGGACTGAGCGCCTAGAACCGCTAGACCACCGCGGCCGGCCACACAGGTGGACATCAGCTGCCTCAACTATGAGGCAGGTCTCACTTCCCACACTAAAAGCTAAACTGAAGTACGTCCGGACAAGCCTTGGGGGGCTCAATGGTACCAGCCGACCGCCGAGTCACCGACTAGAGGGGGGGGGGGGGGGCGGGGTACGTGGGGTCATGTGGTCAGCATACCACTCTCCCAACCGGTGTCAGTTTTCGTGACCGGCGCCGCTACTTCTGAATCAAGTGCCTGCTCAGCTGGCCTCACAAGGGCTGAGTGCACCCCGCTCCCTAACAGCGCTCGGCATACACTAACCACCACTCATCCAAATGCTAGCCAAGCTGGACAGCGCTACCTTCGGTGATCTGACGGGAACCGATGTTACCGCTGCGGCAAGGCCGTTGGCACCCCCCTCTTATGCAGAACGTTGGGTTGTTTGGGGGAGAAGACCAAACAGCGAGGTCATCCGTCTCATCACGTTAGGGAAGGACGGGGAAGGACGTCGGCCGTGCCCTTTCGAGGCAACCATCCCGGCATTTGCCTGGAGCGATTTAGGGAAATCACAGAGGACCTAAATCAGGGTGGCCGGACGCGGGATTGAACCGTCGTCCTCCCGAATGCGATTCCAGTGTACTAACCACTGCGCAACCTTGCTCGGTTATGCAGAACGAAAACCACCACCGTTATGTTGTTGACGGAGGCGTTTCTTCAGAACACGATACACCATTCACGGTTTCAAAAGCCCAGATTCTCGTTTCGTGATTTTAATGGAATATCTACATTACTAAACAGCTGAAGTGTCACCCAATCGCATATGCAGGTTGCGTACCTAAAGCCTTCCAGAGGACACGAAAGTGTGATTTTCAGTATTTTACATAATTACTGACCGAATTAAAAAAATGCAGTGATCTCATAAACTGCTCCTTAGAAGGTATAATCTTATTTTAAAGGTTTAACGCAATATGTCAAGTATTAATTTCAGTAACTCGTCACATATCTTGAAGCAGTGTGACTCACTGCATGCAAATTATCCGCACTACATACATCCAGCATTTGAGAATGAAAGCAAGCAGCGACTTCAACGAACTTTACACATAATTTAAAACCTTTTCGAGACATTTTCTCGCTGAAACCTATACAAAATAAAGAAAAGCAAGAAGCTTACCTCCAACTACATTTTTGCTCTTCACACAGTACAATTTCAGCATCAGGCATGACTTTTAAATTTTTACATCTTTACCACTAACTCTATTGGTAGAACATTTTGACGAGAAAATCCACACTACAACTAAATGAACCTGCAAAATTATATCGTTATACGACACCTACATCAACACATAAACATTAAGATGCGTTAAAAACTAGGTTTCCTTAAAACTGGACGCAAATTACCGAAACATTACTCATCCAGTGTAATAAAACGAAATAAGTATGGTTTTGCGTCGTCATCCATAAAGGCGTTACACGCTTAACGTAAAACGTGTAACTCATTATCTCAATTGTAAACTAAACAGACCTCTTAAGTTATTTTACGTGCGGGATATCGATTTTTTACAGAATCAAAGGCCGTTACGTATTCTTATTAATATTTGATGTTTCGCCTAGTGTACAAATGGTGTACACGCAAGAAGATGCACCGATTCCGATCTTTTAAAAATATTTTCTAGTCACATGAGCTACGTTTTGCGCTTTTTCCTCAACGGTAACGACAGGGAACACATTCGTTAATTTTATTGCGATCGTTTTAGGTTAGGTATCACCTCTCCGGTTATTAGTATCAAATGAAAACAGAAACTGCTGAAATCAACAACATTTCACTGGTTACAACAATCTGTATTTTCTTTTGGCCCTGCGGCATGGACCCAAATGCAGGTGCAGGAAGACGCTATGTACTCCACTGTCTGACCGTCCAACATATATTTTTGGTGCTCCACCAGGTATCGGAGAAGAAATCTCTTTGATTAGAGATAAAGTAAATTTACTAGATCGTTTATGATTGGCCACGTTTAATTGTACTACAGAGCTATATATGCATTTATTATTTGTTTATTATTCTTTACAATTACAACCAATTACGTGGGAAACTGTCATAGGCCCTATAACTCAAACTTTTGTGGACAGTAAAGAATATATATATATATATATCCGGTACTCATAAACATTACGAAAATAAATAAAATAAATATGCTAATACTACAAAAAAGCTAATACTGCAACTTCATTCTGCAATTCCAAAGCTGTTGTAAACCCAACACTCGTTGATTCTACAGTTCGTCTACAGGGTACACCCGAGACGTAGAGGGTTGCTTCAGCTACTGGATCCGCTCCCGTGACAACCTGGGCAGTTCTCCGCTGGACTCTTTGGGCACAGGAGAGCCTTGGTATTCCCTGCGTCTGCACATATGCCCTGAAACCCATCGAGAAGCGCATAGCTGAGAGTAAGTAGCATTCTACGACGTATTGGGGCATCCTTTCTCTCCAATCCCCTATAGCTGTCTAAATGCCTCTATGCATGCTGTAGTTAGTTTAAGTTTTTGTCTTGACAGCCCTTACGTGAGCAGTATTTAGAGGGATAAAGAATAACTCTAGAGTTTACTAAATACTGATTCTAGAAAATTCTGTAAGTAGTCTCTCCTGAGAGTGAGTAATTTCAAAGGTGACACTCACATGCGATTTGTAAGCAGTCTCGTCTGTAGACTGACTGCTTGTTCCCAGTATATTGTCAGTGAACCAAAGTCTGTCGCCTGCCTTACCTACATTTGAGCTCATCGATCAGTCCGCTTCATGTCCTTACAAATCGCTATGGCCGGGTATTTACATGGGTCGCCTGTTTCTAATTGTGAATAATTAATATTATTGTCATAACTACAAGGTTTTTTCGTTTTTTAAATGCATATCTTTACATTTAAGTACATTAAGAGATACATGCCAATATTTGAGAATAAAGTCCAGTCATCAATCGCACAGTGGTTTCTATTTTGTGTTACCGGTTACGACAGATTCGCCAGTCATCTTTAGAAGCCCACAAAATTTGACATAATGAAAATCATAAGACCACTTATCTAAAGTGTAAGAAGTGTATTGCAAAAACTTACTTAATATTGTTTTAGCAGATGTCAATATCATCTTCACAGAAGCATAATGCCATGCCAGGTCCACAAGTGTACTTGTTGTATGTGGTAATTATAACCACAGATTGATAATTAACAGTAAATGCGTCATATTTATTTACAGGGTCAAGTTGTTGTGCTATCAGCAAGGAACATACATAAAAGCATATACAAAATATAGCTAACGTATATATATATATATATATATATATATATATATATATATACGTTAGCTATATTTTGTATATGCTACTTACTCTCAGCTATGCGCTTCTCGATGGGCTTCAGGGCATATGACCCTTTATATACATATATATATATATATATATATATATATATATATATATATATATATATATATATTCTGCAGTGCTGAAAATTAGTACATTATGTGTAGATAATAATGTGAGCAATAGTTTATGTGGAACTATGTGCAATGTCTTTCAAATGTATTATATATATATGAAAGACATTCCACATAAGTAACTTCCTGGCAGATTAAAACTGTGTGAAGGACCAAGACTCGAAATCGGGACCTTTGCCTTTCGCGGGCAAGTGCTCTACCATCTGAGCTACCGAAGCACGACTCACGACCCGTCCTCACAGCTTCAGTTCTGCCAGTACCTCGCCTCCTACCTTCCAAACTTCACAAAAGCGCTTCTGGAAACCTTGCAGAACTAGCACTCCTGGAGAAAAGGATATTGCGGAGACATGGCTGAGCCACACCGGGAGTATGTTTCCAGAATGAGATTTTCACTCTGCAGCGGAGTGTGCGATGATACGAAACTTCCTGGCAGATTAAAACTATGTGCCAGACCGAGACTCGAAATCAGGACCTTTGCCTTTTGCGGGCCTCTACCATCTGAGCTACCCAATCGTAGTAGAGTAGTTGCCCGCGAAACGCAAAGGTCCCGAGTTCGAGTCTCTGTCCGGCACACAGGTTTGATCTGCCAGGAAGTTTCATATCAGCGCTGACCCGCTGCACTGTGAAAATCTCATTCTGGGGACATTTCACGTAGTTTCACTTAAACTATTGCTGACATGATATGTAAAAGGAATGGATTTATTTTCATCATGTTTAAGATGTGTTGTACAGTCGAGATAGTGTCCATTTTTCAGTGCAAGATGATCATTCAACACTTCTTTGGATTTTAGGTAGGAGTGTTTATATTCCAATAGGCCCATGTTAATTTTGTACCTCTTGTCAATTAGATGCAGAATTCACATGTTAAGCAAACATGGAGGAGGAAGAGTATGTTTCTAGATTTTGATATGTTCTGCAGTGCTGAAAATTAGCACATTATGTGTAGATAATAATGTGAGCAATAGTTTATGTGGAACTATGTGCAATGTCTTTCAAATGTATTATATATATCGTCGTTTATATATCTTTCTATATGCTCTTGTATATGTTCCTTGCTAATAGCACAACTATGTACATAAACATGATAAATTTACTGCAAATTATCAATCTATGATTATAGTTAACACGTAAAATATATGCATTTTTGGACATGTCATGGTGTTATTATTCTGTGAAGACGATGTTGAAATCTACTAAACCAATATTAAGTAAGTTTTTGTAAAACACTTCTTATACTTTACAGAAATGTTTTTATGATTTACATTATTAGTATTTTGTAGGCGTCTGAAGATGGCAGACACAAAATAAGAACGACTGTGCGACTGATGACTGGATTTTATTCTGAAATATGTAAAGTTAAGCGTTTCATAAAACGAAAAAACGTATCCTATGATCAAAAATCTACTTGTCAGTGTTTGCACCAAATCGAAATCTTATCATGATTTCGCTGAATATTTCTGTAACATTTCTCAGACAATACTTCATTTTATGTAACTGCATTACCTGTGAAATTCCTGAGGCTGTCATCAATATTGTCCGCAGTGTCATTAATATACAACACAAACAACAAAAATCCCAACATACGTCCGTGAGGGATATCCAATCTGTCGATGATTCCCTATTCATGATGACATTCGGCGTCTTCCCTACTACTAAATCCTCAACACAATGCAGTGAGCGAAAATTAAGAACAAAATTCAGCATGTGGCAACAAAATTCAAACAAAAACATGAAGAAAATGTGTTTTCATACTCTCAGTGCTATGCTAGTGATAATCGGAAATAATGGAAGCACAAGAACTGATTTAAAACCACCAAAATAAGCACAGATGTAAAGTAACATCTACAAACCTTTTAAGTGTGAATTTCGACTGTTGAATAACGGCCAACTGGCGGCGTCAGGGCAGCAATAGTTGAAGACGTCCGCATGTGTTACTTTTGCCTGCAACTTTCCATCATTTCTTTGAATGCTTTCGACGCTAATGATCACGAGTAAGACGTGTAAAGGCGATCGCGGCTCCATCACGCTGGAACCACACACGTGAATCGACGTCAAGTGGCGCTCGTGAGTTACGCGGGTCCTTATACACATACAGAGAAGACGGACGCCTCAGCCTTTACATTAGTGAGGCTTTCGAATAACTCCCTGCATTGACGTGTTTTTTAGGAGGTACGCGGTAGCAAAAACCAGCGGGCGCGGTGCATGCTGGGAAGCCGCAGAGGCCGCACTGACCGCAAGAATGCGACAGCCCAAGGGCTCCCGCTCTCCACTAGACAAACCCGCACGCTGCGACCTCTGGGTCGGGTGCTATTAAGCTAATTTAGAACTCATCCTGACACCCGTGTTCCGTTACCACTGTACTACAATGCTGACAGTTCCCAGGTAAAGTTCGCAGCTGGTTATAGAAACCGGTTACCTGAGCTGGTCCCCTGTGGCAATGCGTAAAATAATAACTTGAGATATACAGACAGAGTACGATGGGAAATCATCAAGTAATAATTGTGTGGCTTAATGCGAGAACAGCCAACATGAGTTTTTCATGAATTTAAGATACGCTGCACAATCTACTAAGAAAGTTACGTGGTTTTGTATGTAAGAATAGCTGTAACCTTAACGGGAACGACACGGGGAGTAACACAATGGTAGTGACCGAGCGAGTTGGCTCAGTGGTTAGCAAGAGAAAAAGACTGACAGCCAACGAAAGGATAACGTTCTACGAGTCGCGGCGTGGAATGTCAGAAGCTTGAATGTCGTAGGGAAGCTAGAAAATCTTAAAAGGCAAATGCAAAGGCTCAATTTAGATACAGTAGGAGTCAGTGAAGTGAAATGGAAAGAAGACAAGGAGTTCTGTTCAGATGAATATAGAGTAGTAACAACAGCAGCAGGAAATGGTGTAATGGGAGTAGGATTCGTTATGAATACGAAGGTACAGTAGATAGTGTGTTACTGTCTATAGTTCAGTAATAGGGTTGTTCTTATCAGAATCAACAACAAACCATCACCGACAACGGTAGTTCAGGTATACAGGCCGACGTCAAAAGCTGAAGATGAAGAGATAGAGAAAGTATATGAGGATATTGAAAGGGTGATACAGTACGTAAAGGGAGATGAATCTCTAATAGTCATGGGGAACTGAAACGCAGCTGTAGGGGATGAAATAGAAGAAATGGTTGCAGGAGAATATGTGCTTGGGTAAAGGAGTGACAAAGGAGAAAGACTAATAGAGTTCTGTAACAAGTTTCAGCTAGTAATAGCGAATACCCTGTTCAAGAATCACAAGAGGAGGAGGTGTGCTGGGAAAAGACCGGGAGATACGGGAAGATTTCAGTTAGGCCACGTCTTCGTCAGCCAGAGATTGGATTGTAAAGCGTATCCAGGAGCAGATATAGACTCAGATCACAATATAGTAGTGATGAAGAGTAGGCTGAAGTTCAAGACATTAGTCAGGAAGAATCAATACGCGAAGAAGTGGGATACGGAAGTACTAAAGAATGACGAGATACGTTTGAAGTTCTCTAACGCTATAGATACAGCGATAAGGAATAGCGCAGTAGGCAGTACAGTTGAAGAGGAATGGACATCTGTAAAAAGGGCCATCATAGAAGTTGGGAAGGAAAACATAGGTACAAAGAAGGTAGCTGCGAAGAAACCATGGGTAACAGAAGAAATACTTCAGTTGATTGATAAAAGGAGGAAGTACAAACATGTTCCGGGAAAATCAGGAATACAGAAATACAAGTGGCTGAGGAATGAAATAAATAGGAAGTGCAGGGAAGCTAAGAAGAAACCTCTGCATGAAAAATGAAAAAAATGAAGAAGAAATGATTGTCCGAATGACTCACTCAGCATGTAGGAAAGTCAAAACGTATTTCGGTGAAATTAAGAGCGAGGATTGTAACATTAAGAATGCAACGAGAATTCCACTGTTAAATGCACAGGAGAGAGCGGATAGGCGGAAAAACTACACTGAAGGCCTCAATAAGGGGGAAGATTTGTCTGATATGATAGAAGAAGAAACAGCAGTCGATATAGAAGAGATACGGAATCCAGTATTAGAATCAGAATGTAAAAGAGTTTCGAAGGACTTCAAATAAGACAAGAGGGATAGATAACGTTCAATCAGAATTTCTAAAATCATTGGGGGAAGTAGAACGAAACGACTATTCACGCTGGTGTAAAGAATGTGTGTCTGGGAACATTCCGTCTGACTTTCGGAATAAAATACGTACAATTCCGAAGGCTGCAAGAGCTGATAAGTGCGAGAGTTATCGCACAATCAGCATAACAGCTCATGCATCCGAGTTGCTGACAGGAATAATGTACAGAAGAATGGAAAAAATGTTGAGGATGTGTTGAATGAGGATCAGTTTGGCTTTAGGAAAGGTAAAGGCACCAGAGAGCCAATTCTGAAGTTGCGGTTGGTAATGGAATGAAGACTAAAGAAAAATCAAGACACGTTCATAGCATTTGGGGATCTGGTAAAGGCATTCGACAGTGTAAAATGGTGCAACATGTTCGAAATTCTGAGAAAAATGGGGGTAAGCTATAGGGAGAGACGGATAATATACAATATGTACTAGAGCCAAGAGTGAATAATAAGAATGGACGACCAAGAACGGGGGTGTAAGACAGGGAAGTAGTCTTTCGCTCCAGCTGTTCAATCCCAATATCGAAGAAACGATTATGGAAATAAAAGAGAGGTTCGGGAGTCGAATTAAAATTCAAGGGGTCCGCAGCTCGTGGTCGTGCGGTAGCGTTTTCGCTTCCCACGCCCGGGTTCCCGGATTCGATTCCCGCGGGGTCAGGGATTTTCTCTGCCTCGTGATGACTGGGTGTTGTGTGATGTCCTTAGGTTAGTTAGGTTTAAGTAGTTTTAAGTTCTCGGGGACTGATGACCATAGCTGTTAAGCCCATAGTGCTCAGAGCCATTTGAACCAAAATTCAAGGTGAACGTATGCCATGATACGGTTCGCTATCCTTAGTGAAAGTGAAGAAGGATTAGATAATCCGCTAAATGAAATGAACAGTCTAATGAGTACAGAATATGGATTATGAGTAAATCGAAGAAAGACGAAAGGAATGAGAAATTAAAGAAATGAGAACAGAGAGAAACTTAACGTTGGGATTGATGGTCACCAAGTAGATGAAGTTAAGGAATTCTGCTACCTAGGCAGTAAAATAACCAAAGACGCACGGAGCAAGAAGGACGTCAAAAGCAGACTGGTACTGAGAAAAAGGGCATTCCTGGCCAAGAGAGGTCTGCTAATGTCAAACATATACCTTAATTCGAGGAAGAAATTTCTGAGGATGTACTTTTGGACCACAGCATTGTGTGATAGCGAGACATGAATTGTTGGAAAACTGGAACAGAAGAGAATCGAAGCATTTGAGATATGATGCTACAGGCAAATGTTGAAAACTAGTTGGACTGATAAGGTAAGGAATGAGGAGGTTCTGCACAGACTCGGAAAGGAAAGGAATTTGTGGAAAAGACTGAAAAGGAGAAGGGACAGGATAATAGGATATCTGTTAAGACATCAGGGAATGACTTCCATGGTACTAGAGGGAGCTGTAGAGGGCAAAAACTATAGAGGAAGAAAGAGATTGGAATATACCCAGCAAACAACCAAGGTTGCAAGAGCTACTCTGAGATGGAGAGGTTGGCACAGGAGAGGAATTCTTGGCTGGCCGCATCAGACCAGTCAGAAGACTGATGATGACTCAAAAAAAAAATTAGGTTAGAGTGCGGCGTGGACCCTACGAAGGCATGATCCCAAATTGTCAAGAAGGCACTGTGCGATATGGTGGTGGTCCCATAATAACGCGGGCTATGCTTACGTGGCATGGACCGGATTTTCTGGTCCACCTGAACCGACTGTTGACTAGAAATGATTATGTTTGGCTATTGCAGACCATTTGTTGCCATTCATGGGCTTCAAGTTCCAAAACAACGATGGAAATTTTATGGATGACAATGCGGCATGTCATCGGAACACAATTTTTCGCGGCTGGTTTGAAGAACATCCTGAACAATTCGAGCGAATGATTTGACCATCCAGGTCGCCCAACATGAATCTCATCGAAGAGACATGTTGCCTCAGTGGGATTTCCAACTCGATTATTCTCGCATGGGCAAGGTGACACTTCCGTTATTAATCTACACGGCGAAGCGGCTAAGATGAGCCACCAGAAATATATCCAGAATGAGTAAATATACCGAGGTGGCACGTTACAGCGTACAATATGGCGAATTTCCTGATGGTCGCCAGTAATTTTTATCATTTATGGTCGCTGAATCATAACGTTACCTTTGTTTTTTATTTAATGGAACTCTATAATTTTTTCTGTTACATGCGAAAGAAGCTTTTATGAGATCTTTGGTGACAACGTGTGTGGTGTTTGATCAAATAGTATCAAGATAACAGTGTCGCAAAATACTGCCCCGCCATCGCGAGAAGAACTTCCGTAAACGTGTGCCCTATCATACCAAACGTGCCTAAACACGTAACTAGCCTATGGTTCTTGTCTTTACCTGTGCGTTTGAAGCCCATCAGCCTGTGATGTGCTGTTGCAGCAGTCAGACAACTTTGTTCGTAAAGCTATTGAAATATTCACAATATACGACAGTCGAAAAAGTGAATGTCGTTTAAGACAAATGGCGCGAAGCTATTAGGGCGGCCCGTGCGGTTGTTCCCTGAAGTGTATTCAGACTATGCCAAGCATTCGCCATTATAAAAGGAAGTTACACGAACTAGAGGTGTGGGGAATAAAATACGCTAAGGAAAAAGGAAGTGCATCCTAGGGAGGAAATGAAACCAACATTTTAGCAACTGCAACACACGATGTAAATGTGTCTTGGAGGCATCTCATAAGTACGAAAAAGATCAGCCAAACAAGTGCTCTGCCAATTCTACATTCAGTCGCATTTCGTCCTCTTCATATTTCGTTACACCTACAGTTTCATGGCAGTGACTTCCAGAATTGGCTACTGTTCTCCGAATGTTCTCTTCGAGAAGTTCGGAATATTTATGCAAATTTTTGTTTAAGGAAGAAGCATCGTTGACAAACATCGGGGACGTTAATCTTCGCAACATGCACTAATCCGCGCTTTGTCAAAAAACTGCATGTTTTTGTCAAGACTTGGATCACTGGTCCCTTTTTTATTGATGAGAATCTAAATACTCTTAAGTATCTCTGGTTCCTAACGTATGCTTTAGCGCGGAAATTGGAATACGTTCCACTGCATGTACGGCAACCAGTATGGTAAGAACATGACGGATTCCCTCCCATTCTACACATGTAACGACAGAACTTCTAAAATGATTATTTGGAGAGCGTTTGAACGGTGGTTCAGAAAACCCAAAATGATGTGCTTACTCACCAAACTTAACACTTTTATAATGTTATCTGTGGCGAAAATTAAAACAAGAGGTCTCTTGAGAAACATCGAGAACTTCCTGTGACGCCTATATCGTAGAGCGCCAACTAAGTTTTCCGCCAGTTTTTTGTTCTTTGTAATCGATATTATGTAAAACTAATAATTTTCTATGTATTTGTAATAAAAATACGTCAAATTTTGTGTTACCTAATACATAAGTATTAATGTCAAATATTGTAATGATACTAAATAACAGCGAATGATTAAAGACTAACAGCTAGACAGAGAGCATAGCCTCTGGTACGCGGGACGTGACGTCAGAGAGCGAGCGAGGTAGGAGAATACTCACAGAGGGCTGAGTGGTGGAACTGGCTCGACTCGCAATTTTGCGCCCTCTGTGTGGCTATGGTGGTTATGTGGAGCAGTTTAGTTTTATGCACTGGGAGGCACCGTTCCATGGCAGGTGTGGACAGATGGAGGAACCTCGTACTACATCATGATTCTGCCCCTGAGTCTGCTGTGGTTAGCGCCAAGTGCGCTCGCCAAGGCTGGAGTGGTTGGAGCGCTGTCGCCTGCGTTGGCTGCAGCAGCTGGACGACTACAAAGAACAATAGAATAGTATAAAATCATTTACGTTGGAGAGACTTCTTGAGGCATTACCCAATGACTTGATTTTGGTAATTTTTCAAATAATAGTGAGACAACAACATTCCCCTTTTATATTAGTTAACCTTCGTTCTTGTAACCAAGAGAGGACCCAACCTTTCCTGTGAGCGCAAATCAGATTGTCATGTGTGAAAGTAAAGAACTGAATAAGTAAATTAAAAACGTGCCTCTTTTCTTTGCTATTTGAAAATTTATTAAATACAACTACTAACTATTTGTCTTCATAACAATCAGAGGATTTCCAGTTTCAGAATAAAAGCAAATGTAAATTACTGCCAAATATATTTAAATAGCAATTATATGTATTATTTCTGAATGTCGTTATCCTTGACTGTATTGGGTTGGTTCAAAGCTCGTTATCAGTAATGTGTTGGAAATCTCACAATCAAGCAAATGATTAGTTTCCAGTCAAACGCTTTTAGAATTGATAAAATATCGTATTACGAACTATTTCATTAAACTTCAATTAATTTGTATTTTCTAAAAAACTGACAATATCAACTAACCAGTAGCGTGAGATTAAATGAATTTTGTCTTAACAATAGTAAGCTTCAGTTCCACTAAATTCAGTGTGGTGCATTTCAAAGCACTTTCCAAATTATTTCATTTAACTGCGTTATGTTATCTAAAGTTACTTACTGCACTATCCACTTACTCATTCCCTGTAATTTTAACTACATGTGTGCACGACTTCTGCTGCCATGCGCCGGCCGTTGTGGCCGAGCGGTTCTAGGAGCTTCAGTCCGGAACCGCGCTGGTGCTACGGTTGCAGGTTCGAATCCTGCCTCGGGCATGGATGTGTGTCCTGTCCTGAGGTTAGTTAGGTTTAAGAAGTTCTAAGTCTAGGGGACTGATGACCTCAGATGTAAAGTCCCATAGTGTTCAGAGCCTTTTTTTTTTTTTTTTTTTTTTTTTTTTTTTTTTTTTTTTTTTTTTTTTTTGCTGCCATATGCGTTTATTTCAGTATCATTTCTGATAACTACCGTTCAGATCATTATTAATTTATCGATCCGTAACTGCCCAACTCGGCTGGCGACCGTAATTATTAGTCATCTTAAACAATTTCACTTGCAATTGGTCTAGTCGACCCTTGCGGTACCCCATTTATTTTAGTACTTTACGTGAGCGGTTGCAGTAATTATCAACCATGCCAACATAACAGCAGCGGAGTAGTGGAAGAGAAATTATTTTTCGGAAGCGCTTCTTGGTCTCCATCTTTCTTCTAATCGGTACCAGATTTCCTATGAAAAGGTAGTGTTATTGTAAGTTTTATCATTTCTCCTGGGCACAAGCGAAACGCGGTCAAATTTGCACAGTAATCCGAAGGCTTGAAATGTCTTATAACATGGGCCTGTGCTGCCGTTAAGTCCAGACCAAATTCATTGTGGAGCATTGTTTCTAAAGAATCACTTTAGAGCCTGTAGCAACGCTCAGGGCAAACATTTCAAGCTCTTGATGTTACAGCCGTGACCATAAAAAATAGAATCATTCCTGAGTTAGGTGTTTCCTTACGTTTAGCATAACAGGGAATTTATTTGTGGAATCTCTTCTCCTGACGACGGACATTGGTTTGCGGCACTTTTATTTTGATACTGCTTGATCAAGGTCCTTACATGTTATTTCGGTGAAGTGCTCTTAGAAGCCTCTTTCAAATTCCACTTAAAAATGTACATAGGTCCATTAAAACAAAAAATATATACAATCGGTGTCGTAATTATCTGACTATGAACAGTAAAAATCACTTGCGAACGTCAGGAAAATCGCCATATTATCCGCTATAACTTGGAGAAAACCGGACCTCCATATATCTTACAAGGGGAGGCCGCCAATTGTGAAATTCAGATTCGATTCATACTGCGCATAATAAAAGGTCATGGCAAGAGGTGTAATGTGGCAAAGCACCAAGATGCACTTCTCAGCCGTTGTCGAGAAAATCGACACTTAAAAGAAACCGTTGCCGTGAAATACTCTCTACGATTAATAACGTTCTACAGCGTCGTGGTGCATCGGTAAGCGCTCGGGTTCGTAATCCTAAGGTCGCCGGATCGAATCTCGCGCCATGCAACCTTTTTTTTTAGTATTTGTTTTTTGTAATTCAAATATATATATATAATTCCCGCCAATCACCTACAACAATTCTGCATATAATAAGTTGTTGAAAGTCGTTTGTCGTGGAAAATCTGGCGACTTCGAACGTCATTATGTTTTCCGTAAACAAAGTTGTATTTCACAAATGTTATTAATTGTTTTCTTAATGTGAATAGAGACCCCACGAACACAAATTTGCTGTGGCAGGTATGAAATATAAACTCCGTTACTCGCTCGTTACACTTGAAGAACAGACGTTGAATGGGCCGAAACGAGCCGCCTCATAACCAGCGTAGTTGCCTGCTAACTTCGAAAGAAGGTAGATGCGGTCCCTAGCGCAACTTATAATATCGTCGAAACTCAGTGCGGACGGGAGAGCTTTGGTACACCCTGTTAAACAAACGGAAAAATGGAGGCAGTACAATTGGAGAGCCGTCCGCCTTCACCAACATGCATAAGCAATTCATTAATAGTATATATATATATATATATATATATATATATATATATATTTGAATTACAAAAATCTAACTATAAAAATATTGCATGGCGCGAGATTCGATCCGGCGATTTTAGGATTACGAACCCGAGCGCTTACCGCTGCACCACGACGCTGTAGAAAGTTATTACTCGCAGAGAGTATTTCATCGCAACGGTTTCATTTAACTGTCGATTTTCTCGACAATGGCTGAGAAGTGCATCTTGGTGTTTTGCCACATTACACCTCTGGCCATGAGCTTTTATTATGCGCAGTATGAATCGAATCTGAATTTCGCAATTGGCGGCCTCCCCTTGTTAGTCATTCTGGATATATTTGTGATAGCTTCTTTTAGCTGCTTCATCGCGTATGCTCAAATAATTATTACGTTAATATTCAAACAAACAAAAAATGTTCAAATGTGTGAAATCTTGTGGGACTTAACTGCTAAGGTCATCAGTCTCTAAACTTACACACTACTTAACCTAAATTATCCTAAGGACAAACACACACACCCACGCCCGAGGGAGGACTCGAACCTCCGTCGGGATCAGCCGCACAGTCCATGACTACAGCGCCTAAGACCGCTCGGCTAATCCCGCGCGGCTAGTAATAAATTTTTATTGCCTCAATTACCTGAAGGTGCTCGTTGTTTGTTGCGCTGTAGCCTACCCATTTTCTGAAGCCCTTTCTTCTGCCCCCTCAGGCATCACGTATTGAACCTGGGCTGCGCGCCATGTTTTCCACGGCTGAGTAGAGATCACGTAAACAACGTCACTGCGCGACCAGCTGACGTCAGACGTGCAGGCGGCCTCGGGAAAACACAACGCGGATCAGGTCGCAGGCTTCGTTCCACCAGCATCAGCGCTAGCCAATACAGTAAGAGCTGCTACACCGCCGCTTGCCACGGAGTGAACGCGCATTCCTCACTAACGCCGATGGCTCTGCCCTGCCGTGGAAAGAAAACAATAATCGAAAACGGCATTAGCCTATAAGAAATCTCGAAAACCGGCTTTTCGCAGACCGCCATGCCCTGGGACTGCTACAACAGGCATGTAGACTGAGGTGACAAATTTCATGGAATACCTCCAAATATCGTGTCTGGCATTCTTTTCCCCTTCAGATATGTTCAAATGTGTGTGAATTCCTGAGAGACCAACCTGCTTAGGTCATCGGTTCCTAGACTTACACACTTCTTAAAGTAACTTGCGCTAAGAACAGCACACACACCCATACCCGAGGGAGGACTCGAACCTCCGGCGGGACCCTTCGTAGTGCAGCAGTTCGAAATCCTATGGACTCAACAGGTCATCGGCAGTCACCTGCAGAAATATTGAGCCATTCTGCCGCTATAGCCGTCCATAATTGCGAAAGTGTTACCGGTGGCGGATTTTGTGCACGAACTGACCTCTCGATTATATTATATTGGATGGGTGTCCTGTCAGGCGATTTGTGTGACCGAATGATTCGTTCAAATTGTCCAGAATGTTCTCGAGATCAGTTCCGAACAACTGTGGACATGAGACATGGAGCATTGTCACCCATAAAAATTCCGTCTTTGTTTGGGAACATGAAGTCCATGTGTGGCTGAAAATGGTTTCGAAGTAGCCAAACATCATTTCCAGTCAATGGTCGATTCACTTGACCAAAGGACCCAGCCACTTACATGTAAACACAGCCCACACCATTATGGAACCACCACCAGCTTCCACAGACCCATCTTGACAACCTGAGTCCACGGCTTCGTGGGCTCTGCGCCATACTCGAACCCTACCATCAGCTCTGAAGCCGGGACTCATCCGACCAAACCAAGGTTCTCCAGTCGTGTAGGGTCCAATGGACACGGACACGAACCGAGGGGAGTAGCATTGCAGACAATGTCGTGCCGTTAGAAAAGGCATTCAAGTCAGTCGTCTGCTGTCATAGCCCATTACCGCCAAATTTCGACGCACTGTCCTTGCGAATAAGTTCCTCCTACGTCCTACATTGTTTTCTGCGTTTATTTCAAGCAATGCTGCTTGTCTGTTATCACTGACAACTCTATGCAAACGCCTCTGCTCTCGGCCGTCAAGCGAACGACCGTCCCCGTCTGCGTTGTCCGTGAAATGTCATATTCTCGGCACACCCCTGACACTGTGGTTCTCGGAATAATGAATTACGTAACGATTTCCGAAATGGAATGTCCCAACCTTCTAGCTCCAATTACCATTTCACATTCAGAGTCAGTTAACTGCCGTCTTGCGGTCAGAATCACGTCGGTAACCTTTTCAAGTGGATCACAAATGACATCTCCGCCAATGCGTTGCTCTTTTGTACCCTGTGTACGCGAAATGGCTCTGAGCACTATGGGACTTAACATCTGTGGTCATCAGTCCCCTAGAACTTAGAACTACCTAAACGTAACTAACCTAAGGATATCACACACATCCATGATCGAGGCAGGATTCGAACCTGCGACCGTAGCAGTCGAGCGGTTCCGGACTGAAGCGCCTAGAACCGCTCGGACACCGCGGCCGGCAACCTTTGTACGCGATATTGTCATCTGTGTATGGCGTATAGCCATACGATGACTTTTGTCACCTCACTGTGCTTACGGTATTCAGTTTAATTTATCAAAACAGTTGTAGCGTGTGTTACTTGCGTGTATAACTATAGCTGTGGCTTGGGGACTCTGTCAGCTGTCCTCTTAAGAGTCTGAATTAATTAAATTATCTAAAGATGCCATTCGAAAATGTACCAATTATCATTGTTCCCTTGAAGATTACTCGGTTGCTGACCTTCTCTCCCAGGCATCGGACTTTGTTTCTTACAGCAGGTGTTTCGTCACCTAGTAAAGAACACAAAAGGGGCAGTAGGGAAGCTACAGACCAATGAAAGTCAGTATAGTCTGGCAGTGAATATATCCAGAATCGACATAGTGAGAGGTAACCCTGTCGCAAGTTTCTTAGGCTAACGCTCACAATAAAGCAGCAGCTGGGCCTTGTTCATTTCGATGAGGAATGTGAGGTAGTGGAGTTGAACCAGGTGTTTGTCTTACCAGATGCGAATAGAAACAGCAGTATGATGGCTACAATGGCATCTTGCAGCGCAGTGTACTCGTCAAGGGAACGGCTGCACTTTACGAACGAATTAGTCATGCGGAAAAGGAAGTTAATTTTTGTCTTGCTCTCCCTCACTGGTAAGTAACAACAGGCCAACCGTTATGAAGCTGCAGGCAATACCGTCGCACAGGCAACAAGTTCAGCAGACAGACGATGATGGTCCAGTTCATAATCCCACTTCGATCTATTCGTGGAAACATAGTGGAGCATGTCTTACCGGAGTAAAATATTCGACTGGACGATTTCTGGGCATAAACCAAAGGTCACGTTTAATTGACGTTTAAGGTCCATATGAATGGATTAAAAGGTTTCCATAACCTGTCCACATCTAGTGAGATGTTCCTTTGTATATCTGTGCAGTGTAGTTGTCGACGGTCTTGAGAGTTCATAGGGACTGTGTTCGCTGTGTGTGGATGCGAGCCAAGTTGATGATACTTCATTCTCAGCTCCAGGCTGTGTTGGCTTCGGTTATGCAGCCTGAGCCTGCAGTGGATGGGCAGCAGTGTCAGGGGTCGGCCATGGGGATCTAACGGACGTCCAGCGTGACCACGAATACGTCTGATGGGTGCAGACCTGTGGCCACCCCAGTTATAGCTCGCACTGAGGTTGATTCCTCACCTGTGGTCGCCTCGAGGCGTGGCAGGCTGTGAAAGACTTCCCAGGGGTCGAACGCGCTGCCTCCCTTGTCAGTCGGACGAACAGGTTCCAGTTGCTGTCTGTTGCTGACACTGTCCCTCAGCCAGATGTAGTTGGTTGTCCTGTTTCAGAGTAAACCTCTCAGCCTGCAAGATCCGGTGGGTAACAATGGGTGGGATTATTGGTAGTTGTGATCTCCACTGTTAGGCACGTTATGGGGCCAGTTAGGGACATGGCTGTCAAGGAGGAAAGACGTCCAGCATGCACTTCGTGTGTATATCAGGTGGAGTCATTCCAGACGTGGTAAGGGTCCATCTGGATGCCTTGAAGAACACAGCGTGGCTCATGTCAGTACCAGTGACGTGTATCGCTTTTGTATGGAAGAGGTTCTTTCTGATTTCGAGCGGCTATTAGAAGTGATAAAGGCTGCCAGACTTGCTTACGGGATCAAAGCACAGCTCACCATTTGCAGCATGGTCGACATAACTGATTGCGTATCTCTGGTACAGAGTCGAGTGGATGATATGAATCAGAGGATCAGACGGTTCATTTGCAGCATGGTCGACATAACTGATTGCGTATCTCTGGTACAGAGTCGAGTGGATGATATGAATCAGAGGATCAGACGGTTCATTTGCAGCATGGTCGACAGAACTGATTGCGTATCTCTGGTACAGAGTCGAGTGGATGATATGAATCAGAGGATCAGACGGTTCATTTGCAGCATGGTCGACATAACTGATTGCGTATCTCTGGTACAGAGTCGAGTGGATGATATGAATCAGAGGATCAGACGGTTCATTTGCAGCATGGTCGACAGAACTGATTGCGTATCTCTGGTACAGAGTCGAGTGGATGATATGAATCAGAGGATCAGACGGTTCTGCGACCGTGTAGGCTGCAAATTCCTCGACTTGCGAGAGAGCATGGTGGGATTTCGGGTTCCGCTATATAGGTCAGGAGACCATTACACGCAGGAGGTGGCTGGCGGAAACGGTAGAGGCTCTCGGGGAAACACAAAAAGGACTTCAGCCTCAAAGGGTGGATATCAAACACAGGAAGAACGCAGATCTAGGAACCATCGGTATAACAGTTGTAAATTGTCATAGCTGAGAGCTCCAAGGGCTAATATAAAGGACTGATGCTCAAATCGTTATAGGCACTGAGAGCCGGCTAATGCTGGAGATAAGTACAGTCAAAATTTTTGCGAAGCTCCTAACGTTGTTCAGAAAGGACAGGCTAAATACAGCTGGCGGTGGCGTGCTTGTTGGTGTTAGAAGTAAAAATAGTTTATCTTGTAGCGTGTGTGTTAGTATGGGTATAGAGGTCATTCTTGGCAACCGGAATAAAATGGTACTTGGATCCTTCTACCGACCTCGAAATTCAGATGATAAAATTGCTGAAACTTGACTCTGATTTCAAACACGTACCCAACTCATACAGTTATAGTTCGTGGTGACTTCGGTTTACCCTCGATATGTTGGCGAAAATACTTGATTAAATCCGGGGTACGCGTAAAACATCAACCGAAATTGCGCTATCTCTCTGGCAATAATTTCAGGCGATTAGTTCATGAGCCCACTCAAACAATAAACGATTGCGAAATCAGACTTGACCTCTCAGCAACAAATAATCCTTAATTAATAGCGATCAGCAAAATGGATGTAGGGACTAGTAAACAGTGTGTTGTCTTAGTGAGACTGAATACCGTAACTCCCAAATCCTCTAAAAATAAACGAAACATATAGCTGCTCAAAAAAGGAGATAAAAATTCACGTTTCCCATCACTGACAGACAGTGCCCACTCCCTCCAAATTAACGTTGCAAGTGTAGACCAGATGTGGCTTTAATACATGGAAATAGTATCAACAGCAATTGAGAGATTTATACCAAATAAATTAACAAAGACGGAGCTAATTCCGCACGGAAAACAAAGCAAGGCAGAACACTCACTGTTACAGAAACAGTGAAAAAGCACGCCAAGATTGGCGATCTTTTACAGAAACTCGAAATGTAGCGCGGTCTTCAATGGTAGCTCTTTGTGATAGTTTCCACAACGTAACTTTGTCTCGAAACCTGGCACAAAATCCAAAGATATTCTGATAGTATGTAAAATACGATAGCGGCAAAGCACAATCAATGCCTTCTCTGTGCGACAGCAGAGGAAATGCTGTCGACGACAGTCCTGCTGCAGCAGAATTACAAATAAGGGTGTATTAAAGGGGAGGGGCGGAGGGAGCGATCGGCCTACTCTGCCGACAATTGAAATTACATTAAAACCAAATGGTAATTATTGTAATCTGCGCCAAGTTAAATACACGAGTTTAGAGTTTCGGTCAGTATTCCCCAAGCCACCTTCCTCTGTGTACCCGAGAGAATGTACTACCCGTACCAGTGACTTGTGCTACCCCTCCTGTTCGAATTGTGGGCGTCAAATATTAGCAGATCTCTCCGATCTGTTTCCCTTAGGGCACTATCTGCTGTGCCCCCATAGTTGTCATCGCTGCTATTGTTAGATTGCTTGCCCAGAATCCAGGAGCATATCCGATCAGTTTGGTCGCCTTCACGCGACGACACCGAGAAGTGTTATTACTGTGCAGCGCCCTAGGCTTCACACAGCGCGGCGCCGTACACCGCCATCGAGAACAGTCGCCGCTGATGCTGCGACCAGCTTTCGATGCTACCGCGAGCAGATTCGTGGGCGTCGTAACTGCCGCTGCTACGCTGACGTCACGTGCCGACTTTTCATAGGCTGCGATCCGAGGCTTGACTGGTTGAATGCCTCACCAATTGGGGTCCTGTGAAGGCCGCTTTTGAGAATTACGTTCCGCCAGGGGTAGCTCAGTGTGAATGGGACTTTCGTATTGACAGTGTTGAGTTTTTCAGTAGTGTGCGACGTGAAACGAGTTTGAAAAATAAAATCTTTCTTGAAGACAACATGGAAGTAACCTCTTGTGGCTTATGTTGACCAGTGCATTTTATTCCCATATTACTTAATTCCCTTATTTTATTATTATGACTGTTTCTCGCTATGTTGTTCGGCGTCAACAAAATATTTCGGATTCGGAGAAGAATGGTGATGATTGAAATTTCGTGAGAAGATTCCGCCGTAACGAAAAATTCCTTTGTTTTTATGATGTCCACCCCAAATCCTGTATCATATCCGTGACAATCTTTCCCCTATTTCTTGATAGTACAAAATGTGCTGCTCTTCTTTGAACTTTCTCGACATACTCCCGTAAGAATCCCAAAAGAGGACGGACAAGCGTAGTGTAGGCAGTCCCTTTAGTAGATCTATTGCTTCTTCTACGTGTTATGCCAATAAAATGCAGTCTTTGGTTCACCTTCCCCAAAACATTTTATATGTGTTCTTTCCAATTTTAGTCGTTCTTAATAGTAATTCCTAGGTATTTACTTGAATTTACGGTGTTTAGATTTGATTGATTTATTGTGTACGGAAATTTAACGGATTTCGTAATTAATTTTAGTAAAGTAACATTCTATGACATTACTCACATATTTTTACACGTTCTCGTCCATAGTGGAGTGTTTTTGATGCTGCGACCGTAAATTTAAATTAGGAAATACAGAGAAATTTTACAATAGTCGTTTTACCTAGTAAGCGCAAAGTATTTTGATGTTCACCTATGATCTTCAAGTGGTAAATGGATCAAACTAATTGATCAAATTAGTTTTACTGTGTTTACTTAGGCAGCGAAAAGTGTGCTTTTTGATGTAATGAGTCGTCTTGAGCGAATAATAGTGTACATTTCCCTAAATTTTCTCCGAACGTCTGTAACCGGATCAGAACAAATGTGTGTGCATTCCTAAGGGGCCAAACTGCTGTGATCATCGGTCCCTAGACGTACACACTACGTAAACTAACTTAGGCTAAGAACAGCACACACACACCCATGTCCGAGGAAGGACTCGAACCTCCGGCGGGAGGAGCCGCGCAATCCGTGATATGGTGCCGCAAACCGCGCGGCCACTCCGCGCGGCCAGGATCAGATTAACAAAGTGACTGAAAGCGATGCACAGTTGACCACGGTGCTTGGGGATGTTGTCGGTTCGCCGATGCGTTTGCTCGCAGTATGGCTATAGGAGCAACAGCTGTGCGGCTCCTAACTTTTAACGTGCGGTACTGAGTTCGCTTTACAGGATCGTAATATCCTTGTGGCTTAAAAAACGTACTCCTGCCTCCTGCCGTGTTCCTATTATTTCTACAGCTCAACAAAAGCAATTTTTTAATAATCAGTATGGACCACGTTCCGTTGTGTTATTGAATACGAAAGGGGAACTAAAATGGATCTGAGTCGTTCGAGTAAATAACTAACAGCATTAAAGTAATACAAACTTCTTGAGTACTTACCAATCACTGAAGCGTCAGTGTAGATCGTCATTCTTGTGCAGAGGAGTATCCATAATTAATGTGATGAGATTTATATGAAGCGTTAACACAAAAAGAATTATGGCAAAGTGTAAATACACTTAGTTCAGGATCACTTTCTTCCTCGACACTGCTCTCGTCCGTGGAAGTGTCACTGGAAGTGTGCAAAGGTATAATTATGTCTTCAGTATGAGTTTCTATATTTACTTAACTTTTCCGGGCTCCTTAATAAGCGTTTCTGTGTATCGTTCAACCTTACTCCACGGCTCTGGCGTTGTTTGTGCCACTGCTTCCTCTAACTTTCTTTGAATTTCTGCCACAGTGAAGCTTCCGTTATTTGTTGCTACGTAATGTTTAATCTGTGCCCAAATCATTTCGATGGCGTTGAAGTGTGAGTGGTACTGTGGAAGTCTAAGAATCCTATGTCCGTATTCTTTAGCCACCTCGTGCACAATAAACCGTTGAAACTGTTGCTTATTTATTTATATATTTCACTATTTCCATGAGCTCTACCTTACTTAAATCGTCCTGAATTTTCACATTGTGGCGTTTCAGCCTTTCAACAATCTTGGCTTTTTTCGTTGCCATCAACGGAGTTTTATCTTTAATCAGTGGTATGGGGCATTATCATCACAACCACGGGTGGCCACTTTCAGTTTTCAATAGTTGCTCTTTGAAACACTTCAAAAAACTACTGTGGTTCACTTCCTCGTGGTAGTCACTTGTTTTCCTCGACTTGTGAACAAGGAGACAGGTACGAAACCAATTTCTGCACGCAAGACAATAATTCGTGCGCCCTTTCACACGGGAATAGGAGAACTTCCACATAGGCTATCATATGTCCAGTCTTTTCTGACGGAATAACCGTGGTTTATCCACATTTGGCCGAGCCACATAATCTCTTCAAATGTCAGTTTAATGATATTTCTTAAAAATGACAATGCCACTCCACGATGTCATTTCTCTCCATTATAATTTTACTTACATTAATTTTTTTGTACCGAACAACGACTGCTCTGACAACCCTGCCTTACGAACAGTAACGCACAACTTTTAATACCCTACTGCCCATTAAAATTGCTACACCAAGAAGAAATGCAGATGATAAAAGGGTATTCATAGGACAAATACATCATACTAGAACTAACATGTGATTACATTTTCACGCAATTTGGGTTCATAGACCCTGAGAAATCAGTACCCAGAACAACCACCTCTGGCCGTAATAACGGCCTTGATACGCCTGGGCATTGAGTCAAACAGAGCTTGGACGGCGTGTACAGGTACAGCTGCCCATGCAGCTTCAACACGATACCACAGTTCATCAAGAGTAGTGACTGGTGTATTGTGACGAGCAAGTTGCTCGGCCACGGCGGACCAGACGTTTTCAATTGGTGAGAGATCTGGAGAATGTGCTGGCCAGGGCAGCAGTCGAACATTTACTGTATCCAGAAAGGCACGTACAGGACCTGCAACATGCAGTCGTGCATTATCCTGTTGAAATGTAGGGTTTCGCAGGGATCGAATGAAGGGTAGAGCCACGGGTCGTAACACATCTGGAATGTAACGTCCACTGTTCAAAGTGCCGTCAATGCGAACAAGACGTGACCGAGACGTGTAACCAATGGAACGCCATACCATCACGCGGGGTGATACGCTAGTATGGCGATGACGAATACACGCTTCCAATGTGCGTTCACCGCGATGTCGTCAAACACGGGTGCGACCATCATGATGCTATAAACAGAACCTGGATTCATCCGAAAAAATGAGTTTTTGCCATTCGTGCACCCAGGTTCGTCGTTGAGTACACCACCGCAGGCGCTCCTGTCTGTGATGCAGCGTCAAGGGTAACCGCAGCCTTGGTCTCCGAACTGATAGTCCATGCTGCTGCAAACGTCGTCGAATTGTTCGTGCAGATGGTTGTTGTCTTGCAGACGTCCCCATCTGTTGGCTCGGGGATCAGGACGTGGCTGCACGATCCGTTACAGCCATGCGGATAAGATGCCTGTCATCTCGACTGCTAGTGATACGAGGCCGTTGGGATCCAGCACGGCGTTCCGTATTACCCTCCTGAACCCATCTATTCGATATTCTGCTAACAGTCATTGGATCTCGACCAACGCGTGCAGCAATGTCGCAATACGATAAACCGCAATCGCGATAGGCTACAAGGCGACCTTTATCAAAGTCGGAAACGTGATGCTACGCATTTCTCCTCCTTACATGAGGCATCACAACAACCTTTCACCAGGCAACGCCGGTCAACCGCTGTTTGTGTATGAGAAATCGGTTTGAAACTTCCCTCATGTCAGCACTTTGTAGGTCTCGCCACCGGCGCCAACCTTGTGTGAATGCTCTGAAAAGCTAACCATTTGCATATCAGAGCATCTTCTGCCTGTCGGTTAATTTTCGCGTCTGTAGCACGTCATCTTCGTGGTGTAGCAATTTTAATGGCCAGTAGTGTATTTGGATGTTCTTCCCTTTCGCAATATCCACACAAGTGGCGACGAACAGCATCTTGCTGAAAGGAGTCCAAATTGTTAATCGTAGTGCTGTCCGCAGTTTCAATGAACCAGGCTCTTCCCCTTCTGTATTTTTCTTACAAATTTTGTCGACAGTATTTTTGTGTATCTTCGAAGCGTCTGCAGTCCTTTAGATACCTTTGTTACAGGCAACAGAGTAGCATAGTTAAATTGTCCCCCTCCTTCTCGAAATATTGTCGCACGGGGGACACAAACTCGCGTGTATGACCACGCGAAACATGAGCAGATCGCTGAACTTTCCGTTTCGCAGCCACTCTTTCTTGCACGCTTCTACTGCAAGCTGAAGCGCAAAATAAACACGCCGCACAGAGGAAGAAATTACGCAATGAAACGAACCATAACTGTTCAACATGTGATAGCGTCCGTGAGCGTCTCTGCAACTCGTTACAGTAACCGCTACCTGTAAACAGCTAGACGTCAATCACTTTATTATTCTGATCCGTGTATATATGATTGTGCGCCGTTTAGTATCACCTGTGTATGTGACTGTTTTTACGTAACCATCATAAATACAAGTGCACATACCTGAGCGAAACAGAGGTGTCTTCCTTGAATCTTTCCCTTCTTTTGGTAATTTCCTTTTCTTCCATATCTGTATGGAAATTTTCTGGTTCACCTGCGTCTGGTTACCCGTATGTATAAGCGACAGCTAGGAACGTTACGACCATGTCACTGTGCAACGGAGCGAGTATCCTTTCACATTCACATCAGTACGAAAGAAGTAAACCCCAGAGTCTTTAATGAATCCGACTCCCTTGTATTAAACAGCTGCCTACTTTACGAATGACGCGATGCGTTCATTTATGCCAATAGCTGTTTAGGCGTGCTAATTGCGATATACATGTATGCCTGTATAGCGAAAGGGTTAAACACGTAACTTATGATTTTAGTGCTACGTATACTTTTCAGGTTCTAAACCAGGTGAACATTTTGAAGATTCAGAGCCTTCAATGAGTGATGTATCACAGATCCAAGATTGTCAGATCAGCTGCTCTTCAGCGTCAGTACTTACTGATTATACTTCAGCGTCAAGAACTAATTGTGAAAATGGCACTAGTCTACTACATATTGGGACTAAGCCTTCAGACAAAGTACTTGCCACGATACTTCAAAATCACTGGGAGCCACCTCATGAACATAAATTTCCAAATTATAATCAGAACAAGGGAGGGAACGTTGAAAAATTGTATTTGAAAAAACAGTACGTCGATAAAGCATGGTTAGCTTTGTGACCAACGAAAGAAGCTCTATTTCGGAAACTGTCTTTTTTTTTCTTTTTTTTTTTTTTCGCCTGCTCTTAAGGGTGGTCACCACATAGGAATGAAGCTAAACACACTAGTAATCGTACCCCTTACAAAATTCTCTAAGTTATTAGGAAAAGACGGTGACTTGGAATACCACAGCAAAACGCCGTATCATAAGCAAGTTTTAGAACGTGCTAACGACTTTCTGGTTTCTTACAAAAACCCCGAGAAATCCATAAAAATCACATGGACACATACAGACTGAAAAGAGCTAACCGAAACTGAAAAAAAGTTGTCATTTTCTTTCCAAAACTTTATATTTCTTGGGAGGCAGAACATAAATTTTAGAGGGAATTGCGATGATGGCTCTGTTTTCTCAAAAGATCTCAGAAAATCTGATAAAGGTAACTTTAAAGAACTAATGAAATTTCGCGTCGAAGAATGTGGAGATACTGAATTAGCGACACAGTGTAGCCCTGAGAGCAAAAGAGTTACATTCCTAAGCAAAACTGTACAAAATGATACGAATGAATGCTGTGGCGAAGAAATTATTTCGCAGATATTACACAGAATCCAAGAAAATGGATTCTACAATACTGGATTTTATGAGAACACTGACATAAGTCACAAAACTCAGATGACAATTTTTATGGCACATATTTACCAAGAAATGATCAGTAAACATTTCGTAGGTGTTATCAGTCCGCGGGAGCGATAAAAAAATCTGTGGAAACAAACACTCAAAGTTCACAACAAACGTAAAGTAAACAAAGACTTCTCTTCAATTTCTGATAGTGATAACAAATATGGCAATATTTGTGACAAAGATAAAGCGGATGAAGAGAATAAAGGTCCCCGAATGAATGGGGCAAAATTAGGTAAATCTGTGGTAAACACTGTGAAAAGCGTTGATCTCGATCTTAATAAACGCACTGCAAAAGATGGATGCTCTGTCAAAAGTTCCGAGATTTTGGGAGCAGTCACTAAAATAAAGAAAGCATGTAATAATGCTGAACAAGTCCCTTGTTTTAACTGTTTTCTGGATTTGTCTATTTCTAAGTGCTCTGTAGTGCAGTTAGTGTCACACTCGACTGGCACCACTAGAGAGGTTGTCTCTCTTTATTTTTTACAGCTTCACCAAACAGAAATGCTGTGCTCGCAAAGCGAATAGGATACTAGCCAATCTCTATGTGTGAAACAAGGTGGGTAGAAAGGCATCTGTTGTAGCGCCTTAAAAAAAATTGAAAAAATCGTCATGCCTTGAGGAAAATTCGCAAGGGTCTCATTTTTGAGGTCATACCCAAAGCATAACAGGCAGGACCCTTTTATACGCAAACAGCAATGGAGAATTGATCGCAACTCTCGTGTGCCTTGCTGATGTGCTCAGCCAAACATTCCCTCTCAGCAGGTTTTCCAAAAAGAGACCAATGATGTTGCTAAAGCAACTGAGATCTTGACAGATGCTTTCTCAGTTTTGAAAACAAAGGGAGAAAATATGGTTGCAGAGTTCAGTCTACTGTACGATTAAGCAAACAAACTGGCAGATAATGTGGAAAGCACCATTCGAATACACACAGAGGACCACATCTCAAGAAGTTAACACGCCCAACGCTGCTCCGTCACGTACAGAAATCTGTTTTAGGGTGAATGTCTTCATCCCTGGTATTAACACAACGCACACTGATCTAGGAATTAGATTCTCTAAAGACATTCGCACTCTCTATAATCTCAAAACACTTCTACCAAAAATCTGCTCATCTTCAATGTGCTTGGAGTCAGTTATTAGGGACGCAGAAACTCTGGCTGCAAACTACTACAAAGTGTTTGGAGAGGCTGAAAGTGACTGCATTTCTAAACTGAAGACTGAACCAGAGATCAAGCTGTGGGTGTCAAAACGGAGAAGGGAAGGCACAAGAAAAAAAAACCACTTCTTCCAGACTATACAGTTGAGAGTTTGCAGTTCTGAACCCCAGAAATTTCTCCTACAGTTAGATCTTTGATTTTGGTCCTTTCTTCTCTCCCTGTGTCAACTGCAACAGCAGAAAGATCTTTCTCGACACTCAAACTCTTTAAGAATTGGTTGAGAAACCGTTGTGGGCAAAACCGCTTAACAAGGCTTGCTTTGTTGTATGTCCATAGAAAAATAATTATTAACAAAGAAAAATTATAGACAGGTTTACTGAGAAACGCGGAAAGAACAGTAAAGATATGTTTTCTTAAATACAGATAATATTTAATATAATTGCAGTAGTTCTTCTGTGATGCAAAAAAGACTGAGTAATTAGCATTCACGCACTAAGATCACAATTTTGTATAAAAACTGAAAAAAGTTTGTATCAGATGCTAATATGCCTGAAGCATGCCAAATACACACTACATATGTAGAGAACTAAAATGAAAATTGAGAACACTATTGGTTTTTTTAAAAAGATATTCTTTGCCAGTTTTCAACCACTCAGTGTACCAAAAAACCACACTATTAGGTTCAATACTATAGCTTTATATACCTGCAGGCGAGCTTTGAGCTACTGTAACGATGTAATATCATTTTTACATTGTACTTATGTAGGAGTATTAGTTTCATATACATTGTTTTGATAATTAATATGGTCATTGCAGTTTTATTCCAACTACGTTTGTTTAAAAACGAGTATTAGTGTGAAATGTATTGAAAATAAAAATTAAATAAAAAATTGAGCATCCGTTCAAGACTTTGCAATTATTATTTTCAATATATATATATATATATATATATATATATATATATATATATAAAAATTACACTCGCAAAAATGCGACTGTCAACAAATGAAGAACCACAATTCTAAAAGCATTTATTCTAATTTCAGTTTGTTTACTTTTAATTTGCTTATCAGCTCTGTGTTAACAAAAGGTTTATGAGTTTGTTGCTGTATGCTAATAAATATACAAAGGAAGTTACTCAGAAAAAGGTTGCGAATGCTGCACATTTCAGGATATTTATAACTTTTTTATCTGAAATAAAACACATTTTTGCAATTGTTTGATATATTTAAGTACCCACACTTAAAATAATAGTTTGTGACGATTCTTCCCCTTAACTTTCAAGTGGAGGACCCTTTGATCTTGTTCCTCTTCTGGACAACCGGTCACACCAACAAAACTTCAATAATCCGCCCCTGGTCGCTAAATGCAGTCTTCTGCAATTCCTTCACCAAAGAAGACGAAGCAAATATGCCAGAATTCTAATCGGGAACGGCTGCCAACGTGAGTAACTTAGAACTAGATATCCTCGGTGTAGTGATGGACGGGTTCGATTCCCGGCGGGGTCAGGGATTTTCTCTGCCTCGTGATGACTGGGTGTTGTGTGATGTCCTTAAGTTAGTTCGGTTTAAGTAGTTCTAAGTTCTAGGGGACTGATGACCATAGCTGTTAAGTCCCATAGTGCTCAGAGCCATTTGAACCATTTTTTTGTAGTGATGGAACTTAAATCACTAATAAAAACAAGTTTTCTGGTCCAGCTTGTACACCAGTTAGGTTTCTTTCAGAGTATGCCGATGTCATATCTCCATAATTAACAATCACGTACAACCGCAAGAACGACGAAAGAATCGTAGCCAAAGGCTGGAAAGTTGCACAAGTCACACCACTATTCAAGAAAGGCAATAGCAGCGACACACTAAATTGCAGGTACATATCATTAACGTCGATATGCAGCAGGATTTTGGATCACATATTGTGTACGAACATTATGAATTAACTCGAAGAGAATGGTCTATTGACACACAGTGAACATGGATTTAGAAAACAGCGTTCTTGTTAAATTCAACTAGCTTTTTTCTCACAGGAAGTGCTGGGTGCCATCAACAAGAGATTTCTAATTTATTCCATAGTTCTAGATTTCCAAAAGGCTTTTGACACCGCTTGTAATCAAATTGCATGCATGTGAAATATCGTCTAAGTCATCCGACTGGATACGGGATTTCCTATCAGAGAGGTAACAGTTCGTAGTAACTGACGGAAAGCGATCGAGTAAAACAGAAGTGATTTATGGCGTTCCCCAAGGTAGTGTTATAGGCCCTCTGTTTTTCTTATCTATATAAACGATTTAGCAGACAATTTGAGTAGCCATCTCAGGTCGTTTGCAGATGATGCTATCGTTTATGGTCCAGTGAAGTCACCAGAAGGTCAAAAGCAATTGTTGTTGTTGTTGTGGTCTTCAGTCCTGAGACTTTGGGAAGAACACATAAAAATGTTTTGGGGAAGGTGAACCAAAGACTACATTATATTGGCAGAACACGTAGAAGAAGCAATAGATCTACTAAAGAGACTGCCTACACACCTCTTTTGGAGTATTGCTGCCTGGTGTGCGATTCTTACCAGAGAGGATTACCGGAGTGTATCGACAAAGTTCAAAGAAGGACAGCACATTTTGTATTATCGAAAAATAGGTGAAAGATTGTCACGGATATGATACAGGATTTGGGGTGGACATCGTAAAAACAAAGGCATTTTTCGTTACAGCGGAATCTTCTCACGAAATTTCAGTCATCACCTCTCTTCTCCGAATCCGAAATATTTTGTTGTCGCCGAACTACATAGGGAGAAACAGTCATAATAATAAAATAAAAGAACCAAGAGCTCGCACAGAACAGGTGTTCGTTTTCTCCGCGCGCTTTTCGGGGGTGGAATAAAATTATTATAAAGGTGGTTCGATGAACCCTCTGCCAGGCACTTAAATGCGATTTGCAGAGTATCAGTGTGGATGTAGATGTAGAACTGGGTGGTTGAAGGACCTTACAGATGGTTTTGGCCTGCTGACTTGCAGAGGTTTGTAGATCTTTACAATAGTAGTGCCAGCAATCTCTATAGTTTGTTGTTATGTCTTGATAATTTACTTTGTAATCAGTGACGTGTGTCGCAATGCCATATTGTTCATCATTTATGGCCCCAACCAGGACATATCCACATATGCCTGCTCTTGTCTGTCATCCTTGTTCTGAGTCTCCTGTACTGCAGGATTCTCTTGCATCAGGCGTGAGAGATATTGCCTTTTAGTAGATGAAATCGACACATCGTTCAGTTGGCATACCCGTATGCTGTTACCAGTGGGGACTGTTGAGTGTTCTTTGTTTGGTTGGTCCAGAAAAGAAGTGTTCATAGATACATTCCCTTGCACACTTGTTGCTGCATACCAGTACCTTCGTGAAAGAATTAGCCTGTACAAACCGTTGCCGATTGTAGCACACATCTTCGGTGAGGCTTTTTCTGCGAGCACTGGTTGTTCATTAAGGAAGACATACACTACAGCACCACGCCCATTTCATTTCATAATGCGGTGTGCACGCGAATGAGTAACACGGCGCAATATTCTGACAATACAATACCGATACACAACGAAAGGCGCTTACACGGGGTTAGCTTCACTGTTTAAATCCATCGCTTTTGCTGACGTAATGCACAGCAGGCGCGCTAAAAATTCCTGTGCGTACAGCTTTGTGTAGTTCTGGTGTGACCCCACAGAAAGGTGATGATGATGATGATGATTTTCGGTTTGTGGGGCGCTAAACTGCGCGGTCATCAGCGCCTGTACAAAGTCCCAATTTTTAGGCAGTGCAATTTTTTACATAGTCCAATCGAGGCACTGTCACCAATAATGATGAGGATGATGAATTGATGAGAACAACACAAACACTGATTTCCCGGGCAGAGAAAATCCTCATCCCGGCCGGGAATCGAACTCCATGATCCAGAGCCAGCGAAGCTAACCACTAGACCACGAGCTGTGGACTCCTCAGAAAGGGAAAATAATCCAACAGAACTAATTCCGACTACGGGGAGTCCAAGCATCTGTGACCTCTTAGCCTATCCGTCATCCTGTGAATGTTTCGTCGACACAACGTGAACTGCAAGAACAAACTGAAACGGTGAGCTGCCGTGTCGCATCTCTAGAAAGTACGCAGCTGCCATGACCCATTCACTCCAGTGGAGATGGTTGATTTTTGGGTCCGATTTTATTTTGCTTTACGCTCACCATGGAAATGGAACATCTGTGGAAATGGTTTCACATTCGAAATGTTATGTACTCAGCGCCCACCACAAAACTTGTGAGTGTGGGGTTGTTGTGAGATTCTGTTATTCTGCACAACGGATTAATCTGAGATGTACCCTTTACCCTGTGGCTCCTGCAAGATGCAATTTCCACCCCCACACTACTACAGAAGTCAGACAGACGCTCCTAACGTTCTAAAGAGAAATGTCTGAAAAACTTTCAGCAATAAATATCTTCTGGAGTCATCCGCTGTAAGGAAATGACACAAAAATTCACAAAATTTCTTACGTAACTAGTGGGATACTTGAGTACTGGAGTAGTGCTAGTTAGTGTAAGAAAAACATGAAACTAGCGAAAGTTATTATTTATTTTGCAAAAATTCTGAGAAATCACAATGGCACTTTTAGTTATGAATTGAACAAGTTATATCCTGGTTCTTTTCGGAATGTGAAGTTGCCTCTCAAGGATAGGACTCGCTAATGAAATTTCTATACAAAGTTTAAGAAGGTTGTTGACTTGGCAGAATGGCTGAGAGGTGCGCCTACTCAATTTGAATAATTATCCTTTAGAATGTTGCTAGGTACGGTCGAGGCTGTCGCGTGTGAAATGCAGTGAAGTGTACTGTTGTGGAGGAAATATGAGGCTCGCAATAGCTGTAGCGCACAATACTGTAAGCTGCGATCGCTGCTGTCTGCGCCGCTCGCTGCTGACAAATAAGATAATTCTCGTTCTATCTGGATTGACCTTCGCCAATCAAACTCTCCCTACACCTTGATGAAGTCAAGGATTCCTATTCGCCCCTAGTCTCACTATTGGCGTGGTACACTGGTCAGATAACCAGTCCACCGCGATGCCACTCGAAAATTCGCTTGCAGTCGTTTAACTATAACTGTGTCCATTCACACTGCACAAGAAGTGTGTCAGCTAACACAGTGAACAATTCTTAATCTCAAGGACTCAATATGGAGTCGCACTTCCATTCGCTCTCGACAGAGGTGCTCTCCCAGTGAAGTACTGAGGAGAGACTTGTTCCTTGCTCCACGAGCGACAACGGAACGCCAGACGTGAAGGGGTATATCTTTTGGTCTCTTCCATTACTCCTTCAGCTCAAGGCGTCAGAAATATCGTCTGCCAATCAGCACTGAAAGACCTGAGTCGAAACAAGGCCCCAGGAGTAGACAACATTCCATTAGAACTACTGACGGTCTTGGGAGAGCCAGTCCTGACAGAACTCTACCATCTGGTGAGCAAGATGTACGAGACAGGCGAAATACCCGCAGACTTCAAGAAGAATATAAAAATTCCAATCCCAAAGAAAGCAGGTGTTGACAGATGTGAAAATTACCGAACAATCGGTTTAAAAAGTCACAGCTGCAAAATACTAACACGAATTATTTACAGACGAGTGGAAAAACTGATAGAAGCCGACCTCAGGGAAGATCAGTTTGGATTCCGTAGAAATGTTGGAACACGTGAGGCAATACTGACCTTACGACTTATCGTAGAAGAAAGATTAAGGAAAGGCAAACCTACGCTTCTAGCGTTTGTAGACTTAGAGAAAGATTTTGACATTGTTGACTGGAATACTCTCTTTCAAATTCTAAAGGTGGCAGGGGTAAAATATAGGGAGCAAAAGGCTATTTACAATTTGTACAGAAACCAGACGGCAGTTATAAGAGTCGAGGGGCATGAAAGGTTCAAATGGTTCAAATGGCTCTGAGCACTATGGGACTCAACTGCTGAGGTCATAAGTCCCCTAGAACTTAGAACTACTTAAACCTAACTAACCTAAGGACATCACACACATCCATGCCCGAGGCAGGATTCGAACCTGCGACCGTAGCGGTCGCGCGGTTCCAGACTGTAGCGCCTAGAACTGCTCGGCCACTCTGGCCGGCGGCATGAAAGGGAAGCAGTGATTGGGAAGGGAGTGTAGCCATGTATGGAAGTGAAACATGGACGATAACCAGTTTGGGCAAGAAGAGAATAGAAGCTTTCGAAATGTGGTGCTACAGAAGAATGCTGAAGATAAGGTGGGTAGATCACGTAACTAATGAGGAGGTATTGAATAGGATTGGGGAGAAGAGAAGTTTGTGGCACAACTTGATTAGAAGAAGGGATCGGTTGGTAGGACATGTTTTGAGGCATCAAGGGATCACAAATTTAGCATTGGAGGGCAGCGTGGAGGGTAAAAATCGTAGGGGGAGACCAAGAGATCAATACACTAAGCAGATTCAGAAGGATGTAGGTTGCAGTAGGTACTGGGAGATGAAGAAGCTTGCACAGGATAGAGTAGCATGGAGAGCTGCATCAAACCAGTCTCAGGACTGAAGACCACAACAACAGCAACAACATGGATCTGTTTATTGCTACAATGGTTTACATCAGTTTACAGCTATTTTTCGACATAATCACTATTTCTGTTGCTCTCCTGCTGCAGTTTCAGTGGAACATAGTCACCCACACACCCTGTAATACTGACTTGGCGCCCTGTGGCTATCACCTGTTCCCCAGGTTAAAAGAACATTCGGTCGGAATGCGATTCAGCTCCGACGACGAGGTGAAAGAAGAGGTTCATAACTTTCTGAACAGCATGGCGGCGAGCTGGTATGACATGGGCATACAAAAACTGCCACAGCGTCTACAAAAATGCATCGACAGAAATGGTGATTATGTCAAAAAATAGCTAAATATTCAAGATGTAAACTGATGTAAACCATTGTAGAAGTAAACAGGTCTATATACTTATAAAAAATAGATCTTACTTTTGGGATTACCCTGGTAAAATATATACATGTTCAAATTACTTGGATAAACGACAAAACAATATGAGCTGGGTCAACTGTGTCTTTTAAAGCTTGTATTGTTTGGTGAATACATCAATAATTAATGTAGCACATGAACAAGAGTGTGAGAGCAGGGCAGCATGTTCCAAAGTTTCAGGAGTCGTTGAATATTTTAACTGGAAATATAACTGATATTCTCTGATACGCAAGCGCTGTAGAAGCGAAACTGTGATACACAAAATAAATTCTTATACATACATCTTCAATAACACTTAACTTCCTACCTTTCTTGGACATTTTATAAGAAGTTCCCCATGTTGTTGTTGTTGTGGTCTTCAGTCCTGAGACTGGTTTGATGCAGCTCTCCATGCTACTCTTTCCTGTGCAAGCTTCTTCATCTCCCAGTACCTACTGCAACCTACATCCTTCCGAATCTGCTTAGTGTATTCATCTCTTGGTCTCCCTCTACGATTTTTACCCTCCACGCTGCCCTCCAATACTAAATTGGTGATCCCTTGATGCCTCAGAACATGTCCTACCAACCGATCCCTTCTTCTGGTCAAGTTGTGCCACAAACTTCTCTTCTCCCCAATCCTATTCAATACTTCCTCATTAGTTATGTGATCTACCCATCTAATCTTCAGCATTCTTCTGTAGCACCACATTTCGAAAGCTTCTATTCTCTTCTTGTCCAAACTATTTACCGTCCATGTTTCACTTCCATACATGGCTACACTCCATACGAATACTTTCAGAAATGACTTCCTGACACTTAAATCAATACTGGATGTTAACAAATTTCTCTTCTTCAGAAATGCTTTCCTTGCCATTGCCAGCCTACATTTTATATCCTCTCTACTTCGACCATCATCAGTTATTTTGCTACCCAAATAGCAAAACTCCTTTACTACTTTAAGTGCCTCATTTCCTAATCTAATTCCCTCAGCATCACCCGACTTAATTAGACTACATTCCATTATCCTTGTTTTGCTTTTGTTGATGTTCATCTTATATCCTCCTTTCAAGACACTGTCCATTCCATTCAACTGCTCTTCCAAGTCCTTTGCTGTCTCTGACAGAATTACAATGTCATCGGCGAACCTCAAAGTTTTTATTTCTTCTCCATGAATTTTAATACCTACTCCGAATTTTTCTTTTGTTTCCTTTACTGCTTGCTCAATATACAGATTGAACAACATCGGGGAGAGGCTACAACCCTGTCTTACTCCCTTCCCAACCACTGCTTCCCTTTCATGTCCCTCGACTCTTATAACTGCCATCTGGTTTCTGTACAAATTGTAAATAGCCTTTCGCTCCCTGTATTTTACCCCTGCCACCTTTAGAATTTGAAAGAGAGTATTCCAGTCAACATTGTCAAAAGCTTTCTCTAAGTCTACAAATGCTAGAAACGTAGGTTTGCCTTTCCTTAATCTTTCTTCTAAGATAAGTCGTAAGGTCAGTATTGCCTCACGTGTTCCAGTGTTTCTACGGAATCCAAACTGATCTTCCCCGAGGTTGGCTTCTACTAGTTTTTCCATTCGTCTGTAAAGAATTCGTGTTAGTATTTTGCAGCTGTGACTTATTAAGCTGATAGTTCGGTAATTTTCACATCTGTCAACACCTGCTTTCTTTGGGATTGGAATTATTATATTCTTCTTGAAGTCTGAGGGTATTTCGCCTGTTTCATACATCTTGCTCACCAGATGGTAGAGTTTTGTCAGGACTGGCTCTCCCACGGCCGTCAGTAGTTCCAATGGAATATTGTCTACTCCGGGGGCCTTGTTTCGACTCAGGTCTTTCAGTGCTCTGTCAAACTCTTCACGCAGTATCATATCTCCCATTTCATCTTCATCTACATCCTCTTCCATTTCCATAATATTGTCCTGAAGTACATCGCCCTTGTATAGACCCTCTATATACTCCTTCCACCTTTCTGCTTTCCCTTCTTTGCTTAGAACTGGGTTTCCATCTGAGCTCTTGATATTCATACAAGTCGTTCTCTTATCTCCAAAGGTCTCTTTAATTTTCCTGTAGGCAGTATCTATCTTACCCCTAGTGAGATAGGCCTCTACATCCTTACATTTGTCCTCTAGCCATCCCTGCTTAGCCATTTTGCACTTCCTGTCGATCTCATTTTTGAGACGTTTGTATTCCTTTTTGCCTGTTTCACTTACTGCATTTTTATATTTTCTCCTTAAGTTCCCCATAGAGAAAATATAATAATTTAAATTTTACCTGTCACTTCTCTTCTACGTTTAGCAACGGCATATTTTAATTTACACGAAAGGATTTATTGTGCTAGCGACGAAATATGTATATCACCGAGAATATAAATTACTGAGCTAGACAAATCTTTGCTCGAAATTTCATCAACATTATGAGAGCTTCCGGTTTCTGAGATTTTTTTTAACTATGTTTATTTCAGCTACTTCAAACTACTTTACTTTTTGTGGAATGGCCTTTTTCAAAATATCCCACTGCTCCCTCAGATGAACTGTCTAACCTTCTACAATTACAAAATGAATATTAAAAATACTTCTATCTTGTTAATTATTACTGGCAATACAGTTCAACTGTAATACTGTTCTGTGCACTGGACGGTTGTCCTATGTCATATTTTAAAATATTCCGCTAGAATTTTTGATCCTGTTTTCAGCTCTATTAATTTCTGCCATTATGTGCACATTTCTGGACCTCTTAAAAACTTCTAGTAATATACTAATGTGACTATTATATAGTACAAGTAATGCTGGATCCTAAGTGGCCTAGAAATTTCGTAAATTTCTGATTTACTGCTATATTTTATTGGGTTGGTTCATAAGTTCTTTGCGTTTTTCCAGATACACACAACAGTAACTTCAGTCATCAATAAAATATTGTCAACAATTATTTACAATATTCTGCCAACTTTTCGATTCTGCGACTGTAGAAATCACGTGATTTTGAGACAAAGGAATCGTCAAACCACGTTCGAAGCGTACTTTCACCCGTGAAGGCTGTTCGATAGAGGAAAAGGTCAAAATGTGAGGGCACAAGATCGGGTGGATAAGGTAGGTCCGGAATGACTTCCCAACCAACTCCTGCATAGTGTTTTTTGTCAGTATAGCAGAATGAGGGCGGGCGTTACCGTGGACTAGGATCACTTCACGCAGTCTTCCTGGTCGTTGTTCTTGGACTGCGTGTGCAAGATGGGTCAGTTGTTGACAGAAAATGTCAGCAGTGAAGTTTATACCTTGGGGAAGCAACTCTCAGTACACCACACCGTCTGTGTTCGTCTTTTGCAGATGCTCGGAGGCCTTTGCGTTGGTAGCTGCTGCTCTGGTTGGAATCAACCATTCCTTCTTTTCCCTATGTTAGCATAAAGCATCTCTCGTCACAAGTAACGATTCAGGATACGAATGGTCGGTATTGTTCACGAGCCAACTGACGACGAGCAAGGAGAGATGCGCAATTGGCCACCCGCTCATTTTTGTTTCTTTATCTCAGAGCATGCGGCACCCGTACACCAGATTTTTCAACCTTCGCCACTGCATGCAAATGTCGCACGACGGTGGAATGATCACAGTTCATCACATTTGCGAGTTCACGAGTATACTGGGGGTGGATCATTATGGACTAATGCCTGTAATTACTACATTTAAACAATCTCCATGAAATCCCCAAGGTCTTCCTGGAGAGTCACGAGTGTCAAAATGATCCTCCTTAAAACGAGAAAGCCATTTTTTTTCCGTATCCCCATACAGGGTGCAAATATCTCTGGTTGACTCTGCAGCTGTCGCCCCTCTATTGAACTCAAATAGAAGTATACGTCAGAAAAGTTCCGATTTCTCCACAAAGCACACAACTTTGTACCGTCCGCAGCTCCACTCACTATTTCCAAATTACAAAAATGACAATATGTAATCTCAAATAGTAACAGTAAACTACAAATAAAAAATGATAATCTATAAATGAACTCATAGTAATCGGAATAGCAACATGCAAAACAAAACTGCTACGATTTTTGCACCAACCTATTATTTCATTTGGTTGTCCACAACCTGCGTCCTTTTAATGGAATTTCTGGACTATTTTTGGGACACTTGCTTTAAAATACTGACTAATTCATTTAAAACACAAAGGGTTTCACTTTAGCATTTCTTTTCGTATATTCCTTAACTCATTCCACCTCTTTCGTCTTACTGATAAAATATTGTATCCTGGAGTCGTTAATAAGAAGCACTGTTTTGTATGGACATCTCTCAGAACAGTGTAGTATCTCACCATTCCTTTTCATTAACTATCCATCACGGATAGATTGTGCTCTGACAATAGCCTAAATTTTTTCTCTTTTAACTCGAGGTCTGATTCATTGTTTGTCGTTAACTTGCTCATGTCTGGAAGAATTTCGCCATTGACGTGGAACATAAAGGACCTGCAAACCCTGGGCAGTTACAGTGCGTTTTGGGATTTGTCTCTTCACGAACATTTTTGACACATGTTGCCGTTAGAAGCCCATTGTAGAGTCAGCTGGTTATATTTTTAGTTACTCTACCGCAAGTGACGGAGGAAAAGTCAAGAGAGCATATGTCAAAATGATGCTTACGGCAATTTGCGATCTGTAATCACTTTCACTTGTGGAAACCGTTATGCCTTGTGGAAGTGTTGTGGAAACCACAGGCATTATCTGCGTGTCTCCGTATCTGAATTATGATAGGCTTCTTGAACAGTCTCGCGGCCTATTAGACATGTAAATATGCACTTCGGCTATTGGAGTACGCGCGACTAATACAAGGTGTTCCGAAATTCCTGTTACAAACTTCTTGGATTTGTATAGGGGAGCGAGTATATAATGTTTTCAGTACTGAGCCGTGGCGCTCGTTACTGGCGCGCCAGTCTCTTGGATGTCCACTATCGATCTATCGATGTTTCTTATCTTTGATTGCCTTGTTGTTTCCCGCATTCGCGGGGCGAGTGGCAGCTGACGTTTGCTCGGGCTACCTGCTGAGACGCCGCGAGGTACGAGGTGGGAAGCAACTACGTATATGTGGAGTTGGTTGTACGCCGTCTACCGGTTCACGATGGAGGATATGTGTTGGCTGCGTGCCTGTCTGCTCTCCTGATTTTGCTCCCCGGGCCTCGCGACTGCCTAGCTTGGGTTGCTGCCTGGTGTTTCCTACACGAGCCGTACCGGACGTCCAGCAGAAGTTAAGCAGCCTTGTGTTTCTATTAAAGAAAAGGAGCAAATGTATACGACTTTTTGTAACCAATTTTGGTGGCCTCTTAAGTGTGGCCTTAGCGTTTACACTGCCTTTGAGGAGAGCTAATTCTTTTAAATTTAAATAGTTGGGGTTCCCTGTCCTTTATAATATTTTGGGGGTTTTATGTGAATTTTCTCTTTGGGGTTCCTTCCTTGTGCATGGTTAAATGTTTACTTGTATAGCGGGAAGTGACTCCCGCTTCTCACGGAGAAGGTGTATGAAGTTACTGCCGTCTCCGGCATTCGTGTTTTCAATTAAGTGTTGTTATCCCTTCGAGCGACCTGGTGTCACTCCTCGTTAATTAATGCTGGTTTTTGTGTACTTAATTTTGAATTGGCCATTTGAATTAATATTTTGGAGCGCAGTATAGCACTAAGGCAACCTCATTGTATACCACCTTGTGCCCCGGTCTAGTACCTTAATTTTCAGTTCAAAATGGTTCAAATGGCTCTGAGCACTATGGGACTTAACATCTATGGTCATCAGTCCCCTAGAACTTAGAACTACTTAAACCTAACTAACCTAAGGACAGCACACAACACCCAGCCATCACGAGGCAGAGAAAATCCCTGACCCCGCCGGGAATCGAACGCGGGAACCCGGGCGTGGGAAGCGAGAACGCTACCGCACGACCACGAGATGCGGGCTTAATTTTCAGTAGCACGAGTTAGCTCCACTACCGGTTTTACTGATGTGCTCCCTTCAAAATCTTGTCTTGTATAAGTTTGCCCCATGTGTGTCTGGGAACACAGAGATGAGCTTTAGTGTGACTTCAGTGCTAGTGAGTTAATGGAATCTTCATTTTGGCTTGGCTTCCACTGAAGAGTTTGAGTGGAGCGTAGTGTGTTTGATTTGTTATTCACTTAATTACTGTAACTTTGTTTATTTAATTGGGAGCAAGACATTTAAAGACTGTTGGTATTAACTCCCCTAGTTGCTGGGTGTTGCTAATTCGTTCCAAATAGCCTACTACTTATTCAGTGGCAAGGCTGTTGATTAGTTGGTTACTGTGAGTACAAATTCACGCTATTTATTTGTTGCCGAAATTGTTAAAGTGTCTGTATCGTGATTCAGTCACTAGCTACGTGTTTGAGCTGAACTGATATATATCTTACATTGCCTCCTTAAAATTTTCTGCCAGCAGAAACACTTAAGAGAACTAAGTTTTGTCACTGCTTATGTTAATCTTTACTGGGAGCAATATTTCATCTAGTTAAATTTTGTCTTAAAATGTGTATCTCTCTGATGTAATAAACGAGTGATAAAACAAAATGGCAAGGGGGCCTGGTCCTTCCTATTGTGTCCGGTTTGTAACACGTATCAAATACGAACCCATGTCAACGAACGCGCCGTTTCCGTTCTACGACGATTGCAGTTCAAATGTTTAACTCATCCACTGAATTAGGATAGACGCAGTACAATTATTAGGTATGAATTGGAACGGAAGCATAACGAAAGACTCCTTTATCACTTAAACATGTGTATTTATCTTAACACTGAAATATTACGTGTTTACATTATCCCAAACGAAAGAAGAACCCAGCACACTGTACGTACTGAACAGTACTGATGCACTACAATAGCGTCTCGACGTGGCGACCATCGACGTTGTTAAAGACACTGTACCTAGGAAGCGTGTTCTGGTACACACTCTCCATCCCACCTGGTGTCTCTTCAGTGTCTAGTGCAGCGGTCAGAACTCGTGCCGGCTGATCTCCCTCTGTCTCAACAGAACTCTCGTAAATTAAAATCTGCAAACATTAAGTGACATCAGGTGATCGTCTGACCTCGTACACGTCATCCTGTCTTGCATACCAACTCTGAGGCTTTTCTCTTCCCTCAGCAGAATCGGACGCGTTACACATCTGAAATTTAACCGTTCTAGAACGGAAACGGTACGTTTCAGGGCATGGATTCCTATTCAAAATACTATAAACACACGCCCCTATCCAAGTCCTAGAAGTTCGTAACGGGAATTTCTGAATACCCGGAAGTACGTTACGCAATTGTTCTGTACGTGTGCACAAGTGATTTCCCCCCAAAAATAACACACACATTGGAGAAAAGCACTTTTAATTTCAACACTGTGAAAACAGCACAGCGCTATACAAAATGAGAGGGTACTGCACTTATGACAGCCCATCACAAATTCGCCTCTTTAAGAGTCTTATCACACTGCGTACATGAGCCAACAAGATCAAATTAATCGCATTCACTCACGCAGTCGCATAAGCATATGCACTATCAACTCGCCTACGGCTGTCCAATGGTACAAATTAATCACTATTACACAGGGACAGTAAATCGCCGATCATGGAAGTCCAAATTTGTTGTGATACAAACACTCATAAAGCTGTTCTATGCAATGTAATACAGAGCAGTTCGGCATTTTAAATAGTCATTTTCACATTCTTTTATAGTACCGGTAATAATATTCCAGATTCAATATTAATAGTTCCCAATTTGCAAGTAAGCTTGAAATTGACCATCAACACAGAGAACATAGATTGTTAATCGGGAGTAAATTAAATGTCGTGTGTACGATTTTTTCGAGGCGGCTGATATGCACACATTCTTTCAGAAACTTTTTACGTGAGAGATGAGGCTGCTACAGTTTTCAGTTGTGAACAAGACTCTAGATGTAGCAGAAGCAAAGTCAACGTGCTACCTGACACGCGTGATGAGGCAGCCGTATTCCGCGTCGGTCGTTTCTCACGTGAGCAGAGCCGCCCACGCGTAATGTGCACAGTGCCCCGTGCTGACACCGTATTTTCTCGTCGTCTTCTTAAAGAATTTTATCTCTCCACCAGCACTCACTGTGCACTACAGCATACCCTTGTGGTTCCAAATATTGTCGCGCCTGCTGGTCTGGTCCTACACTGAAACCGATAGGTCGTTTAATCGAAACCAGTTTGAACCGGAGAGTCTTTCAGTCTACCTTCAACCTAACCTTCACCGCTAAATGATGTGAACAGAAACGACACGTGGTCCGGATTCCAAGTGAAACAGTAGATATTCTTCCCCTGTACGATTTCTGCGATAGGTTACGGCAGTTCAGTTCGCAGAAATGGCATCCGTTGGGCCACCAAGAATTATTAATAATTTTCTTTAAATGTGGATGAGAACTGTTCTGTACGGTGTCTTATACAACACAGACAACAACTATCTGTTCTCTCGTTTTGCATTTAGAATATTTGATGTCTTATGTCGCACGCAGTGATGTGCTTCGCTTAGTAACGGCCACTTTGAATGACTCAGCTTTACGCATTATTGTCGTAAGTATAGAAAGAAGTTACAAAAGCAGTTAATATGGCTCTGCTATTACTGCAATGATTATTTTTATTTCTTTATTCTTTTTATTTCTGATTTTATTATTACCGATTTATGTTCGTGCTAAGCTCCTGTCATAAAAGATGCATCGTTATTAGGTATCGTCATCTCATACAAATTCGTAGATGTTGCAAAACCAGAGAAATTTTGCAGGTAACATGTGAATGAATCTGCTGTTCTCTTAGTTGCTTTGAGGTCATTCACGTTCTCTCAAAATGATGGTGATACCTTAGTTTCTAAAACAACGAACGACTCCAAAGCGAGTATTTTACGAAATGTCATTAGACCGCATCATTTCATAGATCTAGTGTAACCATGGAAAACGTACGGATCTTTATTTCATTTCTCAATTCTACTGCTTCATGAACAGAAGACATGATGTGATAAATTTACTGAAGTAATGTAGGGCTACACGGGTATGAAGAAAAATGCCTTGGGCTGATACAAAATTTTAGATTATCCAGGTACTGATAAGAAGAGGCAGATAAACTCTTTTGATATATATTAGTGGTGGTTCCTGTCAGAAAAGAGAAATGAAGAGACTTCTGTTGGAAGGTGTATAACCCCAAACGCTGAATTCAGCGTAAACATAAGCATTTTTTTTTAAAAATTTGTCTCGTGAGTACAACGGTGTTAAGGGTTTTAAATAAGATCCTCTGGAATAACTATGTTAACTAGTCTGGGACTCTAGATTAGCATCGGACTGCATAAAAAATGTTCCGACGCTAAGGCATCGCTAACGCAGCTTGGGTAATCAACGTCCTGGCGCGGTAAAGCTACAAACACGCCAGTTCACAATGGATAAATTGCAACGACTGACTGTATGACGTTGCCATATTAGCTTCAACTCGTGGCGGTATGTGGAGCCTCTTGTACTAAAATGGTTCAAATGGCTCTGAGCACTATGGGACTCAACTGCTGTGGTCATCAGTCCCCTAGAACTTAGAACTACTTAAACCTAACTAACCTAAGGACATCACACAACACCCAGTCATCACGAGGCAGAGAAAATCCCTGACCCCGCCGGGAATCGAACCCGGGAACCCGGGCATGGGAAGCGAGAACGCTACCGTACGACCACGAGCTGCGGACCTGTTGCAGTGGAAAAGATTGTAACGTGGTTTAAAGGAAGTGTGACAGCAAGTGATGAGCAAACAAAAGAATCAGAGTTCAAACTAATTCAGGAAGTAGGCACTAAATGGAATTCAACTTTCTATATGATAGGAAGATTTTACGAGCTGCTTCTAATGACCAATAATGTCATCAGTTACCTTGCTAGAGCTCATCTTATGCTAGCAGCCGCCGATATTGTAGATGGCTGAGGCATTCTGCTGCCTGCAAAAGTGGCCACTCATGATTTTGAATAGAAATGTGCGTTCCAAGCAGTGAACTAGATATTCGATATCAAAATATGACATGCAACCAATAGAGGAAGGGTTCTGAAGTGATCACACTAAAGTTAATTTTCACCAAATCATGACTACTGTTTTTTCGAACTGTTTTAAAAGTATCAGAAAACTTGTTTACATTGACCTTTCCGAAAGCGTGTCCTTTAGCTATGGAGGTAGTCTTCGTAAGAAAAATAATAGGGTGCTGTTCTTGTCTTCCATCTTCTATTCTTTGTTAAAATTGTGCGCTATTTTCTCCCGCTCTGGTTTCCGGATACACTTCCTGGGTATCTTGATGCCCTGACATCAACATCAAATGGCAGAAGCAGACAGTTTTAGTCGGACTTTTGTATTAGGCCAAATACGAGGGTTGAAACTTAAATAGTGGCAACTATTTATTCACAACCGAGAAAAAAGTTACACTTTTGCACCTGTTACTGTCCTTCAAAGTAGTCACCAGCGTTGTGTAAAACCCGTTGCCGGCGATGTGGAAGGCGTAGTATACCGTTAGCAGAGCCTGTTCTGTTGATGGTGTGAGTGGAGCGGTCCACTGCCTGTCGAATCTCTGGAACAGTTCTGAAGCGAATGCCACGAAGTGGTTCCTTCATCTTCGGAATCAAATCAAAGTCACAAGGACTTAAGTCCGGGGAGTATGGCGGATGGTACAGTACTTCCCAGTCCCATCGACCGAACAGAGCAGCCACAGCTCGCTCTGTATGCGCCCGCGCATTGTCGTGCAATATGATGGGTGGGTTGCGCACAAAGTGTGGCCGCTCTTTCGCAAAGTTGGTCGCAGGTGATGTTCCAAAAACGAACAGCAGTACTGTGCATTGAGAGTCTGCCGTGGAGGAACGTAATGCTTAGGATAACCCCTTCACAGTCGAACACAAGAATCACCATAACCTTAGACCGCTCCATTCGCACCACCAACAGAACAGGCTCTGCTAACGGTATACTACGCCTTCCACATCGCTGGCAACGGGTTCTACACAACGCTGGTGACTACTTTGAAGGACAGTAACAGGTGCAAACATGTAAATCTTTTGTATCGGTTGTGAATAAATAGTTGCCACTATTTAAGTTCCAACCCTCGTATATAACAACAGACATAGATTTAAATGATTTAAATAATTCAAATCATCACTAATGCATAGACTGACGGATGATATCTTTGTTCATAAAAGGATTTAGAAGTCTTTCTCTAGTATTATGTAAGACACAGGTGTTGGATAGAAATAGGGGAACTCCAAAGATAGTACTCCAAACATAGTAGACGCCTAATACACTGTAGGACACCCGTTGGCATTCACAGGAGTTTCCAGTCGTGTTGGAATGGATACATGTAATTCCTGTGTGCTTTTCAAGGGAACCTTATACCATTCTTCCTGCAAAATAGTGGCAACTTCAGGTAACGATGATGGAGGTGAATAGCGATCACCTACTTTTCTGTCCAAAGTAGACTTCAAAGGCTCAATAATACACTCCTGGAAATGGAAAAAAGAACACATTGACACCGGTGTGTCAGACCCACCATACTTGCTCCGGACACAGCGAGAGGGATGTACAAGCAATGATCACACGCACGGCACAGCGGACACACCAGGAACCGCGGTGTTGGCCGTCGAATGGCGCTAGCTGCGCAGCATTTGTGCACCGCCGCCGTCAGTGTCAGCCAGTTTGCCGTGGCATACGGAGCTCCATCGCAGTCTTTAACACTGGTAGCATGCCGCGACAGCGTGGACGTGAACCGTATGTGCAGTTGATGGAGTTTGAGCGAGGGCGTATAGTGGGCATGCGGGAGGCCGGGTGGACGTACCGCCGAATTGATCAACACGTGGGGCGTGAGGTCTCCACAGTACATCGATGTTGTCGCCAGAGGTCGGCGGAAGGTGCACGTGCCCGTCGACCTGGGACCGGACCGCAGCGACGCACGGATGCACGCCAAGACCGTAGGATCCTACGCAGTGCCGTAGGGGACCGCACCGCCACTACCCAGCAAATTAGGGACACTGTTGCTCCTGGGGTATCGGCGAGGACCATTCGCAACCGTCTCCATGAAGCTGGGCTACGGTCCCGCACACCGTTAGGCCGTCTTCCGCTCACGCCCCAACATCATGCAGCCCGCCTCCAGTTGTGTCGCGACAGGCGTGAATGGAGGGACGAATGGAGACGTGTCGTCTTCAGCGATGAGAGTCGCTTCTGCCTTGGTGCCAATGATGGTCGTATGCGTGTTTGGCGCCGTGCAGGTGAGCGCCACAATCAGGACTGCATACGACCGAGGCACACAGGGCCAACACCCGGCATCATGGTGTGGGGAGCGATCTCCTACACTGGTCGTACACCACTGGTGATCGTCGAGGGGACACTGAATAGTGCACGGTACATCCAAACCGTCATCGAACCCATCGTTCTACCATTCCTAGACCGGCAAGGGAACTTGCTGTTCCAACAGGACAATGCACGTCCGCATGTATCCCGTGCCACCCAACGTGCTCTAGAAGGTGTAAGTCAACTACCCTGGCCAGCAAGATCTCCGGATCTGTCCCCCACTGAGCATGTTTGGGACTGGATGAAGCGTCGTCTCACGCGGTCTGCACGTCCAGCACGAACGCTGGTCCAACTGAGGCGCCAGGTGGAAATGGCATGGCAAGCCGTTCCACAGGACTACATCCAGCATCTCTACGATCGTCTCCATGGGAGAATAGCAGCCTGCATTGCTGCGAAAGGTGGATATACACTGTACTAGTGCCGACATTGTGCATGCTCTGTTGCCTGTGTCTATGTGCCTGTGGTTCTGTCAGTGTGATCATGTGATGTATCTGACCCGAGGAATGTGTCAATAAAGTTTCCCCTTCCTGGGACAATGAATTCACGGTGTTCTTATTTCAATTTCTAGGAGTGTACTTAGATCTGGTGACTGTGGTCGCCAGAGAGAATCCTACAACTCACCCTGCTGCTCACAAAAACCAGCCCTGGACGATACTGGCTGTGTGAGCAGGGGCGTTGTCGTCTTGGGACACAGCGCCACCATTGTGAAACAAACATTGTACCGTGGGATGGAACTGTTCACCCAGAAGGGTCACGTGACCCTTGACAGTTGTCAAATACAACGGCACAACCTGCACGCTTGCATAGCATCTGCATGTATGTACAAGCATGCGTTTGTAGCTGTGCTTGCACATTTTTGTGCAACCTCTGTTTATGAACTCTCATGGGGGTAAAGAGATTAAAAATGACTTGCTCGGATAAGTAACCATCTTGTCTACTTCTCCGGACGTGGGGTGTGGTCACTTTTGCCGGGCGGCACCATGTCGGCGTTAGTGGTTAGGAACCTAACAAACCGAGAAAAAAACAAATGAACTACGTATGTAAGTCAAACAACGTTGCTCATACACTGATATCGTAACAAAAGTATTAATCCATTTCAGAGTGAGATAACAAGAACGATATAAACGATTTACTCAAGATCAGACGACTGAAAACCAGAAAACCTTTTACTAAGCAATAACGGGACTATCTTCTTGTGTCAAATTCACTGCCAACACTGACAACACCAGGCAGCGGCACTGTTCGGGGCAAAAAATGTGCAATCGTCGTTTTTCTCGGCCTGATCACCTTACAGGCTGTTGGAGAGAATCTGAAAGGTAAAATCATAATATAAATGAAAAGTGCCTACTACTAACTGAATAACTTAAACCATATCAACGTTTTTGGATCCCAGATTCATGAGCATTCGCTTCTAGGTGCTTTAGCACGTTCGAAGGCAATCATAACTATTCAGATTTTTTGATCGCAGTTGTAGAAACGAGTGCCAGTGAGGACTGCTTACACGTTGATACATTATAGAAATACGGAGAGAACAAATTACATTTGTGAACAGAATATTATAAAGAAGGACGAGAAATGAATAATTTGCAAACTGGAACAGAAATGAAATTACGATCACAGTTCAGTTATTATCTGAAACATCACCTTCTAGATCCCAAACAAGATGGTTAAAGAATATGCAATCACATCATCACCACTACTTGTCGAAAGCTACAAAAAAGGGACTTAAAAATTTGTGCTCAGTAAGTACACTTCTGTTTTTGAAAGACTGTTCTCAGTAGCAGGATACGTTCTCCATCAACAACGCAACAAGCTGACGGGCAGACTTCCCTGAAAAATGTTGTTTTCACAGTGTGTATAAAGTTATGGGATGCGTAATGTTAATTATTCACTGATTAACAAATACGGTGTTAGACCTTCCCGTACAGCGTAACGCGCATTGCGCTACTTACGGGTGAAGGGGCTTAGCCATACCCGGATGGACTCCGTGCGGCGGCTTAACGACCGTCATCTGGTACCTACGCCAGAGAGCCTAATGAGGGTTTTAGGCGGTTTTTCACGCTCGTTTAGGACAAATGCTGGGTTGGTCACCACAGAACACAACACATAAACAATTAAAATACGACAACACACAGAACAAAGTTAACACGATTCACAGGCAAACGTTCCTGCCTTCGGTTTACCTTGACTACTAAGGCGCCGGAAAGAGCGCTCGGACACAAAAGTTAAATAGTAGAAACAAAATTTATCAAATTCTGGATAAACTTTAGGGAAAAGAGAACAATAGAATAGTGAGTACGATATTACATTATTTGCGTGTCGTGTTTTACGCAGTTCTATAGATTCTTGCTTCAAGAAAGAAATTTCCGATTTTTGCTGTAGGGGGACACTGAAATAACACAATGATGACCGATGAAAATTTGTGCCTGACCGGGATTCGAACCCGAATTTCCCGCCTTACGCGAGCAGCCGCCTCAGCTGCTTCGTTTATCCGAGCACGGCTTCCGTCCGCCCCAAACCTCCATGTGCCGCGCAGTACAGAGCAGAGTCCCGTATCCACTACTCTTCGCTCGCAGCCCTACTTTACTCTCGCCCAGAGGTCGAACATTATTGCACATCTGCACTGCTGGCCGCGGTGGTCTCGCGGTTCTAGGCGCTACAGTCTGGAACCGCGCGACTGCTACGATCGCAGGCTCGAATCCTGCCTGGGGCATGGATGTGTGTGATGTCCTTAGGTTAGTTAGGTTTAAGTAGTTCTAAGTTCTAGGGGACTTATGACCTAAGATGTTGAGTCCCATAGTGCTTAGAGCCATTCGAACCATTTTTGAGAATCTGCACTGAAAGATCGATATGGCGCCAGGCGCATGTACTATGTAGGTATGGTGTCTGTTCGTCCGGTTATAACCATACCTACATACTGGCAATTAAAATTACTACAACAAGAAGAAATGCAGATGATAAACGGTTATTCATTGGACAAATATATTATACTAGAACTGACATGTGATTACATTTTCACGCAATTTGGGTGCATAGATCCTGAGAAATCAGTACCCAGAACAACCACCTCTGGCCGTAATAACGGCCTTTATACTCCTCGGCATTGAGTCAAAAAGAGCTCGGATGGCGTGTACAGGTACAGCTGCCCATGCAGCCTCAACACGATACCACTGTTCATCAAGAGTAGTGACTGGCGTATTGTGACGAGCCAGTTGCTCGGCCACCATTGACCAGACGTTTTCAATTGGTGAGAGGTCTGGAGAATGTGCTAGCCAGGGCAGCAGTCGAACATTTTCTGTATCCAGAAAGGCTCCTACAGGACCCGCAACATGCGGTCGTTTCGCAGGGATCGAATGAAGGCTAGAGCCACGGGTCGTAACACAGCTGAAATGTAACGTCCACTGTTCAAAGTGCGGTCAGTGCGAACATGAGGTGCCCAGGACGTGTAACCAATGGCACCCCATACCATCACGCTGGGCGATACGCCAGTATGGCGATGAGGAATACACGCTCCCAATGTGCGTTCACCGCGATGTCGCCAAACACGGCTCGACCATCATGATGCTGTAAACAGAATCTAGATTTATCCGAAAAATGACGTTTTGCCATTCTTTCGTCGTTGAGTACAACATCGCAGGCGCTCCTGTCTGTGATGCAGCGTCAAGGGTAACCGTAGCCATGGACTCCGAGGTGATAGTCTATGCTGCTGCAAACGTCGTCGAACTGTTCGTGCAGATGGGTGTTGTCTTGCAAACGTCCCCATCTGTTGACTCAGGGATCGAGACGTGGCTGCACAATCCGTTACAGCCATGCGGATAAGATGCCTGTCGTCTCGACTGCTAGTGATACGAGGCCGTTGGGATGCAGCACGGCGTTCCGTATTACCCTCCTGAACCCACCGATTCCATATTCTGCTAACAGTCATTGGATCTTGGCCAACGCGAGCAGCAATGTCGGAATACGATAAACCGCAATCGCGATAGGCTACAATCCGACCTTTGTCAACGTCGGAAACGTGATGGTACGCATTTCTCCTCTTTACACGAGGCATCACAAGAACGTTTCACTAGGCAACGCCGGTCAACTGCTGTTTGTGATGAGGAATCGGTTGGAAACTTTGCTCATGTCAGCACGTTGTAGGTGTCGCCACCGGCGCCAACCTTGTGTGAATGCTCTGAAAAGCCAATCATTTGGATATCACAGCATCTTCTTCCTGTCGGTTAAATTTTGCGTCTGTTGCACATCATCTTCGTGTGTAGCAATTTTAACGGGCAGAAGTGTATAAAGTCATGGTTTAATAGCGATATTTTGGGGTAATTCGACCACAATATTCAGACACTGATTATAAAACTGAAATGAGCATTGACTGTTTACCATCAGCCATCTCTAATCTGAACTGCCTTCGATGGTGGTGTGCGCTAAGTGACGCAGCCTTACGCAATGCCGTGACTCAGCTTTCCAAGCGAGCGACGGAGATGGAAAGCAGGAGGCGTCCAGGCAGGCGAGCAGCTGGAATCTGGAAGCTGACGATGGCCCACTGGAGCCGGCCGCTTTCTCCAGCAGGGGTCGCTTTCTCCGGAGGTGGGACGTTCTCCGGCCGCCGGCATCCTGTCTGACCCGGAAGAGGCAAGAAGTGCTACACGGACCGAGACTTTCGCTTTTCCCGACGCGCCACCGCAGGCAACGAATGACTGCGTCGGTTTTATGACTCCCATCCGGCGGGTACGTAAACGTAGCGTTCAGGAAGTTAAACCCAGCTCTCGTCTTGCTGGATTTTTCACCATGCTGCCCACGAACAGCAGTTTTTATTCGAATTTGGGATAGACTGTAACACCCTCTGCGGCGATTAGAATCCACCAATACACTTTATTTACTTATTGATCAAAACATTCTTATTAGTTTATGAGTATTTAGCTCCTATTAGCCCCGCGGGGTAGCCGAGCGGTCTGAGGCGTCTTGTCACGGGCCACGCGGCTTCCCACGACGGAGGTTCGAATCCTCCCTCGGGTTTGGGAGTGTGTGTCGTCCTTAGCGTAAGTTAAAGTCAGATTAAGTACTGTGTAAGCTTAGGAGCCGGTGACCTGAGCAGTTTGGTCCCATAAGACCTTACCAAAAGTTTCCAAAATTTCCTATTATTCATGAATCCAGTACTCTTCGTCTAAAGGCAATAAATCAATTTGCATTATAGAAGTGATGTGGTGCCATTTAGAGAAGAAGCTCCACAGGGCATTGCCCAATACACCGTTTGTCTTCTGACTGTGCTCTAGATCAGGGGTCATCAAACTGCGGACCGCGGGCTTCATTTGGCCCTAATAAAGTGCGCGTACGGACCGCGGTTCTCGGCGCTGTTTTATAATAATATGCTTCTAGCGACTAACAACAGAAACCAAAATACTCAACTAACGCTAAGAGTGTAGTTTTCTTACACAGTAAGAAACAATTCTACTTCCAGAGTTGTTGTTGTTGTTGTTGTTGTGGTCTTCAGTCCTGAGACTGGTTTGATGCAGCTTTCCATGCTCCTGTGCAAGCTTCTTCATCTCCCAGTACCTACTGCAACCTACATCCTTCTGAATCTGCTTAGTGTATTCATCTCTTGGTCTCCCTCTACGATTTTTACCCTCCACGCTGCCCTCCAATACTAAATTGGCGATCCCTTGATGCCTCAGAATATGCCCTACCAACCGATCCCTTCTCCTAGTCAAGTTGTGCCACAAATTTCTTTTCTCACCAATTCTATTCAATACCTCCTCATTAGTAATGTGATCTACCCACCTAATCTTCAGCATTCTTCTGTAGCACCACATTTCGAAAGCTTCTATCCTCTTCTTGTCCAAACTATTTATCTTCCATGTTTCACTTCCATACATGGCTACGCTCCATACATATACTTTCAGAAACGACTTCCTGACACTTAAATCTATACTCGATGTTAACAAATTTCTCTTCTTCAGAAACGCCTTGCTTGCCATTGCCAGTCTACATTTTATATCCTCTCTACTTCGACCATCATCAGTTATTTTGCTCCCCAAATAGCAAAACTCCTCTACTACTTTAAGTGTCTCATTTCCTAAACTAATTCCATCAGCATCACCCGATTCGACTACATTCCAATGTCCTTGTTTTGCTTTTGTTGATGTTCATCTTATACCCTCTTTTCCACACACTGTCCATTCCGTTCAATTGCTCTTCCAAGTCCTTTGCTGTCTCTGACAGAATTACAATGTCATCGGCGAACCTTAAAGTTAGACTTGGTGAATTCAGCTCTAAGCTAAGTAAAGTTTGCAGCTCGCGTCAGGGGCCAAGAGATATGTACCGCGACCACTGCAGGGTTAATACACTGAAGCGGCAAATGGCTCTGAGCGCTATGGGACTCAACTGCTGAGGTCATTAGTCCCCTAGAACTTAGAACTAGTTAAACCTAACTAACTTAAGGACATCACAAACATCCGTGCCCGAGGTAGGATTCGAACCTGCGACCGTAGCGGTCTTGCGGTTCCAGACTGCAGCGCCTTTAACCGCACGGCCCCTTCGGCCGGCCGAAGCGGCAAAGAAACTGGTATAGGCATGCGTATCCAAATACAGGCAGAATACGGCGCTAAGGTCAGCAACGCCTATATAAGACAACAAGTGTCTGGCGCGGTTGTTAGATCGGCTACTGCTGCTACAATGCCAGGTTATCAAGTTTTAAGTGAATCTGAACGTGGTGTTATAGTCGGCGCGCGAGCTATGGGACACAGCATCTCCGAGGTAGCGATAAAGTGGGGATTTTGCCGTACGACCATTTCACGAGTGTACCGTGAACATCAGGAATCTGCTAAAACATCAAATATCCGACATCGCTGCGGCCGGAAAAAGATCCTCCAAGAACGGGACCAGCGACGACTGAAGAAAATCGTTCAACGTGACAGAAGTGCAACCCTTCCGCAAATTGCTACAGATTGCTGCACATTTCAGTGCTGGGCCATCAACAAGTGTCAGCGTGCGAACCATTCCACGAAACATCATCGTCACCGATATGGGCCCTTGAAGCCGAAGACCCAGGCGTGTACCCTTGATGACCGCAAATCTTTACGCCTCGCCTGGGCCCGTCAACGACATTGAACTGCTGATGACTGGAAACATGGTCGGGCAAGTCTCGTTTCTAATTTTATCGAGTGGATGGACGTGTATGATTATGGAAACAACCTCATGAATCCATGGACCCTGCATTAGGGGACAGTTAATGCTGTTAGAGGGTCTGTAATACCTGTGGGGTGTGTCCAATTGGAGTGATATGGGACCCCTGATACGTCTAAATACGACTCTGACAGGTGAGACGTACGTAAGCACCCGGTCTGATCACCTGCATCCATTCGTGTCCATTGTGCATTCCAACTTATTGGGCAATTCCAGAAGGACAATGCGACGCTCCTAACGTCCAGAACTGCTACAGAGTCCAGGAACACTCTTCTGAGTTTAAACATTTCGGCTGCCCACCAGACTCCCCAGATGTGAACATTATTGAGCATATCTGGTTTGCGCTGCCATATGGTATTCAGAAGAGATTTGCGTCCCCTCGTACTCTTATGAATTTATGGACAGCCCTGCAAGGTTCATGGTGTCATTTCCCTCCAGCTCTACTCCCGACATTAGTCGAGTCAATGCGACGTCGTGTTGCGGCACTTTTGTGTGCTCGGGGGGTGGGGGGGGGGGGGGGTGGCGCTACACGATATTAGGCAGGTGTACCAGTTTCTTAGGCTCTTCAGTGTAGATGTGAGAGGGGGAATGTTTTACTACATCGACAACTCAGAAGTGTTTGCAACTGGCACCGGTCAGCTCCTATGGTAAAAATGTCAAACGGAAGTAGCGTGGATTAGAGAATGCGCATTATAGAGACTGCCGCCTTCAAATGCGGTACGTGTTTCTTGCAAGTAATTGAAATAATTACGGCTGTTTTAATACAATGCTACGTGTAAAAGAAACGTGACTTTCAAAACATTTAGTAAACATTTGTGATCGTATCACATATTGAAGTTAAGATTGATTCAAAAAGCACTAATTTATGTAGGTTACCAATTCATACTGAGATCGGTAGGGGAAGCTGTGGTAAAGTGGCTAAGACGGGAAAAGTGCTCTCTGCAGTGTTTCTTGCTGTGAACAGTGCTTCTGCTTGCCGAGAAGTGGACACATTAGTTCTAGAATGAGATTTTCACCCTATAGCGGAGTGTGCGCTGATATGAAACTTCCTGGTACATTATTTCCGATAGAAATCGGCATTGTTGTCAATGAGTTTGACCGAGGAAGCTTGATCCTTTAGCTTTTAATAAAAACTTTTTTGGCCTTGAGCTGTCTGACGTAAGGCAGTCATTCATATTATTCTTGTTCCCACTAGCATGGAGAGAATTAATTATTTTCTGTGTCAATGTTTAAACAAAGTCTTTCTGCCTACGCTTTAGTTCCTTGCTATTTACTTCCATTTGATAATTTATTTTGTGGATCACTAATGCCGACACCGCGTCCGATCCGGAAAAGGCTATACCACTCGTCGGGGAAACTGGTCCAGGTGTCCTCCCTTGCAAGAGTTAGTTTCATCCGAAACACGCAAGCATAATACAAAAGATAAAACTTACTTCCAAACAGTCTCACACACATAAGTATCAGCCGCCAATTTTGAATTAAGTTACATTATTTAAAACCGTCTCTGTTCTGTTAGTTTCGGCCTAATACAAAAGTCAGATTGAACACGGTCTGCTACTCCCGCTTGGAATTCTTTCAGATAGTAGGGCGTAAAGACGCCTAGAAAATATGCCCGGAAATACGAAAAACAAACATATGGGATCCTTTTGCGATGACTCTGGGCACAATAGTCGCTTAGGTTCAGAAAATTGCTCAGTACGTAAGCCTTTAGAAAAAATGCATGTAGTTTCAATATATTATTATCCTTTTCACTTAAGAATACTTCATCTACATCTACATCTATACTCCACAAGCCACCTGACGGTGTGTGGCGGAGGGTACCTTGAGTACCTCTATCGGTTCTCCCTTCTATTCCAGTCTCGTATTGTTCGTGGAAAGAATGATTGCCGGTATGCCTCTGTGTGGGCTCTAATCTCTGTGATTTTATCCTCATTGTCTCTTCGCGAGATATATGTATGAGGGTACAATATACTGCTTGACTCCTCGGTGTAGATATGTTCTCGAAACTTCAACAAAAGCCCGTACCAAGCTACTGGACGTCTCTCTTGCAGAGTATTCCACTGGAGCCATCTCCGTAACGCTTTTGCGATTACTAAATGATCCTGTAACGAAGCGCGCTGCTCCCCTTTGGATCTTCTCTATCTCTTCGATCAACCCTATCTGGTACGGATCCTACACTGGTGAGCAATACTCAAGCAGTGGGCGAACAAGTATACTGTAACCTACTTCCCTTGTTTTCGGACTGCATTTTCTTAGGATTCTTCCAATGAATCTGTCTGGCATCTGCTTTACCGACGGTTAATTTTATATGGTCATTCCATTTTAAATCACTCCTAATGCCTACTCCCCGATAATTTATGAAATTAACTGCTTCCAGTTGCTGACCTGCTATATTGTACCTAAATGATAAAGGATCTTTCTTTCTATGTATTCGCAGCACTTTACACTTGTCTACATTGGTGTGGTACCTTACAATAAGCGGATTCAAAATGTGTGTGGGGTAAACTTCTACCAATTACCATAACAAAACGAGCTCCTCGCCAAGCTGCAGAGGCCCAAGGGATGTCTACCGGCCGCCGTGTCTTCTGCCTTGCGTATGCGGTGTGGAGTCACGTGTGGCCAGCACCCCCCTCCATCTGCCGTCTCGCTCACTTCCCAGCCTGTTGAGGCGCTACTGCTCGGTCAAGCGCTTCCCGTACCAGTCCTCCCATCAAGGAAAAATCCTTGGCAGTACCGGGAATCGAACCCGGGTCCTCCGTATGGCAGCCATCTGAGCTGACCACTTAGGTACGGAGGCGGACTTTCAATAAACGTGGTTTCGTGAAAACTGAAATTATCTTTAATTGCACACTTTACCCCCACTTCATTTTCTGTGCGGCCCGAAGTGTCGCCTCTCGAGCATGAATGTTTGAGCACCGTGCCCTCGATGATTTAAAAAATGAGGAAATATGATTTGTGTACAGTGTCACTGCTTGTGTAGTCTGTAAACCCTTGTCAGCCGCTGAATTGTCGTGAGAGGGTCGTGTTTAATCCTAAATAAGACAAATATAAAGTTTTCTCCCTCAGCAAAGAGTCTAAGACCAGAGACAGATGAAAATCTAAACTGGACTGAGCACGTGACTGCAGAGTACAAGGAGGCACCAGCATCTCTCCACGCCGAACAAAAGTATAAAAGGCTCTTCCCTCTTCACCTGGAAAGGAAACTTGTACAAACACTTATACATCCATTTATTAATTACAGCGGTATCATGCTGCAAGGGCTCTCTCAGGAAATCTCACGGCGCTTGGAACTTGTTATGAATGACTGTATTCGTTACATCCGTGATGTTCAATTCTTTGACCACGTCTCACCATCATATGCCCAACTATCCTGGTTGCGTGTAGACAAGTGCAGAAATTTCGTACACTCTGTCTCCTATATTGTCTTATTAAAGCTCTAATCTGAACAACATCTCATAAAAACAAGACCCACCCCATTCTTCAGCCATTTTCCGAAATTCCTTCTCACCAACAGGAACGCAACTTGGAATAATCTCCCTCACTATCTTAGAGGACCGAATAACATCTCCAGTTTCAAAAGATAGTTAATGACGTATATATTGAAGCAACAATAATACCATTACGCCTGTATACACGAGTTGCCTCTTTTACAGCCTTCTCTCCAACGGTATTTTCCTGATTTCCCATGGTTCTTAGCTTGTGCAGACTCCTGAAATTTCCCTTCCCCAGAACTCGCTATATCAAACAATATCTATTTCCTACACCTATAAATTCTTCTACATCTGCCCTTGTCATTATTATTCTTATTAATTTACTATTATTATTTTATTACGACTATTTTTATTTGTACTAATGAGCCAAAACATTATGATCACCTGCTTAAAAGTTTGTCTGTCTGTCTTTGGAATGAAACACATCACTGATTCTGTGTATCTGGTAGATTGTGGAGGTATGTGACATTAGACGTCTACGTACAGGTTATGTAATTCGCGTAAATAACGGGCCGCTGATTTGCGTACGCAGCCACGTCGAACCCACATGGGTACCAAAGGATATACGTAAGACGATAATTTGGTCGCCTAGACATCAACGTGAGTTCACTATTTTGCTCTTCAAACTACGTAGAAAGGTTCTGGCTCCCGCGCACAGACAATTATACTGCTGAAAGATGACATCGCCGTCGGAGAAGACATCAGGCATGAAGGGAGGCTGCCAGGGTGGCTTGGATTACTACCACAGGTCCCATGCAAGCGCAGGAGAATGTCTCCCATAGCATAATACTGTTCCCACCAGCCTGTGCCCGTGGCGCGCTGGACGTTTCGATCCACCGTTCACTTCGGTGACGGCGTTTGTGGAGATGACCATCGAGCTAACGTAGCAAAAATATGATTCATCGGAAGAGCGGACAGGTTTCCGTTGATCGACGGACGAATCCCGATGGTCCTGTGCCTACTGAAATCGTAATTCGTGATGTCATTGGGTCAACATACGAATACGAAGGGGTGGTCGGCTGCGGACCTCCATATTCAACAATATACGATAAACGATGTGCTCAGAAACACTTGCGCGTGCTCCAGCATTGTGCTTTTTCGGCAGAGATGCCACATATCACCATCTTCTACTGTGCAGACCAGACAAGCCTCCAAAGCCCACGTTCTGTGAAGAGTCGTTGACGATCGATCATTCAGCGCCTGGTGGTAGTTTCACTGTTCTCCTACTTCTTTCCGTAGATGATTACGACAGTAGCACGTGAACAATCGATCAGCTTCGCCGTTTTCGAGATATATACTAATAATAATGATAATAATAATAAAAGAATAGGCCTCCGGTATGTTCTGCCAGTCGTAAAAGGCGACGAAGTGTGATTACTTGGTTCAGGACAGAACTAAAGAAGCCTCGGACAAGTGCCGTCATGGTCGGGGACGACGCTTGAACCCTATGCCCGCCCACAATGGTAACGACACTGCTAGCCAACTGGAAAATGATTTAAATCCAAATAGAGGTGTTTTGCAGGATATGCTTCCTGCAACCACCCTAGAAGGAAAACAAAGACAGAGGATGAGATGGTCAGATGAAGTTAATCGACACCTCATGTTCTGTTATTACCAAGCAACAAACCTAGGAACCAACACAACTGGATACAGATCACAAGTATACACAACATTTATTACTAGATACCCAGAAATAAAATTTTTAACAGAACAACGACTAGCTGATCAGATCCGTGTAATAATAAAAAATAACAGGATACCCCAGTCAGAATTAGAAAACATCAAACAACAAGTACAACAAATACTGGAACAAAATAATGTGCAATCAGAAGAAGAAGAAAATACAGTAATGGACTCAAACATCCCAGAGCAAACAAACAAAGAACAACACGCACCAATTAAACAATCAGAGGAAAACGAAATCTTAAGACAGCCACCAGAACAAGCACAAATGGAACACGAAGTGACACACATGTTAGATATAGAAGAATTTCAGCTAACATATATAGAATACAAAGACACAAATACAGACATTAGACCATTCTTGCATAGACCGCCAAATAACCCACAAGTCGAAACAACAATAAAAACTATCAACACAATCATACACAACAAAATAAACGAAAATATAACTATTGAAGAGTTACAACTACTGGTTTATATAGGAGCACTCACTACACTAAATATACACACTAGGCAGAGATCATACCATACAAGATGATACCACAAATGCCTGAAGTGATAATTTTGCAACATGAAGTCACCGCCAAATAACCCACAAGTCGAAACAACAATAAAAACTATCAACACAATCATACACAACAAAATAAACGAAAATATAACTATTGAAGAGTTACAACTACTGGTTTATATAGGAGCACTCACTACACTAAATATACACACTAGGCAGAGATCAGAACAAACCAACACACAGAAGAAACCCACAAAACCAGCATGGCAACACAGGCTACAGACCAAAATAGAAAAACTGAGAAAAGACATTGGACAGCTAACACAATTTATAAGAAATGAAATATCAGACAAAAAACGAAAAAGGTTAGCTAAAATCTCACAACAAGAAGCAATAGAGCAATTAGATGAAAAGAAGCAGAAATTACAAGCATTGGCCAAACGACTTAGAAGATACAAAAAAAGTGAAAATAGAAGGAAACAAAACCAAGCATTCAACACAAACCAAAAGAGATTTTACCAAAAAATAGATAACACACACATTAAAATAGACAATCCACCATACATAACAGACATGGAACACTTCTGGAGCAACATATGGTCAAACCCGGTACAACATAACAGGCATGCACGGTGGATACAAGCAGAAACAGACACATACAAGATGATACCACAAATTCCTGAAGTGATAATTTTGCAACATGAAGTCACCTGAGCAATTAATTCTACACATAATTGGAAAGCCCCTGGAAATGATAAAATAGCAAATTACTGGCTAAAGAAGTTCACCTCAACACATTCACATCTAACTAAATTATTTAACAGTTACATTGCAGACCCATACACATTCCCTGATCCACTTGCACATGGAATAACCTATCTGAAACCTAAAGATCAAGCAGACACAGCGAACCCAGCTAAATATCGCCCCATAACATGCCTACCAACAATATACAAAATATTAACTTCAGTCATTACACAGAAATTAATGACACATACAACACAGAACAAAATTATAAATGAAGAACAAAAAGGCTGCTGCAAAGGAGCACAAGGATGTAAAGAGCAACTGATAATAGATACAGAGGTGACGTATCAAGCTAAAACTAAACAAAGGTCGCTACACTACGCATACATTGATTACCAAAAAGCCTTTGACAGTGTACCCCACTCATGGTTACTACAGATATTGGAAATAAACAAAGTAGATACTAAATTGATACAGTTTCTAAACATAGTAATGAAAAACAGGAAAACCGCACTTAATATCCAAACAAATTCAGATAACATCACATCACAGCCAATACAGATTAAGCGTGGAATATACCAAGGAGACTCATTAAGTCCTTTCTGGTTCTGTCTTGCTCTGAACCCACTATCCAACATGCTAAATAATACAAATTATGGATATAATATTACTGGAACATACCCACACAAAATCACACATTTGCTATACATGGATGATCTAAAACTACTGGCAGCAACCAATCAACAACTCAACCAATTACTAAAGATATCAGAAGTATTCAGCAATGATATAAATATGGCTTTTGGAACAGACAAATGTAAGAAAAATAGCATAGTCAAGGGAAAACACACTAAACAAGAAGATTACATATTGAATAACCAGTGACTCCATAGAAGCGATGGAAAAAACAGATGCCTATAAATATCTAGGATACAGACAAAAAATAGGAATGGATAATACAAATATTAAAGAACTAAAAGAAAAATATAGACAAAGACTAACAAAAATACTGAAAACAGAATTGACAGCAAGAAACAAGACAAAAGCTATAAATACTTATGCTATACCAATATTGACCTACTCATTTGGAGTAGTGAAATGGAGTAACACAGACCCAGAAGCACTCAATACACTTAGACGTTCATAATGCCACAAATATAGAATACATCACATACATTCAGCAACAGAAAGATTCACATTAAGCAGAAAGGAAGGAGGAAGGGGATTCATCGACATAAAAAACCTACATTATGGACAGGTAGACAATTTAAGAAAATTCTTTCTAGAACGAGCAGAAACTAGCAAAATACACAAGGCAATCACTCATATAAATACATCGGCTACGCCACTGCAATTTCATAACCACCTCTACAACCCTTTAGATCACGTAACATCAACATATACGAAGAAAGTAAATTGGAAAAAGAAAACACTACATGGCAAGCACCCGTATCATCTAACACAGCCACACATCGATCAAGACGCATCCAACACATGCCTAAGAAAAGGCAATATATACAGTGAGACGGAAGGATTCATGATTGCAATACAGGATCAAACAATAAACACCAGATATTACAGCAAGCATACTATTAAAGATCCCAATACCACAACAGATAAATGCAGACTTTGCAAACAGCAAATAGAAACAGTAGATCACATCACAAGTGAATGTACAATACTAGCAAATACAGAATACCCCAGAAGACATGACAGTGTAGCAAAAATAATACATCAACAGCTTGCCTTACAACATAAACTTTTAAAACAACACGTTCCCACATACAAGCATGCACCACAAAATGTACTGGAGAATGATGAATACAAATTATACTGGAACAGAACCATTATAACAGATAAAACAACACCACATAACAAACCTGACATCATACTCACCAATAAAAAGAAGAAATTAACACAACTAATCGAAATATCCATACTCAATACAAGAAATATACAAAAGAAAACAGGAGAAAAAATTGAAAAATACATCCAACTGGCTGAGGAAGTCAAGGACATGTGGCATCAGGATAAAGTTGACATTATACCAATTATACTATCAACTACAGGAGTCATACCACACAATATCCACCAGTACATCAATACAATACAGCTACATCCAAACTTATATATACAATTACAGAAATCCGTAATTATTGATACATGTTCAATTACCCGAAAGTTCCTAAATGCAATAAAACATATACCATACAGTTTAAAGGAAGTGACGCTTGATCAAGGTCCGCGTCACTTCCCATTTTTAACCAGACTTAACGTCTGAGAAAGTAAAGAAATAATAATAATAATAATAATAATAATAATAATAATAATAATCTGCCCTTTCTCAAAGTCGCTTATCTGTATGAATTCCCCCATTTGCAGCCCATATGTACGCTAGGGCGATCCTCGATCCGTGTCTGCTCCGCTCACATACTTTTGCTATCGCGTCACGTGCTCGCAACGCCACCAGGGGGCATCCAACGTCGCGGTGGGCAGTGATCATATTGTTTTGGCTTAACAGTCTGTTATCGGGAGCAGTAGTCGTAGATAGACAACCACTTCTAACTTTATTAGTTCTAAGTGAGTACTACTTATTCGCACTGTCTGTTCAGACACTCATGTGATTTTACTACTGTTTGTCATACTAAAGCCGGCCGGGGTGGCCGAGCGGTTCTAGGCGCTACAGTCTGGAACCGCGTGACCGCTACGGTCGCAGGTTCGAATCCTGCCTCGGGCATGGATGTGTGTGCTATCCTTAGGTTAGTTAGGTTTAAGTAGTTCTAAGTTCTAGGGGACTGATGACCTTAGATGTTGAGTCCCATAGTGCTCAGAGCCATTTGAACCACCATACTAAAATTATTGTTATGTGTTAGGTGCTAAGGTATAAAAAGGTACTGCATGTGTGAAATCCTGGCCTGATGTAAGAGAGAACCTGAAGGCCATACATGATCAGGATAAATAAATAGATCTATCGTCTTGTATGAAGTGTATTTTAGGCATCTTGGTCTAATGAATTTACGAGATTATAGTACGAAGAACCTGAATTTGGATATTTTGAACTGTGCCTTCTGCAAAACACAACGTATAGCGTGACACCGTGATACTGTTTCAGACGTTTAGTGGTGACTGACATGGATAGATGTATCACTTTGAAGTAAGGAATCCTGGTCCGGAAACGAAAGTTATAAGCGAAAATGGCTGTGATGCCTCTGACAGTGGAATGAATATACCGGTACTGTTGTTGCTGAGACTGCTGGGTAAATAGTTTTCTGAGTTGATAATATGGACAAAAAAAATTCAAGTAAAATAATGGGCTCTTCATCTTGTTCATCTTCAATACTATGCAACCCATCTCTTTTACTGAACAATTGTTCATAGCTCTTATAGGAGGCGTTTTACAGCCCATGTTTATAGGACATTGTTTTCTTGTTTCGGTCCATACTACCACCTGTGAAAGTTGCCTGTCCTGCAGTACTAACAACAACAGTAACGGTACAAGTATTCCACTGTCATAGGGATCAGAACGATTTTCACTTATAACTTCCGACTCGGTCGTTTCTACACCGGGGTTCCTTATCTCAAATTGATACATTTACCCTTCATCACACCAGAAAGTTTGTAACATTATTATGCAGTCACTCTACATTTCTTTTTCTCTTTTACCCAAGCCTGTTTCGACACCTATACGTCATTTTTGTGGGTCTCGATTTATTTCTGTAAAATATCATGCAAAGTTCATAGTTTTACCTATTTTTGGGCTAAAAATTATGACGCGCATTTTACTTACTTTTTTTGTTGATTGATCACCTGAAACTACATTGTTTGTGAAAGTGGGTTTCTTCAGGTCGTCTTGTTTTTATGCGTTTTTTCGACTGAGCATGTCACCCGCAAGGCAGTCATAAGGTATTTGCTTATTTTTGAAAATATCTTTACGTCAGTGATGACTCTATTACGTCTCGAACGTCTTAAGTCCAGTTGCGTATCGTTAATGCGCTTTCTTTTTCTGTTGTAGGTATGTACACAGTTTTCTACCCCTTTTTATACTTCACTCACCTGCTTTCACACCATTTCTACACAAAAGCGAGATCTGAGTGTGGTGTCACCGCCAGACACCACACTTGATAGGTGGTAGCCTTTAAAACGGCCGCGGTCCGTTAGTATACGTCGGACCCGCGTGTCGCCACTATCAGTGATTGCAGACCGAGCGCCGCCACACGGCAGGTCTAGTCTAGAGACTCCCTAGCACTCGGCCCAGTTGTACAGCCGACTTTGCTAGCGATGGTTCACTGGCTACATACGCTCTCATTTGCAGAGACGACAGTTCAGCATAGCCTTCAGCTACGTCATTTGCTACGACCTCGCAAGGCGCCATATTAAGTTGCTGTAATACCTATCTTCCATAATGTATTCTGAACAGATAATATCGTGAATCGTGTACCGTCAAGAGCGACGTTCATCATTAATGGATTAAAGTTAAGTATCAAACTAATTAGGTCCGCTTTCTGAATTCTCATTCCTTGTCATGTTCCAGACCTCACGTCAGTATAGTTCTTCCCTCCTTATGCCAGCCTGCGTGAGCTAAAGCGCGTGCATTTCGGCCTCCACTCGTAATACGGTGTTGGCTCTTCTGCTAACACAAAACTGAGAATGGCTATCGATACCTTTTTTTTTTCTTTATTGTTATTTTGAAACCTGTATTACAGCCAGTCCTGCAGCAGCATACGACGCCGCTCTTTGGCCGCAGAGAAACACAAATATACAAATGAAGACATTTAGACAAAAAACATGGTGGACATATAAACGGAGACAAACACTTTTTAAAATACAAGGTGCCGTTCACGGGCGTAGAGTCCAAGATAAAATTGTTCAGACACTTGGACACAGGCAGACACGAAAATTGTCACATGTGAACGTAGGTGCACAAAACGAAAAACACTGAACCACTTAAGCACAAAACGACAGCACACACAGAACATGAGGCATTGCTCTCCGGCGCGCGAATGTTCACTAACTGTGTACAAGTCCGGGGACCTGCCAAGAGAGGAGGGGGGGGGCGTGGGCGTGGGAGAGGGAGAGGGGAGAGCAGATGCCATGGGCAGGGGAGATAGGGGGAAGGGAGGAAGGGGGAGGGGAAGCCCGGGGGAAGAGGGGTGGAGGGAGGGTACGGGGGAAAAGGAAAGAGAAGAGAGGGAGGGTGCCTAAAGGAAAGGACACAGAAAGTGGGGGGCAGGATCAAAGTTGATAGGAGGGGTAGATGGAGGGGAGGAGGACATCATCAGGGAGGGGGAGCTGGCGGAAGCCACCTTGGGAGAGGGTAAGGAGTGTGGAGAGATGGAGACCAGGTGGGACATGGGAATATAGGTGCGGCAGCGGGCGGGGGTGGGAGAGGATTGGTGAGACAAGCAGATGAGAAGGATCGAGTTTGCAGGAGGTGTACAGGATCTGTATCCTTTCAAGGAAGAGGAGGAGGTGGGGGAAGGGGATGAGATCATACAGGATCCGCATGGGGGATGGGAGACGGATGCGATAGGCGAGAGCAGGGCGTTCAAGGATTTGGAGGGATTTATAAAAGATAGGGGTGGGGGCGGAGATACAGGCCGGATGGGCGCAACAAAGGATAGGGCGGATGAGGGATTTATAGGTGTGAAGGATGGTGGAGGGGTCCAGACCCCACATACAGCCGGAAAGGAGCTTGAGGAATCGGGAGCATGCCTTGGCTTGGATTGCCCGGAGATGGGAAGTCCAGGAGAGGCGACGGTCGAGGGTGACGCCAAGGTACGTAAGGGTGGGAGTGAGGGTGATAGGACGGCCATAGATGGTGAGATAGAAATCAAGGAGGCGGAAGGAAGGAGTGGTTTTGCCTACAATGATCGCCTGGGTTTTGGAGGGATTGACCTTGAGCAACCACTGGTTGCACCAAGCAGTGAACTGGTCAAGATGGGATGGGTGAAGGTGTTGGGAGCGCTGCAGGGTGGGGGCAAGGGCAAGGAAGGCGGTGTCATCGGCAAACTGGAGGAGGTGGACAGGGGGTGACGGTGGCGGCATGTCCGCCGTATACAAAAGGTACAGAAGGGGGGAGAGAAGGGAGCCTTGGGGCACACTGGCGGAGGGGGAAAAGGTGTAGGAGTCGGTTTTATGGATGGTGACGTAGGAAGGACGGTGGGAGAGAAAGGAGCCGATCAGACAGACGTAGTTAATGGGAAGGGCGAAGGTTTGGAGCTTGAAGAGGAGACTGTAATGCCATACAAGGTCATAAGCTCGTTCGAGGTCCAGGGAGAGGAAAATTGTGGAGCGACGGGAATTAAGCTGTTCAGAAAGGAGATGAGTGAGGTGAAGGAGAAGATTGTCAGAAGAGGATGACGGCCGAAAGCCACACTGGGTAACGGGAAGTAGGCGGTGCTGGCGGAGATGCTGGTGGATGCGGCGGGTGAGGATAGATTCCAGGACCTTGCTGAAGACCAAGGTAAGGCTGATGGGACAGTAGGAGACGGCGGACGGCAGTTTGCCAGGTTTAAGAAACATCAGGATACAGGAGGTTTTCCACAGGTCGGGGTAGTAACCGGTGGATAGGACTACATTGTAGAGCCTGGCCAGGGAGGAGAGGAAAGAGACAGGAGCTTCACAAAGGTGACGGTAGGCGACACGATCGTGGCCAGGAGCGGTGTTGTGTTTCGTGCGGAATCTAGCAATGAGATCATGTGTAGTGATAGGGGCATTGAGTTCCGTGTGTGCAATGTTGTCCAAGTACTGGAAACCAGGAGCGAGGGGAGGGACAGAGGTGTCAGTTCTGTCGCAGACATCTGGGAAGAGGGAGTAATCGAACTGGGGATCATCGGGGATGGAAAAGACATCAGAGAGGTAAGAGGCAAAGTGATTGGCCTTACTAAGGGAGCCAGGGAAAGGGTGATCATCATGGAGAAGAGGATAGTAGGGGGAAGGTTTAGTTCTGGTAAAGTGACGGAAGGCTGACCAGAACTTGGACGAGATGATAGGTAGGGTATTATTCAAATGGGTGCATGTCTGTAGCCAGTCCCGGCGTTTCTTAGCCGCGAGCAAATTACGAATGTGTCGCTGGAGTTGCCGGTGGCATCGTAGTGTGTCCGGGTCACGCGTGCGGAGGAAGGCTCGGTAGAGACGGCACGATTCACGGAGGAGGACAGCCTGTGGGGGTAAGGTAGGACAGTGGGGGTGGACGGCGACAGTAGGGACGTGGGCCTCCACGGCCTCAGACAAGATCTGCTGGAGAAAGGAGGCAGCATCGGTGACATTGTCAGGGTGGTGGTAGGTGAAGGGGTGGCTATCGACCTGGGTGGAAAGGGTATCCCGGTAGGCATTCCAGTTGGCATGGGAATAGTCATGGATGTATTTAGGGAGAGGGTCATTACGAGGGTCAAGGGCGGGGGCGACGACCGTCTGAAACGGTGAGGAGGACAGGGAGATGGTCGCTACCAATAGGCTCCAGGACATCCACCGTTATGCAGCCAAGGAGGTTGGGGGAGGAAAGGATAACATCGGGAGTGGAGTTGGATTCGGGACGGGTGTGCTGGGGGACGGTTGATGAGGTCACATTGAAGGGAGGAGAGGAACCGATGCCACCGCCGTAACTGTGCGGCGGAACGACTATGGATGTTGAGGTCGGTGGCAATCACGTAGGAGGAGAAGGTATGGTCAATGTGGGAGAGAAAGTCGAAGGGAGTAGGGGCGTTTGGGCGGACATAGATGGTGGCGCAGGTAATGGTAAGAATGGGGAAGAAGAGACTAAGGATCAGGTGTTCGGTGGGGTTGGGAAGGAGAGGTGGGAGCCGAATGGAGATCTGGCGGTGGTGACCAATGGCAACTTCGCCACACGCAATTGGAAGGGGATTATCGGAGCGGTGGAGGAGGTAGGGCGAAGTGTGGACGGTGTGGTGGGGTTGGAGGAAGGTTTCATTGAGGAGGAAGGCATCCACGCGGTGGGTGGCAAGGGTGTGCAGGATGAGGTTCTTGTTGGCGGGAAGGGAGCAGATGTTGTTGAAATGGATACGGTGCTGTCACACCATGACAGGGATTTAAACGAGGGTGTCAAGACGGGAGAACGTGAAATGGGCCTGGTTGTTGGACTAGGTGGCATACATTTTGAGCTGGAAAACGGAACGGGCGGTGAGGGAGATCTGTTGGAGGGTGCGTGGGCGCTGAAAAGGATGAACATTCTAAAGGACATTGGTGAGGAATCTGATGATGTCCTCAGCGGTAGGGGGTGGGCGAAGGGAATTGCCGGGAGGGGTGGGGGCGTCCAAAGGGCGGACAGGAACGGTGAGTTCAGGAGTGGTAGGAGGGGGTCGGGCCTTACATTCTGGGAGTAGGTAGGATGAGGGAGGTTACAGGTATTACAGGAGGGGGGACTTGAGATTGGGGCACTGCCATAAAAAGTGGGCTTGCCTATAGTGCAGGCAGGTGGGGGCCTTGCGGCACTCAGATGTCAGGTGTGCATTATACCGCAAGCACCTTTGGCAGCGGAGGGATTTAGGAGGGCAACGGGAGGGGTCAACTTTATAACATCAGTTAAAAAGGAGGGCACCCTCCTTCAGGAGACGGTCTATGGAGGCGGGGTGCTCGGAAAAGACCCGCATAATGCGGGTGGGGCCAGCAGCCTTGTGTATGCGACAAACCGCATGCACTTTCAGATGGGGATGTGCCTGAAGCTCTGCCAACACCTTCTCCTCCGTGATTGTCGGACTAAGCCGAGTGATCACGGCGGTGAGGGTCGGTGGGCAACGCAGGGGTTGGGGTTGGTGGGAGGGAGGTGGGGAAGGAGCAGGGGTGAGGGAGGCATGAGGGCAAAGTGGGTGACAGGGATGCATGAAAGGAGGTCTGTGTGGAGAGTAGGGCTAGGGGAGGAGATGAGCACCAAATCACGGCGAGCAGTGAGGTAGGAGATGGGGGCACCAGGAAAATTCTGGCGAAGGAAGAGGGTGAGGTTCCGGACTTCAAGAAGAGAGGGATCAGGATGGGAGAGGAGGTAGCGGTAGGAGGAGGAGGAGGAGGAGGAGGAGGAGGAGGAGGAGGAGGAGGGGGGGCGGCAGAGGCAGGCGGGGAGACATCCATGGAATCATGGGTGGTTGAAGGGGGACGAGGCGGTGCCTTTTTGGGAGTAGACGAGGCAGGGGTGCTACTGTGGCGCTTGATGGCGACGGAGGTGGTGTGGGGGATGGAAGCGACTGGAAGGTGGCGGGGAGAGGCAGGTCCCGGTGCTGGAGGTGGCGCTGAAGATGGTGAGGGCGATGGCGAAGGTGAAGACGATGACGATGACGATGAAGGCGAAGGGGTGAGTGGAGCGTGGGCTGTAGCCCTCCGGGCGACCACGTGAGTGGGGGCCACAGAAACGGAAGGAGCAGAGGGAGGGAGTGGAGGGAAAAGATCAGAGGTGCGGGAGGGAGGAGCCGGAAATGGGGCGACAAATAGGGAGGGAGACGGGAGAGTGAGGAGTGGGGGGATGGACTGAGGGGGGAGTGATGCGGCACTCCACGTGATAGTGGTGGCAGCGGCGGAGAGGGAGGTGTATATGATGGCAGTGGTGGTGGCTGTAGATGAGGTGGTGGGGGTCAACATTATGAGAAGGGGAAAAAAAAACACAGGACAAGACAAGAAGCAAATGAGACGGGCAGGGCGACGAGAGACACAGAGTAGAAAGTGACAGAATGACTAAGGACAAAGGAGACTGGGGCTGAAGCCCCACTCTTCTGCTGCTGGCGGGGTGGGCGACCCAGCTGGCAGGACGGTGGGGACGCCTCCGCTGCTGCTGCTGCTGCTGCTGGTGGTGGTGGTGGTGGTGGTGATGCTGCTGCTGCTGCTGCTGCTGCCGCTGCCGCTGGTTGTGCTGGGGGCAGCTAGTATCACTGCTGGCTGCCGGCTGCGACCGCTGGTGGCTGCTGGCTGGGACCGGTGCTGGTGAGGACCGCTGCTGGCTGCAAGCGTGTACCGCTCCTGGCTGCGGGCGGGGACCGCTGCTGGATGGACTGCTGCACGTCGACGGGCTGGCTGGCTGACTGGAACCTGCAACACCTAACGTTTCGATTGGTACCAGAAGAGCACAGTCAAAGGGCGGTATCCAACCGAATTGCCGCCGGAGATGCTATCGATACCGCCCCATAGTCGCTTTTAACATGGGAACGGAATTGCAAGTTTCCGTGAGACGCCGATAGCAGTCGTTCGGTATCTGGTGGACCCAATGGAGCCCACCTGCTGATCCACACCCCCATGGCTCCAGACCACGAGCGCCCTCTCTCTGCCTCCGCAACATACGAGGCCCAGCAACAGCAGCAGCTCAGCCCACTCGCACTTGCAGCCTCTTTGCTGTGGGATGTAATGCAGACGCTGCTTAGACCGGCCTCGACTACATCGTTTTAGTTCAGAGGTCTCATAGTTCCCGACAGTGAGAACTCGACTCTATTTCTTTCTGCATTATTTTTAATGAGTCTTCGCTCACTTGGGGAAATACGAGTTAAGTAAATCTTCTGTTCACTGTGATAACTTATTCGCTACCCACGTGTATTTCTGTCCAGCATTCATATGACGACAGTTGTCGGACCACTCTGTAGCCCATCTCTCTTTACTGTTGCATGCGAAGTAGTACACAACAGAGAAGACATTTCTGACGCCATGCTAATACAAAGGCACTGTATTATCATCGTCACTCCGTTGTTCATTCTTTTGTTTCTGCTCAGTGTGGCGCTGATTTTCAATGTTTTGCTAAAACCTTTTGTAGTGGGTATGCTGGGAAAGAACTTATAGTGTGTGTGTGTGTGTGTGTGTGTGTGTGTGTGTGTGTAGAATGAGAGAGAGAGGGGGGAGGAGAGGGGGGGAGGAGGAGAGGGGAGGGGGAGGAGGAGGAGGAGAGGGGGGAGGAGGAGGAGGAGAGGGGGGAGGAGGAGGAGGAGAGGGGGGAGGAGGAGGAGGAGAGGGGGGAGGAGGAGGAGGAGAGGGGGGAGGAGGAGGAGGAGAGGGGGGAGGAGGAGGAGGAGAGGGGGGAGGAGGAGGAGGAGAGGGGGGAGGAGGAGGAGGAGAGGGGGGAGGAGGAGGAGGAGAGGGGGGAGGAGGAGGAGGAGAGGGGGGAGGAGGAGGAGAGGGGAGAGGAGGAGGAGTGGGGGGGAGGAGGAGGAGAGGGGGGGAGGAGGAGGAGAGGGGGGAGGAGGAGGAGAGAGGGGGGGAGGAGGAGAGGGGGGGGAGGAGGAGAGGGGGGGAGGAGGAGAGGGGGGGAGGAGGAGAGGGGGGGAGGAGGAGAGGGGGGAGGAGGAGGAGAGGGGGGAGGAGGAGGAGAGGGGGGAGGAGGAGGAGAGGGGGGAGGAGGAGGAGAGGGGGGAGGAGGAGGAGAGGGGGGAGGAGGAGGAGAGGGGGGAGGAGGAGGAGAGGGGGAGGAGGAGGAGAGGGGGGAGGAGGAGAGGAGGAGGAGGAGGAGTGGGGGGAGGAGGAGGAGGAGGAGGAGTGGGGGGAGGAGGAGTGGGAGAGGGGGGAGGAGGAGGAGGAGAGGGGGGGAGGAGGAGTTGAAATGGGTGGGGAAAGTTTGATAAGCAAAGGTTTTTGGATATTCCAGAATGTTCGAATGCTATAAATAATTCGTGAAGTGCTGCAAACATCGTTTTTCTGCATGGTGTTGTGTATTTGTTGAAAATGTTCTTATTTTATTTTTGTATATGGTAGTGTGTCTTATATTGTTAGTCTTTCATAGATATTGTTGTTTTCTCTGGGGGTCTTTAGACCAGTTTCAAGTTGTTAGGGTGATAGTTTTCCTGTGTGAGATGGCACAAAGTTGAAGTGATGGAGGAGATAAAAAAATGTTTAAATAAGGGAAGCTCGTTTTCTATTATCATGAAACAGGGATGAGAGTGTCGGGATATTATGAGTAAGGGTGGCAAAAATAAAAACAAAAGTGTATTTAATTGGCGAAATCTCTTCACTAACTTTGAATCATCCGCTGTCAGACGCCTAAAGATTTTGACTCCCACCAACGCACAGAGAAATGACCAATAATGAGAGCTCTAACGGAAATACTTACTCAACGGAATGCATTGTACAGATAAGGGATTGACTTGGGGATCGCAGAAACTGATTGCGGTTAATAAGGATTGTGCCCTCATTTACCAATTATATCCGCTCTTCAGCACTGACGGACTGCTATATGACACTGGCGTCTTCTGTGATTCGGATGAGGGGTCAATGACCGACGACGCTCAGCTGAAATGACTGGAAATCCTTCGAAACAAGGTTTTTCGGCTTATAACAAATGCTGCCCGCTATACTCTCAGCGTCCACTGTAGGCAAAACTTCAGATAACATTTATCTAGCACATTATCCAGACAAAAATCCATTAAATGTTATATCAAAACAAATTCTTCGTTAATCCGTTTGTTTGTGTGGTCATCTTCCGCAGCAGCTGTTAAAATCTGTTAGTATAGGTTGTCCATCTTGAGCTGACTGCATTGTAATTAAAAAGAATTCCACCAGACGCTTTTCGCTTTTATTTATAAAGCATCTTCCGTGGTTATTCTGTAAATTGGATACATGCGTTTATACATTTTTGCTTCTTTTAGGTTAAAAACGATGTTTTCTTTATACGTTTGGTCTCCGAGTTACTTACGGTGTTTCTTTACATATTCTGCTCCTTCCCTCCTTGCTAGCAACGGTTGTTGTCGAAAGGCTTCATTTCACATTTGCACTTGGCAGTTTTTGGCGTTCTTCAGTATCACCTGCGCTGCATTTTTACACTTCATTTTCTTAAACTGTTTCGCATTCCGCACTGCAACAGTGTTTGTCTGTTCGTTTGTTTTCTTTCACGTTGTGAGTGTTGCCAACCTGTGAAACTATTTGTGCGCGTGTGTGCGTGTGTGCGTGTTAGCGATAGTGAAATTTGAGAAATTGACTTGTATGTAGGTAGAGACATGAGAGGAGTGGGGATGGGTTGACATTTTTTGTTTTTGTTTTTTGCGGGGGGGGGGGGAGGGGGGGAAGGGGGGGGGAAGGCGAGGATAGGCCTGGTAAATGGTAGTGGTTAATGGAGCCTGTGGTTTTATGTGTACATTTAATGTTATATTAAGTGGTCAATCAGTTTAAAGAGTATGTGGTTTGTCAAGTTGGTCGTTAATCATTTTGCTGGGGTTGGCAGCTCCTGCTGAAATTTATTTCACGCGTTAGAGAATTAAAGTTGTGCTTTCAAACTTCGCCCTCTGTAAAACACATGTATTTCTTTGTATGTTTTACTCCGACGTTTGCTACACCGATGTGTCATGTTCTGTGTCACGATTTATTTCCATAAAATATCATACAATTTTCGTGACTGTTTTTCGGTTCTTGGGCTAAAACTATAATAATTACGTTTTATTTATTTAGTTTCGATTCCTCGCCTGAGACGGCATTACTTGTGGAAGTGAATCTCTACAGGTCAGCTTGTTTTTTAGCCTTTTTTATTGTTTTTTTTCCTTGATAGCATGTCATCTGCAAAGTAAAGTAAGGAATCTGCTTATTTTTGAAAATAGTTGAAAATAAAATTTAAAGTTGAGACGGAAGCCGTCATGAAGACTAAATTTCCAAGCACACTACACACGAAATCAACAACAAACAGTTTTGGAAAATACTGGAAAACTTCAGGCACAAGTATAATCATTCACAACCAGTCCAATCACCCACTGAAACTCATTCATGTTCCAGCTAATCCTACACAAAAATGATCAGAATTGCACTGGACATACCTATACACAGGAACTAAACGCAATGCACCAAATAACCAGAGAGAATGGGTACAATGTATAAATAACAAATACACTGAACAACAATGCAAAAGGCAAATTAAGAAAGAACAAAGGAAGGATAAATTACTGTTTCAAAGAGCAAGGAACGCCAACACATGACAAACATAGGGAGTCAAGAAAATTATACAATGAATACAGCATGGTACTTACTACAACAATGAAAATGTCCATACGGTAGGGAAAGTTCTGAAGAAGGGACCGCTAATTTCCGCACAAACAACACACTAAGGAAAAGGTGTAAGGACTGAGAATACAGATTTTCCAAAGTTGGGATCTATCGGTTAACTTGTAGTTCATGTCAATCAGTCTGCATAAGCCAAACAAGTAGAAATTTTAAAACTAAATATTCTGAATGCCACAGAGGCTTACAATGACACTACTGTGGAGAATCTCTCTTTCCATTGTCTATGGTCAATTCTCACTATTTACACCATGCAGCTCCTTGTTAGGTGACATCAGCCCTACCGTCTGAATGTGTGGAATCGACAAACCAGCACAGAGGTAATGTGACCAGAAGAGCGTAGACAGACCGAATTCGAAGAGGTAGACTGAAATGAAATTCGGTACAGGAATGAGGTGAGAAATGTTAACCAATTTTCAGTCCTGCCATGTGAGCAGATACTTTTCTAATTTTTCAATTCGTTGTACCTTCTAATGAGTTTACTAGATGCTTAACGATAGTATCATCTGCAAGCCATCTAGGATAATTGCTCAGATTATCTCCTAAAACAATTTATATGGATTTAGTGCAATAGATGATTCATAGAGCCTCTTTTAGGAATCCCAATTATCACTTTGATTTAAGTCGATGAGTTATCAATTACTGTCTGCCAGCAGATTATGAACCCAGGGGCACAACCGAGATAGTACTTCACAGAAGTGCATTTTGGTTACAGGCCACTTGAGAAGAACACTGTCAAAGGCCTTCTGGAAATAAAGCACTCATTACATCGTTGTGATTATAGAACCAGCTGTGTTTCACAAACGAAAGTAAAGGAAGTGGACGAGCTGTTGCTCGAAAAGTAAGAAAGGAAAGTTACTGTTTAACGTCCCATCGACAATGAGGTCATTACATACGGAATAGCAGCTCGATTTAGAGAAGGATATCGTCTGTATTGTTTTCATGTAAACCATACTAGCACTGGCCTTAAGCAATATAGGAAAGTCTTAAATATGCATCACCAAATGGGTATTTGAACTTTCTCAAAGATATGTGTCTTAAAAGAAGGGAGACTACTCTCAATGGAAACCGTTTTCCAGAGTTATGGATCACTACTCTCACCTTTTTGGAACAAAACATCACTAGACAAATTATTAAGATCTGGAAGCAACAGAATCGGTGCATTAACTAAAGCATCCTTAATGTCATCGAATTCTTAATGTGCATTATCGTCCCAGTAGTATGGTTCCATTTTCGCCATTAAATTCCATAATTGGGGCATAGGCAATATGATATTGTTCGCAAATTGCTTATAAAACTTAATTTATCCTAGAAAGACTCTCGTTTGCTACCTATTACATGCATGGGATATTCTTTCTCTAACGAATCGTATCTGGATCTACGTGGATACTGTTTACTGAGATAATATGTCCTAAGAATTTAACACTACATGCGTCAACCAGCGTTCAGAAACTTCTAGTAATCTCTCTAAAACCTCACTGTGATCTGCTGATGACTTTTCAACTACAATGTAATCCTATTCTCTAAATCATCTGGGCGGAATATGTTCAGTCCTCTAATAAATGCACAAGAAACATTGATACCATAGGGAAGCAGCTTGCACTGGTAACATGCACCAAAGCACACAGTGCACTGCTGGAAACTGGGAGAAAAAACTACCAGCCAGTAGCTTGCACACAAATCTACAGAAGATAACACTTGCACTCTGTGAACATTCTGCAAACAACTACTCCAAATTCTGTGGTCGATTGATCTCAGGAAAGACGACTGCATTAATCTGTCTTGAATCCAGAATCAATCAGACAGTGGAATCTCCTTTCCGGACAAGCAGTAGTGGGGACTTACACTATCTGACTGCTCTTACAATAATGCATTTTGCAACAAATCTAGGATCTCCTTTTCCGTATTTACTTTCTATGCAAGGGGAATGCTATAAAGCATATCAAAAAAGTTTGATGTTTACTTATCCTAAAACAGATGGTACCAGGCAGAATACGTCTTTTTATGTGAGATGTTGCATTGTTGATTTTGTGCAGCCTCTGAAGCACCTTCCACACCTTCAACACTCTTTCCTACCATATTTGTAAGCACATAATCTCGCCACTGTTCGGAGAGAAATGTGAGTTACCCTGTCCACATTCAGCACCATCGATTCATTCAAATTCGGATAGCAACACCTTTTCCGCAAGAAATATGACAAAACAAGGATAATGGAATGTAGTCGAATTAAGTCGGGTGATGCTGAGGGAATTAGATTAGGAAATGAGACACTTAAAGTAGTAAAGGAGTTCTGCTATTTGGGGAGCAAAACAACTGATGATGGTCTAAGTAGAGAGGATATAAAATGTATACTGGCAATGGCAGGGAAAGCATTTCTGAAGAAGAGAAATTTGTTAACATCGAGTATAGATTTAAGTGTCAGGAAGTCGTTTCTGAAAGTATTTGTATGGAGTGTAGCCATGTATGGAAGTAAAACGTGGACGATAAATAGTTTGGACAAGAAGAGAATAGAAGCTTTCGAAATGTGGTGCTACAGAAGAATGCTGAAGATTGAATGGGTAGATCACGTAACTAATGAGGAAGTATTGAATAGGATTGTGGAGAAGAGAAGTTTGTGGCACAACTTGACTAGAAGAAGGGATCGGTTGGTAGGACGTGTTCTATGGCATCAAGGGATCACCAGTTTAGTGTTGGAGGGCAGCGTGGAGGGTAAAAATCGTAGAGGAAGACCAAGAGATGAATACACTAAGCAGATTCAGAAGGATGTATGTTGCAGTATGTACTGAGAGATGAAGATTGCACAGGATAGGGTATCATGGAGAGCTGCATCAAACCAGTCTCAGGATCAAGGGATCACCAGTTTAGTATTGGAGGGCAGCGTGGAGGGTAAAAATCGTAGAGGAAGACCAAGAGATGAATACACTAAGCAGATTCAGAAGGATGTAGGTTGCAGTATGTACTGAGAGATGAAGATTGCACAGGATAGGGTATCATGGAGAGCTGCATCAAACCAGTCTCAGGACTGAAGACCACAACAACAACAACATCTCTCTCTGCTCTTGCCTCACAAACCATGTTCTCTCAACAATCCCCTTAATGTACAGGGTGTTTCAAAAATGACTTTCTAATTTTTAAAATTCATGTAAATTAATTCAACTCCGGTGATATGATTCTTAGGTGACCGGATGGAAATCATAACATGCTTGCGATCTTAGCTAACGCAGTATTCTAATTAATAACAAGAGTAATGAAAATGCCTGACTTTGACAAGTGTAATTTTTCTGCATGAGCTATGTGTGGCATAAAAACACGCTGCTGGGATTTCACCATGTAGTTAAACACTGAAACCACTGACAGTATTACAGTCAGTCGTCTGCTAATCTCTGAATCCCGTCCATATCCTACCCCGAGGAATACATTTCGCTACTGCTACACTGATAACGAGGTGACCGGCAACAGAATCCCAAGCTACCAAAAAATCCACATTTCGTCCTCTTTTATGACGTACTGCTCTGTACTTCGCCATCGTCCGACAGCGACATGCTACAAGGCCTTGTGCATTAGTTGCAGTGTGTTTGGAATCTCAAATGTCTTGGTATTTCTCGCGACAAATCCCTTAACTTGGCTCCAGATCAATTTTACTGGGATCAGATTGCAGTGTTAAGGTGACAACTGTAAAAATGCAGCATTTGTACAGTATGCTCGACATGTGCAAATTGTTTTCCATGTTTCTAGAGGCTTATCACTCTACATCTGTCCTACAAAACAATGGGCATATTCAAACAAAGAGTATTTTTATTTTTCTCCAAAAATTTAACTGTGTAATGTTTACTTAACCTCAACAATCTTAACAATCTTCTATAGAATATCAATAGCTAAAACGTGTATTTGCAATGAAATCAAAATTTTGCTTGCAATATGTAATTAGAAATTATAAAATGTGCGTTATTTCTTGAAGAATGATGATTAAGTATCAGTTAATTACTGAACGAAAGTTTCACTCTGCACCGGAATGGGCGCTGATATGAAACTTCCAGGCCGGACCGAGGTTCGAACTCGGGACCTTTGCCTTTCGCAGGGAAGTGATCTACCAACTGAGCTACCCATGCACGACTCAGCACCCCTCGTCACAGCTTTAATTCCGCCAGAGCACTTGCCTGCGGAAGGCAAAGGTGCCGAGTTCGAGTCTCTGTCCACCACTCAGTTTTAATCTGCCAGGAAGTTCCATATCAGTTAATTACCATATATTTGACGAATTTCAGATTTAAATGATTTAGGTATTCAAATGGAGCAAAAGAAAATCGTTGATTACAACAGGTTTCGAACCGCCGCCTGTCAGCACTCACGCTTCCCCAATAACACAATCCTACCAACTGCGCAACATATTTAAGTGAAACAACGTTCCCATATTTTAGTACATAGTATTTCTCGAAAAAACGTCAAAACTGATTTTTCTTTGTAATCTCGTGAAAAATCTTAACAACTTGTTTCTCGTAATTAACGGTGTTCCGCGCATGTGTGTCACTGTGGTGCAGGAAGCAGTGTCATCCATTTTCACAGTTCGTATTAACTGCGAGACAATCAGAGCACAAGTAGCATTTACAAAGACTGTAACTGAAACGCCCGCTAAGCTCTCTGGGCAATGCAGGTAATTACGATTGTGGAAAGGGCCAAATAAAGTTGGGGGCAGTTTCACCTTGTAATTGTAAATTATTGTTATTAAATAACACTCTTACAACCGAGGCAGCACATAGCCAGACCTTTACTGAATGCAACTCTTTTACGGCTGAAGGCCTCCAAACAATAAACCTTAACAAAGCAACAAGATTAAAAAATCCAATGAAGACAGCAATAAAATAATTACAAAAACATTACAGCAAAGTAGGTAGAACAAAAATATGCAAGGTGCAATACCAAAGGCTGAAGGCCACCATTAAGTTTCAACATTTCAGAGTATATTAGACTTTTAAAGGCGCAAGGCCACAATGTTTAAAAACAAGAAATCTTAGAAATCAAGACGATAATAATGCAATTAAAAGGCAAATAAAATAAATGAAAAAAACATATCACAGCTAAGTGGAAAGCCTCAAGGCAAAGCAGATAGAACAAACACATGCAAGGTGCAATACCAATGGCTGAAGGCCACAATTAAGTTTTAAAATTTTAAAATATATTACCATAATCTTTTAAAGGCAGAAGGCCGCAGTGTTTAAGCTTGAAAGATAAATTAAGGGATTGGTTTTGCAAAATTTTAAAGAAAAAGGAAAAAAATAACCGTAAGCCTTAAATTTTAAGCGGCTGAAAACAGATAAATAAACACCGGTGGCATTCAGAAGCCTCCAGGGAGTTCGGTCTGCCCTCATTCACTTAGTCGAGGCAGGTGGTGAGCCCAACTACACTTGATCCGTCGGAACCGAACCAGGGGAGAGCCACGGACTGACCGACACGACGACTTGCTTCCCACCAATCAGTGCATGAGAACTCAAACAGAAAAGGTTACAAACGTGATAATCCACAATGGAGTATGTATTAGCTGTAAAAATTACACACCATGTTGGAAGCGACAACAGGTGAGGAAAGGACGCTGCCTGAAACTACATTAGTGGCCAGGGTAGGTAATCGGAACACTAACGGCCACACGGCAGAAAATTGCACTGGTGCACTCTAATTGTAGTCAACCAAAATAGTTAACTGCACCGCATGGCGGCTAAATTTCAGCAGTAGAAACAGTAGGTGTTGCTCACAGGAAACCTCCCCAACAGCGAACAACCGAAACAAACCACCACAACATGAATGGACGTGGCTTGGGTAGTTGAAACCACTACTCAACTTTGACGTCCTGGGTCGGTGAGCCACGAAGCTCGTAGCGATCGGACAGCTCCACACAAGCTCCGACACTGCGCAGGGACCGGCAGCGGACCCAGCCGACTGCACCGCGCGGAGATAACTTCCCCGGTGCGCAGCAACCGACCGACCACCTCAGAATGCCGACAACATCTAAAATAGTCGTCAGTGGAAATAACGCCAAGTACACACACAACCTGACAAACACTGCACAGAGACCTGAACGATACTCAACAGTAACTAAGCACGCATGAAGACACATCGGGAGCCGATGCACACACACACACACACACACACACACACACACACACACACACACACAGCAGACTCATGAACGATCGGCGAGCCAAAACGCGTCGTCCAGTAGAACGACCGACCGACGATCCACCAAGACCGTGGTCCGGCTCAAGTGATACGTGGTGGCAATGGTCGGGCGAGCCATGTTGGTGCAGGCCCCACTGCTGCTCCAACCCGACTGCACCAGTGCCGCATTGCAACTCCTGGCTGGCAGGTCCGGACTGCGCTCCAGACGCGTTCCAACTGACTGGCCGACCAGAAATCGTGACCCCGAACTCGCGACTTGAACTCCCTTACGACAGACAACGACCGGGAAGTAATAGCAGTCAAGCAATGATACTACGATAGGGGATATATTGGTACGCACTGCTAGCGCCGCTCGTGGTCAGGCAAAGTAGTAACTCAGTGACAGTAGTAACTTAAATTCACGCAGTGAGGTGGAAGTAAGTTAAAAACAGGGTGTAAAATACATGATGGCGGTAACACGAGCCACGCACGGCTCAGTGACTAAACAACATTTTTGAAATGAAAATTACGTAGCTAAAGTATGATTAAGATAAACGTTGATGGCTGTTAATACATGTAAATGTCTTAAAGTTTCATTTACAGTGATGTAGTAATAAGATATCTAATACATTAGTTGGACGTAATTTCAAGAGCGGAACAACACCAGTGTACAAGAGCTACGGCTGCTGACCAATCATCGCGTTTGTGTTTGTTTGCACCACGTTTACTCTTACGTTGATTGGAGCATTGTGCGCTTCTCCCGTGGACGAGAGTATGATTGCTGAAGCCGGGTGCAGCGCGCTGTGCAACCCCAGCCAGCCACGTGTCGCGGCGCCCTGCTGCGAGCTCTGACGTCATCGCAGTTTTCGCTGGCCTGCAGCCGCCTCTGCACACAGCAGCGGTGTCGAGTGGCGCCACTCAGCACCTCGGTGGGTGCATTCTGCACACAGCTCAGAGCTTGAAGGCCGCCAGTTCGGCATTTGCTTAATGTCGAGTGCCTCCTTACTTCTACACTAAAAAAAAAAGAAAAATAAAAAAAATAGCTGTTACTGTTGTCTATCCTACAGCGGCACAACCAAGTATTGGCCCATATACCACCATATACACATCACAAACAAATAATGGTGATGCCAAGACACTTTATATTTATTCACATATACAGAGGTAAACATAAGGTTTTTCTGGTATAATTGGTTTCGCACAATAAAAGTATTAATATACAAAAATAAATCAGTTGCTCTACACATCAAAAAATGTGTTGGCACACCTACGCCAAAAATGAGTTAAAGCCTCTTTAATTCACGTAACTGAAATCCAGTAGCGTTCCCACTGATCGCAGCCTGTAGAAACATAATTTCGAGTAATATCTGATTACATCTTCGGCTCTCCTCAAACAATACAATTTCGATTCAAACTTTTGTATCAAAGTGCGCCCAGAAATGCTCTGCCGGGCTAAGATCACAGCTCTGTGGAGGACCGAAAAACCTGCTTGGAGCAATATACACTGAAGCGCCAAAGAAATAGGCCTGCGGTGTATTCAAAAGAAACAGGCATGCGCCAAAGAAATAGGCATACGTATTCCAATACAGAGATGTGTAAACAGGCAGATTACGGCGCTGCGGTCGGCAACGCCTATATAAGACAAGTGTGAGGTGCCGTTGTTTAAATCATTTACTGCTGCTACAATGGCAGGTTATCAAGATGTAAGTAACTTAGAACGTGGTCTTATAGTCGGCGCACAATCGATGCGACACAGAATCTCCGAGGCAGCAAAGAAGTGGCGATTTTCTCGTACGACCATTTCACGAGTGTGTCATGAATATCAGGGATGCGGGAAAACATCAAGTCTTCTACATCGCTGCGGCCGGAAAAAGATCCTGCAAGAACGGGACCAACGACGACTGAACAGGATCGTTCAACGTGACAGAAGTGCAGCCCTTCAGAAAACTGCTACAGATTTCAGTGCTGGCCCACCGCAAAATGTCACCGTGCGAACCATTCAACGAAGCATCATCGATATGGGCTTTCGGACCCGAAGGCCCACTCCTGTACCCTTGATAACAGCATGACACAAAGCTTTACTAGCATTTTTTTTTGTTTTATTACCCGCAAAATCGATTATCGGTCACTTAGTGACCATCCTCAGTGCTGTAATTTACAATTCAAATTGAAAGGCACTGGTGTCAACAAGGTTAGAGCGATCACATAAACTCAGTCAGTTTATGTGATCGCTCTAAGCTTGTTGATACCAGTGCCTTTCAATTTGAATTGTATATTACAGCACTGAGGATGGTCACTAAGTGACCGATAATCGATTTTGCGGATAATAAAACAAAAATAGACGACCAATGCTGTTTCTTCTTCCAATTATATCCATTATCTGGTCGTGGTGCACAGAACACTCCATGGAGTCGCCAATCGACAAAGCTTTACACCTCGCCTGGGCCTTTCGACACCGACATTGGACTGTTGATGACTGGAAACGTGTCGCCCCATCGGACGAGTCTCGCTGCAAACTGTGATCGAGCGGATGACAACCTCATGAATCCATGGACCCTGCGACTCAGCAGAGGACTGTTCAGGCTGGTGGAGGCTCTCTAATGGAGTGGAGCAGGTCCACTTGGAACGATATGGAACCCCTGATACGTCCAGATACGACTCTGACAGGTGACACGTACGTAAGCATCCTGTCTGATCACCTGCATCCATTCACGTCCATTGCGCATTCCGGCGGACTTGGGAAAATGCGACACCCAACACGTCCTGAATTGCTGCATAGTCGCTCCAGGAACACCTCTCTGAGTGTAAACACTTCAGCTGGCGACCAAACTCCCCAGACATGAGCGTCATCGCACCTATTTGGAATGCTCTGCAACGTGCTGTTCAGAGAGATCTCCACCTCCTCGTATTCTTACGGACTATGGACAGCCCTGCAGGATTCATTTTGTCCCCTCCAGCACTACTTCAGAAGTTAGTCGACTCAATGCACATCGTGTTGCGGCACATGTGCGTGCTTGCGGGGGCCCTACACGATATTTACAGGTATACCAGTTTATTTGGCTCTTCAGTGTATAGTAACTACTTCCGAGTTCTCAGAGCCGTACTGTCACGACCGTTGTCTTGCTGAAAGTAAAAGACGTCATGAAGACCCAGTTTCTATGCACTGACATGTAAATGGCCTCGCAACACATCGACATATTTACAATAATCCATGACTCCTTCAATAATCGCCAAGTCGCCAACACCAGAGGCCAGCATGTATTCCCTAACTATCATGCTTGCACCCCCATGTTTTACTATAGGTACGAGCTCTGTATTTGTTGTGCACCACACATTTCCCTTTCCATCAGATCCAAACAAGTTAACCTTGCATTCGTGACAAATTAACGCAGTACTCTAAAAATCAATCGATTTATTGATATAATGTTTTTGACAGTAAGGGCTGGTATGTTTGTGAGGTATCGTACAATAAGCTTAACAGCTCATGTACCCAAGCTGCTAGCAAGAATAATATACAGAAGAACGGAAAATTTTCCGAAAGATAAGGGTAATGGAAAAATTAGGACATGTTCATTGATTTGTCGATCTGGAAATCGACAATGTAAAATGGTACAAAATGTTTCAAATTTTGAAACAAGTCTGAGTAAGATATGGGAAAAGACGTGTAATACGCAATACCTGCAATAACAGATAGGGAACAGTGACGCAAGGTTCAGACCATAACGGGCGTGCGACGGGGACGCAGTCTGCTGTTCAATCCATGCATTGAAGAAGCAATGAGGGACACAAAATAAAGTTCAAGAATGGTATTAAAATTCAACAGTGAAGGATATGAATAGTAAGTTACGCTCATGAAATTCCTATCGGCATCGAAAGTGATGAAGAAATACAGGAACTGCTGAATGCAATGAACAGTCTAATGAGTACAGAATATGGATTACGCGTAAACCGGAGGAAGAACAAAGTAATGACGAACAGCAGAAATGAGACATACGATAAACTAAACATCAGAATAGCAGGCCCATAAGTAGATGAAATGAAGGACTCGCGTTACTGTGGAAACAGAATAACGCATGACAGACGAAACAAGGAGCAGATAAAAAAATTGCACTAGCACAGACGAAGATGACAACTCTGATCAAAAGAAGTCTACTAGCATGAAAGAAAAGACTTACTCTGAGGAGGAAATGTATTAGCGTGTACGATTTCTGGCAGTGAATCATGGGATGTGGGAAAACCGGAGCAGAAGTGAGTCTGGGAGTTGGAGATATGGTTCTGTAGAAAGAAGTTGGAAATTTATTAGACTGATAACATAAGGAAGGAGTTGTAGAGGGTAAAAACTGTAGGTGAAGACGGAGACTGGAATACATCCCAAACTGAGGGCGTAGGGTGCAACTGCTATTCTGAGATGTAGAGTCTAACACAAGACGATCGCATCAGGTTAGTCAGCAGACTGATGACTCCAATAAATAAATAAATAAACAAATCTTTGTTATTTACAGAAAATGACATTCAATAGAAACAAACATGACAATAACATTTTTTTTTCTTCCTACTCACGCCACGTTCTGACTATAACTGTCGAACAACAGACCGAGTCTTTGATGGTAATCACGTGAAGCTGGAAAACGTTTCTGCCACTTCAAGGAGTCCTCACTATAGTAAAACAGACTTACACGTAGTTCCTTCAATGTTGGGTGGTTTCCTCCATCGACCTCGAACAGCTGCCAGTTTTTCGGCTTCCTTCCAGTTCGTGCCCACGCACTGATAAGAGATCTTTCTCTAATTTTGTATCCTTCCATTGGTCCCCACAGTGACCCTTTTATCATTGTTATATTAATGGTCTGTTATCTAGAGAACAAAAACAGACCTTTGCAATCTAAAAAACGCTACTGTTTTACAGTATGAGTAATGCAGTGATCCCTAGGAGCCAGTACCCGTCCCTAACTGTGGGGAAGAGGGCAGGGTCTACTAAACAGCACAAACCACTGCCAATGAATCTCAATTAATTATAACAAAAAATAATATTACTCTTAATTATAACAAAATACAATTAAATTAAGAAGTGCTATAAACAATTATTTTTGTCACCCTCTCAGCACCTAATACCAAATCTTAATCTAAGAATACAAACTATGAAGCAAGCCATCACCTCATAGCTTAACACACTTAACTTCCGAGCCGGCCGAAGTGGCCGTGCGGTTAAAGGCGCTGCAGTCTGGAACCGCAAGACCGCTACGGTCGCAGGTTCGAATTCTGCCTCGGGCATGGATGTTTGTGATGTCCTTAGGTTAGTTAGGTTTAAGTAGTTCTAAGTTCTAGGGGACTGATGCCCACAGCAGTTGAGTCCCATAGTGCTCAGAGCCATTTTGAACTTAACTTCCGCCAGCAGGTGTGGCCGAGCGGTTCTAGGCGCTTCAGTCTGGAACCGCGCGATCGCTACGGTCGCAGGTTCGAATCCTGCCTCGGGCATGGATGTTTGTGATGTCTTTAGGTAAGTTAGGTTTAAGTAGTTCTAAGTTCTAGGGGACTGATGACCTCAGATGTTAAGTCCCTAGTGCTCAGAGCCATTTGAACCATTTTGAACTTAACTTCCAAGTTATTCCAAGAGAAGAATCAATACCCAGTAACCATATTATCATCAATTATTATATTACTCCACACTATGTTCCTGTTAGTACAATTGCTGAGCATGGAAAGAAACTATTTCTACTAACTTGCAAACTATGTTTTGCCGTATTTGGGGTATATCGTTTAAGGTTATAGCCTGCCTCGCATCTGAGGCGACTTGTGCATACATTGGACATGAAAACTGATGTGTCGACAGAAGTGCCGACACAGTGTTATTTTGAGGGGGCCGATAGGCACGCTATAAGCTCACGCAGAATATCTTGAAGTCTGAAACAGGACGCTCAATGAATTGCTATAAAGAAAAGTACGTTGCTTTGGGAATACTTAACTTTTAATCCGTCATTGGTTTACAACGTTCTTGATGAGACATTTCATACGATAACTATCAAACTACGTAAGGCGAATGGCGCCTTGCTAGGTCGTAGCCATGGACTTAGCTGAAGGCTATTCTATTTGTGTCTCGGCAAATGGGAGAAAGGCTTCGTCAGTGTAGTCGCTAGCAAAGTCGCCGTACAACTGGGCGAGTGCTATTCCGTATCTCGAGACCTGCCTTGTGGTGGCGCTCGGTCTGCGATCACACAGTGGCGACACGCGGGTCCGACATGTACTAAATGGACCGCGGCCGATTTAAGCTACCACCTAGCAAGTGTGGTGTCTGGCGGTGACACCACAAAAACACCGAAACACTACATGTTCCTGGGTACCCACCTCTGCTCCACAGTCACAGGCTGGATGAGGCCGCTTCCCTATCATCTTCTTCTTCTTCTTCTTCCTCTTTTGCTTTTGCCTTTATCCCACAGTGTTGGCAAGGTCGGCATGACTACAATCGGATTTGGCAAGGTTAGTTTGAAGGGGTGGCACGATACCCCTCCTGCTTCCACCCCCTACTCCCCCCCCCCTCCCCAGGACAGAAACAGTGTACTCCAGCTGTCTGCATCTAGTGTAAACCATGAAATAGTGCAAACGCGTTGCGAATGTCTGCGAGTCGTGTAACTGAGGCAGGACGTGGGGACCAGCCCTGCATTCACCTAGTGGGATGTAGGAAACCGCCTAAAAACCACATCCAGGCTGGCCGGCACGTCGGCCCTCGTCGTTAATTGGCTGGGCGGATTCGGTCAAGGGCCGGCGCACCTGCCTGAGTCCAGGAAGCAGCTCGTTAGCGCTCTTGGCTAACCTGGTGGTACGAGGCCGCTTCCCTATCCAGTGGAAATATACTGGGAAGGGACCATGGCCTGTAAGAAGTGCACCAAACCTTTTATAGGCTTGAGATGTTTAAACTTCATTCTGTCTTTAACACTTGGGAGGAATGTGTAGACTCTTCGTGCTGTTGTGGACAGGGCCAGCCGGAGTGGCCGAGCGGTTGTAGGCTCTACAGTCTGGAACCGCACGACCGCTACGGTCGCAGTTTCGAATCCTGCCTCGGGCATGGATGTGTGTGATGTCCTTGGTTTAGTTAGGTTTAAGTAGTTCTAAGTTATAGGGGACTGATGACCTCAGAAGTTAAGTCCCATAGTGCTCAGCGCCATTTGAATCATTTTGCTGTGGACAATTCCCATTCTGACTGCTGTTTTATTTGTTTTACATTCTGGCAAATCCTTCCCTTTCTATTTTCCACTTTATGAAGTCGTGATTCTTCAGACAATATGTGGCAGCTGTTTGCCTTACAATTAGATCAACTGGACAAAGGCCCATAATGACTGCCAAACCATCTGTTGGTGTGGTGCCGAAGGCCCCAGTCGCTCTTATTACTATATTTCTTTGCACCTGCCTGACGGCCAAAGTAGACCGAACCAACCTGAGCCCATGGGCCCAGACACTTGCCCTGTACCCTACAATCGATGCTAGTAGATTATTGTGATAAATATTTATAACATTTGGAGGAAGATGAAACCTCCTTTGACCTAAACTTATAACTTGATTATACAATGCAATAGTTTTGTGACTAACTTGCTCAATATGTGTGTCGAAGGTCATCCTCTGATCGAGATATTTTGCAGCGTTTGATGCCTGATTATATCTTAATCAATTTTAATAATTGGATCTCGCATAATTTTACCTTTAAACATAATATAATTTGGAAGGTGCAACCGTCAATTTTGACCTCTGACGCCAGTCCACTATTAAAGTCCTGGCTGTCTTTGCTCGTTCCTCTAATTGTATTCTAGAATTCGACTGCACCAGGACAAGAAGGTCATCTGCATATGCAACCGCCTCCATCACAGCTGCCTCTACCTGCAAAGTACCCAACAACGGCTCAAAGTTTACGTCCCAAAATATCTGGCGTCACACTGAACGTTGGGCATCCTTTATTACCCCTTTTACAACTTCACGACCGGGGGATAGTGGTTGCACAGCTCTGTCATTGGAATAGGCCTTCAGACAACCATACAGCAGTCGTGGACTCTCCAACTCCCACCACAGTAACACAACGAATTGTCACAATTCGATAACTTCTAGGACAGCTCCGAGCAGAAAGCCATGTAGCATACATTCCACTGGCCCTAAACCAAGGCCTTTTGTGGTGTCAAGCGAGCGCTCATTGGAGGGCAGGGTGGAGGTCTGTTGCCTTTTCTGATGAAAGCTAGTTCTGCCTCGGTGCCAGTGATGGCGGTGTATTGGTTAGAAGGAGAACAGTTGAGGGCCTGCAACCAACCTGAATGCTAGACAGACTGGACGTACACGTGGGTTCAAGGGCTTGGGTGTGATTTCATGGTTATCGCAGACACCGTGACTGCAAAGTTGTACCTGAGCCTGGTGGTTCGACCTGACTGAGGTGCCATTCCAGTGGGTGTTTTCCATCAGGATAACACTCGCCCACATACCGCTCTACAGAGTGTCGACATGTAACCTTGGCCTCCTGGATCACCGGATTTGTTTCCAGTCGAGCACATATGGCATACCGTCTGATGACAACTCCAGCGTCACGGACAACCATCATTAACGGTCCCTGTATTGAGAGACCAAGAACAACACGCTTACAGCTGCTTTCCACAAACTGACATCCAACACCTGTACGGCACATTGCATGCACGTTTGCGTTCTTGTATTCAACATTCTGGGGGTTATACGGGTTATTAATGTACCAACAGTCCACATGAGCAATGATTTTTCTTGAGCTCACATTAATCTGTGAACTTGCAACGTTAATCACTTAAATATGTTACTGAGACAAACGTGTTTTCAAAATTTCATTACTCTACATTGATTATTTCTTGGTGCTGGGATTTCTATTTCCGTCGGCGTAAAACTAATACAAACGACTGCAAAACATTATACACTCATGTTGTTGTTGTTGTTGTGATTTTCAGTCCAGAGACTGGTTTTATGCAGCTTTCCAAGCTACTCTATCCTGTGCAAGCTTCTTCATCTCCCAGTACCTACTGCAACCGATATCCTTCTGAATCTGCCTAGTGTATTCATGTCTTGGTCTCCCTCTACGATTTTTACCCTCCACGCTGCCCTCCAACACTAAATTGGTGATCCCTTGATGCCTCAGAACATGTACTACCAACCGATCCCTTCTTCTGGTCAAGTTGTGCCACAATATCCTCTTCTCCCCAATTCTATTCAATACCTCCTCATTAGTTATGTGATCTACGCATCTAATCTTCAGCATACTTCTCTAGCACCACATTTCGAAAGCTTCTATTCTCTTCTTGTCCAAACTATTTATCGTCCATGTTTCACTTCTATACATGGCTACACTCCATACAAATAATGTCAGAAACGAGTTCCTAACACTTAAATCTATACTCAATGTTAACAAATTTCTCTTCTTCAGAAACGCCTTCCTTGCCATTGCCAGTCTACATTTTATATCCTCTCTACTTCGTGCACCATCAGTTATTTTGCTCCTCAAATAGCAAAAACTCCTTTACTACTTTAAGTGCCTCATTTCCTAATCTAATTCCCTCAGCATCGCCCGACATAATTCGAACACATTCCATTATCCTCGTTTTACTTTTGTTGATGTTCGTCTTATATCCTCCTTTCAAGACACAGTCCATTCCGTTCAACTGCTCTTCCAGGTCCTTTGCTGTCTGTGGCAGAATTACATATAGAGTAAAATACGGAACATTTTAATAATTTTGAAAAGCTTGCCGGACACAACGAAAACACAGAGAAAGAGGATCTCTCCTTTTTGCCAAACAGATGTACCCTATACGAAAGAACTCATTTTAAATAATTCAACAAGACCAGAAAAGCGGAAATATTCCGTAAGCTCTATATGCTGTTGGTCGATTCCAGGACACACCACTGCCTGCAGCAGAAACTTCGCCGTGATTTTGCTACCCATCTGCGCGCAATCAGAAAATACTGACGAACCACAACATTATGATCAACGAGATTTAAAGCCACCTGTTGGAGTTGTGGGCACGTTGCTCCATAAGTGCAGCTACATACTCGGAGCAGAGGCGAGTGGGGTATCGTTATACCGACGCTGTGGGACGCAAGTTAGGATGTCTACCGACGCGAGTGACTTTGACCAACTGCAGCGGAAACGGCGTAGCTCGTCTGCTGTTCGCGATTCTTGTGAGGGTCTGCCAAAAATGGTCGGAAGACGGTGAAAGCACGACCAGGCGACAAGGCGTTGCGCACCCCGGCATCCACGGAGATCGTGGGTGTGTAAGGGTTGCCCGCTCTGCAATACAGGAGATAGGTGGCACTTCTGACGACACAGTACATTGCGGAGGAGATACAAGTGTTTCAGAGCAGACCGTCCAGAGGACATTCCAGAACAAGAGTCTCCGCACAGGACGACCAAGACATGTTGCAATGTTGGCCCAACCCGTCGTCAGTCACGAGTGCCGTGGGAACGACATAATCGAGACTAGACCGTGGACACACGGAAATCCGTCGCCTGCTCGGAAGAATCATGTCTCTCTTTACACCACGCTGTGTCCGGGTATGACGTCATCCAGGTGAACAACTGCTCGAAACATGCACCACACCGAGGGCGAAGGCCGATGGAGGCAGTATTGTGCTATGGTGCGCATTCACCTGGGTTTCGGTAGGACCTGTAGCATCACAGCTGCAGAATGAGTGAATGTTTTGCTGACCGCTTGCTTCACTTTATGCTTGATGTCTTCCCCGACCATTCATCAATTCTCTGGTGGTTATTTTCCAAATCGTTACTATGTTCTGGCGTTGCTACATTGTTGTAGACAACCGCATCATCTGCGAACAGCCTTAAAGATCATCTGACGCTTTCTACTAGATCACTTATATATATTGTAGTAGTAACAGTCCTATCGCACTTCCTTGGGATACTCTAGAATTTACTTTTATATCTGTCAGCTTTGTTCAGTTAAGAGCGACTTGTTAAGTCTTGCAATTGTGTCCCGATATTCGGTAAGCTCGTACGTTTCATTTTTTTTTTTCACTAAACGGCAGTGCCTTCCTGAGGCAAGGAAAACGACACCAATCTGAGCGCTTTAGATCTCAGATCAGGAACAGAGCGAGCTGAGTTTCGCAATATCTCTGCTGTCTGCAGAATCCATGTTGAGATTTTTATTCTCCAAAAGCTTCATAATTCTTGAGCACTGACGTCAACGATATATGTCTATAATTTTGTTCATCTGAGGACGAGCCGATCAGGTGTTGGGTATCAGTAGATACAGCGACAGCCGGTTCACAGGAGATTCCAGCAGCAAAAAAGGTGTCGCAGGTCTCCTCACCAGCGCCCCGATGTCGCCTCAACTTTGAGCACAATCCAGAAGCGTATCGACGGCAGCCAACACAGCTTCCAGTTGTTTACGAAATGGTTCAAATGGCTCTGAGCACTATGCGACTTAACTTCAGAGGTCATCAGGCAAAAAAATGGTTCAAATGGCTCTGAGCACTATGGGACTTAACCTCTATGGTCATCAGTCCCCTAGAACTTAGAACTACTTCAACCTAACTAACCTAAGGACATCGCACACATCCATTCCCGAGGCAGGATTCGAACCTGTGACCGTAGCGGCCGCGCGGTTCCAGACTGTAGCGCCTTTAACCGCGTGGCCACCCCGGCCGGCCGGCCACCAGTTGTTTACGGTCAGCAGACAATTTTCCTCGTATCCGCTCACATCATGCACAGTCCCTAGCCCATAGTGCCAAAAAAATGGATACACGGTCCGAAATGGTGGTGCTGTGTCATAATGTACACAAAATATAACGAGGAGAATAACGAAACACTAAAAACAGCTCTGCAGGTTTCTCACTATACCCTGAGACGGCAAGCTCTTAAACAGAAAACTTAATTTCCCTTCTGAAGTGGGGGGGGGGGGGGGACTTATGACCTAAGATGTTGAGTCCCATAGTGCTCAGAGCCATTTGAACCATCTTCTGAAGTGGATGTATCTACTGCTACCTGCTGCTAGAACCCCTGATAACCCGAAACCTACCGGACGAGTTAAGTATGCAAACTATAATGCACTGATCTAAGCTATAAGGTGTGTACCATCACGAGACTTAAACTTAATTTATGTAAATTGTGTGACATGTGCTTAAACATCTCTGAAAACCTACTTCTTGACTACATACCGTTCGGAAACGTTGCCGTATTGTGTTTCAATGGGGGCCAACTCAGTGCTAAGCTACTGTTCGTAATTTCTAGGCTCGTCAGGATGTGTACTTATTGTTGTTCGCCGCAAAACACAGACTTACCAAAAGATGCTTTATCACAGAATTCTGTTCATGAAAGTACGTTGAGAGGAAATCCGTTCGGCCTGTTTCACTACAGCACGGCACACGTTTGCGCCACTGACACTGACAGTGACTGTTCCACAAACATAGCTGGCAGGTCGGGACCGCGTGGTTTATTCTTAGAAGAAATGTTTACTAAATATTTTCACTAACCGTCGTTTTGAAGAAATGCCTCCTGGTCCCAGTTGTCTGTCTATCACCAAGGATGAACGTGTTTTCTCGACTGTTGACGCTCTGTAACATTTCTGATTCTTTCCGGAGTTTCACACGTCAGCTGGTCGAAGATGCAGTCATGACCTCAGAGTAGAGCGAGGTACGAACAACAGGTGGTGCTGCGAGTGTACATTTCGTGAGAAACCGCGCCACCTGCACAGTCCTGTAATCTGATTGACTGCCGAGATGATTTTCCTGGACTTGTGAGCCACACTCCCATTTGTCAGTTTATATCAGTACTTCGATTACAGCCCCAATGAAGAGTAGCGGAATAGCGACCTTCGTGCTACTTCTGTGCAGGGACGATAGCAGAGGCTACAGCATAATAAGTGTGAAAAAAAGTGGAGTCCTATTGATAGAGACATGTCGAATGAAAGAGATTTAGAGTGAATCCTTCAATGACCGCCGAAGGAGGACAGTGTCGAAGGCTCTGTCACAGAACCCAAAAAGCTCTGGGCGTGATTAAAGGCTGTTAGCTGTATCAAACTTAGTGTCCAGACACTCACGGGCGAGACAGGAACTGAAGTTCAGGGTAGCAAAGCAAAACTAGCAGTGGTTTGTTTTGAAATGCTCCGTTGAAAGGAAAATTCAGGAGTATTGTCTGAGTGTAATACTCGTACCACAGGTACTGTGACTGAAATAAATAGATGCTAATATCGGCGGCCTTGAGAAACAACTGAAATCTTTTAAACTGAACGAAGATCAAGGCCATGATGGAATCCCTGTCAGTTGGCACATCTTTTAGCTATAATCTATCGTAGACCCCTCGAACAAACAACCGTGGCCAGTAGATGGAAGAGGGCATAGGTCACACTCTCATTCAATAAGTGTTGCATAAATAATACACTAGACTACAATCCATTATCATCAACACATATTTGTTGCAGAATATTATAACATATTTTGAGCTCAAACGTAATGAGGTACCATGAACAGAATGACCTCATCAACGCCAAACAGCATGAATTTTGAAGATGTAGAGTACGTGAAACCCAAATACCACTATTCTCGCATGCCATGGATCGAAGCAGTCAGTTAGATGCAGTATTCTTCGATTCCCGAAAAGCGTTTGACTCTATAACACAGTTACACTGATTGATATAAATACGGTCGTATGGGGTATCAAGTGAAATTTAAGACGGGATTGTGGCTCTTTTAGTAGGGAGGACATAGTATGTTATTCTTGGACGGAGAGACATCGTCATATATAGAAATAGTTTCTGGTGCGTCCAAGGGAAGCGTGTTGCGACTCTTGCTGTTCATGTTGTATGTTGATGACCTTGCGGACAATATATTAATAGTAACCTCAGACCTTTCGCAGACGACGCAGTTATCTATAATGAAGCTGCAATAAATATTCACTTATATCTTGATAATATTTCAAAGCAGTGCAGAGATTGGCAACTTACTTTAAACATCCAGAAATGTAAAACTGTGCACTTCGCAAGTCAAAAAAATATAGTATCTTATGAGTGTAAGTGAGTGACAGGTGAAATCGGTCAACTCATAAAAATAAGGATATCACGTGCAATGATCAAATAATCTCAGCCGCGGGTTAAGAAGGCGTCAGACTGCCATTCACTGGTAAAGCACTGGGAAAATGCAATCGGTCTACAAAGGGAACTGCATACAAAGCTCTCGTGCGTGACATCCTGGAATGTTACTCAGGTCTGTGGGAGCAGTACCAAAGAAAACTATCCTCGTCAGCACTGTAGAGTCTTGTATCGTGGGAAACAGAGGAGAGGAACACGTCGATTAATACGGTTCTTTATTTACATAAAGCTGCTACTTAACTTGAATAGAGTCCGTGTTCGTGGTACAAACTCATCAGTAATAGTCCTCTTGCAGACAATATCTGTAATCTTACTATTACAAACTAGTCTGGTTGCTATGCACCGTCGTAGCCAGAGTGAGCCTGGGAGTCAGTGTCGCCCTCCGGTTAGTGGCGGCGGCCTAACTACTTGCTGTCGAGAAGGCGTGTTACTTGTCAGAGACACTCTGGCCTCTCCCATGGCGCACTTGGTTCAACAGCTACTATCGATCTTCGCGCTTCATCTTTGCCAACCGGTGTGCTGGCGACGGCTTATGTCAGAAAAGAAGAAATGTCATGTAGGTCGTTCTGCTGTACATCCCCAGGATGATGGACAGAATCCGCCGTAAATTGAAAAACACAATGCATACGTTTTACCGTATTTTCTGTACATCTCCCTGGTTGTATGATAGTATATTGTGATACGTATTGCTGTATTATGTTGAAAGACAGACTGCTCACTAGGTGTATATATTTGTATATTATAGATCTAAGGATGGTCATTATGGACTGAAACCGGTCATCGTCTAAAGAATTCATATTCTGATCAGACTGGAATAAAACACATTAAACATTTGTATACACAATATACTAACCGACCAAAGAGAGTGTCCCAGATTGGCAAAGGGCAAACGGGATGTAATCGTAATGTCGGAATATTCTGCTCATTAAAAGTCACCTGCTTCAGACAGTATTCAAGCCAATGGTATAATCATAAGTCACGCATAAATGCGTATAAACGGTGTGAAACATTTTGCCGAAGTACGAATACACAGATGACTGGAACGTGCAGTGATGCAGAAGCTTATGGTTCATCAGGCGCGTCTGTTCAAGTAATCCTGAAGCTACACTACTGGCAATTAAAATTGCTACACCAAGAAGAAACGCAGATGATAAACGGATATTCATTGGCCAATTATATTATACTAGAACTGACATGTGATTACATTTTCACGCAATTTGGGTGCATAGATCTTGAGAATTTAGTACCCAGAACAACCACCTCTCGCCATAATAACGGTCTTGATACGCCTGGGCATTGAGTCAAACAGGGCTTGGATGGCGTGTACAGGTACAGCTGCCCATACAGCTTCAACACCATACCACAGTTCATCAAGAGTAGTGACTGGCGTATTGTGACGAGCCAGTTGCTCGGCCACCATTGACCAGACGTTTTCAATTGGTGAGAGATCTGGAGAATGTGCTGGCTAGGGCAGCAGTCAAACATTTTCTGTATCCAGAAAAGCTCGTACGGGACCTGCAACATGCGGTCGTGCATTATCTTGCTGTAATGTAGGGTTTCGCAGGGATCGAATGAAAGGTAGAGCCACGGGTTGTAACGCATCTGAAATGTAACGTCCACTGTTCAAAGTGCCGTCAATGCGAACTAGAGGTGACCGAGACGTGTAACCAATGGCACCCCATACCATCACGCTGGGTGACACACCAGTATGGCGATGACGAATACACGCCTCCAATGTGCGTTAACCGCGATGTCACCAAACACCTATGCGACCATCATGGTTCTGTAAACAGAACCTGGATTCATCCGAAAAAATGACGTTTTGCCATTAGTGCACCCAGGTTCGTCGTTGAGTACACCACCGCAGGCGCTCCTGTCTGTGATGCAGCGTCAAGGGTAACCGCAGCCATGGTCTCCGAGCTGATAATCCATGCTGCTGCAAACGTCGTCGAACTGTTCGTGCAGATGGTTGTTGTCTTCCTAACGTTCCCATCTGTTGACTCAGGGATCGAGACGTGGATGCACGATCAAGTTACAGCTATGCGGATAAGATGCCTGTCGTCACGACTGCTAGTGATATGAATCCGTTGGGATCCGGCACGACGTTCCGTATTACCCTCCTGAACCCACCGATTCCCTATTCTGCTAACAGTCATTGGATCTCGACCAACGCGAGCAGCAATCTCGCGATACGATAAGCCGCAATCGTGACAGGCTACGATCCGACCTTTATCAAAGTCGGAAACGTGATGGTACGCATTTCTCCTCCTTACACGAGGCATCACAACTACGTTTCACCAGGCAACGCCGGTCAACTGCTGTTTATGTATGAGAAATCGGTTGGAAAGTTTGCTCATGTCAGCACGTTGTAGGTGTCGCCACCGGCGCCAACCTTGTGTGAATGCTCTGAAAAGCCAATCATTTGGATATCACAGCATCATCTTCCTGTCGGTTAAATTTCGCATCTGTAGCACGTTATCTTCGTGGTGTAGCAATTTTAATGGTCAGTAGTGTATTTTAAGTGAATGAGACGAATGTGGTGAGAATCTTAAATATTGTTATCTATCAAGTTTGTTTTCGAAAATTTCAGGGAGATCTTTTCAATGTGTTAGTAGGGTGACTGGCTTACCCATGTCTTCTGTACGCAGTCAATCAGTCACATTTCCCTGTGCCTTTCTTTTAGCTCTTCTGTTGTTTTACTTCCGTTTCTACTCCCCTTTCCGTTGTCTCTAGGTGTGTGAGATGGAGTGGCTGTGTGAGGGTGGGAGTGAGTGAACGAGTGTCGTTTTACAGGATTCCTCCTCACTGTAACTTTATTTACATTTCTTTCTTTTAATACGTGTAAGATCCGTGATGATAACCTGTCCGTCGAGTACACATAAGCGCCCGACACCCGCCCAGGTGATGGTTTAAAACTTTATTATTACCCGTCGCAGAGATCAGCGGGGCGCCAGGCAACGTGGACCAGCCTGTACAGTGGTGCCGCAGCTGAGAGGAAGACACGGTGGTGGGTCTGGATGAATGCGGCTGCGGCAGCTTTTGTCACGGCTAGGACGGCCTGCTGACAGCCGCAGGTCTCGCGTCACGGAGAGAGGTCTACCCATCTGTGTGTCAGGTGCGTCGACGGCACATCTGTACGTCACACCGGTCCACAACACGTCCAGTCCCTAGCGCTTACGAATGGATAGAGCACTGAAAGACCTGAGTCGAAACAAGGCCCCCGGAGTAGACAACAACCCATTAGAACTACTGACACCCTTGGGAGAGCCAGGCCTAACAAAACTCTACCATCTGGTGAGCAAATTGTATGAGACAGGCGAAATACCCTGTGACTTCAAGATGAATATAATAATTCCAATCCCAAAAAAAGCAGGTGTTGACAGATGTGCAAATTACCGAACTATCAGCTTAATAAGTCACGGCTGCAAAATACTAACGCGAATTCTTTAGAGACGAATGGAAAAACTAGTAGAAGCCGACCTCGGGGAAGATCAGTTTGGATTCCGTAGAAATATCGGAACGGCTTAGAAGCTAGATTAAAGAAAGGCAAAACTACGTTTCTAGCATTTGTAGACTTAAAGAACGCTTTTGACAGTGTTGACTGGAATACTCTCTTTCAAATTCTGAAGGTGGCAGGAGTAAAATACAGGGACCGATAGGCTATTTACAGTTTGTACCGTAACCAGATGGCAGTTATAAGGGTCGAGGGACATGAAAGGGAAGCAGTGGTTGGGAAAGGGAGTGAGACAGGGTTGTAGCCTCTCCCCGATGTTGTTCAATCTGTATATTGAGCAATCAGTAAAGGAAACAAAAGAAAAATTCGGAGTAGGTATTAAAATGCATGGAGAAGAAATAAAAACTTTGAGGTTCGCCGATGACGTTGTGATTCTGTCAGACACAGCAAAGGACTTGGAATCGCAGTTGCACGGCATGGACAGTGTCTTGAAAGGAGGATGTAAGATGAACATGAACAAAAGCAAAACAAGGATAATGGAACGTAGTCGAATTAAGTCGAGTGATGCTGAGGGAATTAGATTAGGAAATGAGACACTTAAAGTAGTAAAGAAGTTTTGCTATTTGGGGAGCAAAATAACTGATGATGGTCGGAGAGGATATAATATGTAGACTGGCAATGGCATGGAAAGAATTTCTGACGAAGAGAAATTTGTTAACATCGAGTATAGATTTAAGTGTCAGGAAGTCGTTTCTGAAAGTATTTGATGAAGTGTAGCCATGTATGGAAGTGAAACATGGACGATAAATAGTTTGGACAAAAAGAGAATAGATGCTTTCGAAATGTGGTGCTACAGAAGAATGCTGAAGATTAGATAAGTAGATCACGTAACTAATGAGGAAGTACTGAATAGGATTGGGGAGAAGAGAAGTTTGTGTCACAACTTGAATAGAAGAAGGGATCGATTGGTAGGACATATTCTGAGGTATGAAGGGATGACGAATTTAGTATTGGTGGACAGCGCGGAGGGTAAAAATCGTAGAGGGAGACCAAGAGATGAATACGCTAAAGAGATTCAGAAGGATGTAGGTTGCAGTAGGTACAGGACATGAAGAAGCGTGCACAGCATAGAGCAGCATGGAGAGCTGCATCAAACCAGTCTCAGGACTGAAGACCACAACAACAAGTTTTGGAGGGGTCTTAACCACTATTAAAAATACGCTGCGAGACAAATGATTGAGGAAGTGATAAACTGACGTGTGACATCCAGAACGATCCACTAACTCTGCAGAGGAGCGTGTCCTGTTTAGAAACTTTCTGGCGGGCTACAGCTGTGTGCAGGGGCGGTACTCGAACTCGCACCCGTGCCGCTGGCAGACAACGCTGTGCCCGGGTGAGCTACCCTAGCACGAAGCGCGATCCGCCGTGCAGTCTCACTTCCTCCGTTAGTTCTACATTCTAGGTAGTGCTCCTGCAAGCGTGGACGGATGTAACTCTGCCGGTAAGCGACTTGCCTGCGAAAGGCTTGAGTCGCACTTCTGCGCACGGTTTTTATTTGCTTGGAAGTTTCAGACAGTAGCTATATCTGGACTGAGTGTTCCTCTCTACAAGAAAGAGTATACTGTTATGATGCCTGCTGACAGATTAAGCCTTGTAGTGACACACACGTATTTCTGACACTCACTAGTTCCAACAGTCGTAGTACAGCATGTACTAACCATTTTAGAAGCTTTATTATGCGTTAAAATACACTCTTAGACAAAATAAGTCGCACCACGGTGGAATTAGGCGAAAGGGTCGGAAATCGGTGGATATGACGTACATGCACAGGCAAACAAATGACTACAATTTCAGAAGAAGTGGATGATTTGTTCGCGAAACAACTTCACAAGTTAAGCAAAATAAATAACGCCTAACTTCTAGCCCCTATGCAAGCAAAAAAATAAAAAAATAAAAAAAGAATTGTTCAAATGGCTCTGAGCACTATGGCACTTAATAGCTCAGGTCATCAGTCCCCTAAAACTTTTCACTACTTAAACCTATCTAACCTAAGGACATCACACACCCATGCCCGAGGCAGGATTCTAACCTGCGACCGTAGCGGTCGCGCGGTTCCAGACTGTAGCGCCTCGTACCGCCTTATGCAACAGGTATTCGGCTTGGAACTGATTGGCAATGTAGTTGGATTTTCTCCTGAGGGCTTGTTGTTATTGTTGTTGTTGTGGTCATCAGTCCTGAGACTGGTTTGATGCAACTCTCCATGCTACTCTATCCTGTGCAAGCTTCTTCATCTCCCAGTACCTACTGCAACCTACATCCTTCTGAATCTGCTTAGTGTATTCATCTCTTGGTCTCCCTCTACGATTTTTATCCTCAACGCTGCCCCCCAATACTAAATTCGTGATCCCTTGATGCCTCAGAACATGTCCTACCAACCGGTCCCTTCTTCTAGTCAAGTTGTGCCATAAACTCCTCCCCAGTTCTAGTCAGTACCTCCCCATTAGTTATGTGATGTGAAACGTCCCCTTTGAACAATTATACATGACTGTCCTTAAACTGACACACAATATTTTGTTAGCGCAACGCAATCTGACTTTCAAAATTCCCTACAAAAGAATGGCCCTGACTAACATTTAACTATACCTTTCACAAATCACTTACCTCACAAAAATCTTCGCTACTCAAGCTACTGCAATACAGCGAGCACCACTACTGCCAGCTAAATAAAAGATTCAAACTACTGAAGGCACTAACTACTGATAGGGATAGTTAGCAAATGAAAGATATTAATAAAGAACAAACAATGTATTTACCTTAATATCATCAAAAGTCATAATATATATAGCAGTTCATCACAATTTACAAAACTCCGCCATCTCTCTCCCCACATCCACCACTGCTGGCGGCTCACCTCCAACTGCGCAACGCTACGCGCTGTTAACATCCAGCTGCCCCTCTACAATGGCAGACAACAATGCAAACTAGTCACAGACTGCACACAGCACAGCCAGTGATTTCATTTTCATACAGAGAGCGCTACGTGGCGGCGGCGTTACCAATATACGAACCTAAACAGCCTACTTACATAAAGAAAACATAAACAGCCTACTTACATAGCCCCCATGCTCCCCACAAAGAATTTTTACAAATGGTGTTGGGCACTGGCCAATACAGATTTGACAAAAATTTTTCACAATTACAGTAACAAAGATATAAAATGCACACACGTATTGATACAATGTTGGTCAAAAGCTAAAATTTTCTCACAGTCCATAAAGACAGTCCTGATCATTCATCACGGTAAAATAGTAGTGTTTTTCTCAAAGTCTGAGCAGTAGAAGAAAATGCACACGGAAGTAGTGGATTTCCATGCAGTCTTGAAGAAGTACTGTTGTCCTTCCAACTGAAAGACGGTGCTGACTCTTGACATGCTGACAGGTAATGGGCCACAACAGAGCAAACCCACAGCAGAGTCATTCGACGGTTTGAAGAAGATTGGTAGGTAGGTCATCAAAGAGCAGACCCACTGTAGTCCTGGTAGAGAGTATGGTATTGGTGGGCCACCAGAGGTGCAGACCCACTGCAGTCCTTGTAGAAAGTGTGGACAGGCCCACTGTAGTCCTGGTAGAGATGACCAGCAGCCATCTGTTGTGATTGTGCAGGTGCACAATCACCAGTGAAGAGTCTTGCAGTTAATATAGCAAGTCCATAACCACCACTTGTGCACTCACAAAGTTTTTTGGAATTGTCCTTAGAACGAGCAATGCTGTTATCCAGTCCCTTGCTGAATTATCAACACACGTGCAAACACTAACATTCCCTACTTCTCACGTATTGTCCATATACTATGACCAACAGAAACGTGTGCAGTGAAATGTAACTAACAAGTTAATAATATCATGAACTGGTGACAATTACAATTTTATAACATAAGAATACAATAGCAAAGGTACAAAATACATCATTAAAAACATAACAATACAGATAACATTTGTAGTACAGGCTTTACAAAAGAATCGAACTAACATATACATCAGTGGAATTATGACATGAGTACATACATAAATAAAAGATCACAATACTTTTGAAACATCAACTTCACACATGAGCATTAACACAAAACAGAATAAATGATGTCTAAACATCTTTACAAAGAAAATAACATATTATAAATGCAAATTATATTTGAGGATAATAGTATTCCTCATCATAGTGAGTGTAGCTTAGTACTAGAACAAAAAAATTTCTATGAAACAGTACACAGAGACAGGAAGAAAAGAAATACACAAGGGTACACAAACACATAGCATAATAATACAAAAGGAAAGGACAGGGTTTGTTTTACTGCAGTAGTTTGCAAACAAAACTTTCTTTTTCTAATAATTTCTTTACTTCTTGGAGATCTCCCTTCATTCATCATTATTCCCAAAAAGTCCTATCTATGCCTGCTTTCTGTATTCTATTCATATTTCTTTCAAAATAATTATTTCTCAGTGCACAATACTCATTTTTGCCAAATCTGTTTCTTATATAACTTCGCAACGCATTCTTTACCTATTCTCTATAGTCAGTTTCTTATATCTTCTCAATGCGTTTCTTCCAATTCATCGCAACTCATTCTCTTATATAGTCTACCCCCTCTTAAGCTAACTTAAATCTACTGAGCTCAGATGCTAAACTAAGGGACGAGGCAATGCAGCAGCACATAAAACAATTAATATAAACAGCAATGAAAAAAAAATGGAAAATCGCAAAGCAAGCTACAGTAAATCTAAATTACCAAGCAATTCAACATTACAACTAATATGAGGCAATGCGCAGAAAACAAAAAAATAAATCTGGCTTAGCAGAGTAACACAAATTAAAGTTCAGTAGCACTATGCCTGGCAAACAGCAGCTTATATCTAAACATGACATAGCACAAGCAGAAAAAACAGTACATTAAAGATAACAATGCAGATAAGGGAAATGTATAATCATATCTTAATGTCTAAGTAATTAAAGTGGTGCACCACAACAACTTATTGTAAAAAAAATATTACCATGTACTTGAAAAGAAAATTGTGTGTGCAGTTACTGTTACTAGTCCCTTCTTATTGTTCTTTCCTTTCCAAGAGCTCCTCTTTCGAAGAATGTGGATCATAAAGTAATTATTTAATAGATCTGTTGACAGAAAGTGTTCACATTAGCAAATGCATTTAATTTTATTTTATGAAACCAATGCTGCAACACAGCTGGAAAACAGATGTCAAATGAAATAAGCAATTATGCAAACCAAAGCATAAAAATATCGTTCAATAGTCATGTGACATTTCATAAGTTAGTAGACATTCTCTCAACTCTCGTAGGAAGACACTTGTCATAATCAGGTGTATAGACATAAAAATATTTCTCGTCATTTCATTAGGCATTGCAGTAAATATCATAAATTACGAGCTCCACAGTATGCTTTCAACAAGGAAACGTCAATAGCGAGAATAATGGCCTCCCCTTTCTTTTTTTCTACCTGTGCTTCTGACGAGGCACTCACACTAATGGCTTGTTCTCCAGGCGTCTGACACACCTGGGTGCCCACGACGTATTATGTGCAGGTGGTCACTTAACTTTGTTACGGAAATATTTACGACAGCAGTTTCTGCTACAGTGACAGTCTCATATAAAAATATTTCACAGGTCAAGAATTTGCGTTGCAAATGTGTAGAAAGAAAATCCTATGAATATAACATTGTCCAAAAAATTTTCGCCGGCATTGTGATACATTCACGCATTTACACACATTTCGTTACTCTTAAAGTACGATTCTTGGTTTCCAACATCCTTTTTCACAAGTCAGCGTCCCTAAGCACTATTCATTACTCCTTACCTTATTCGTCGACACTTCTTCAATATTGCATCATAACAGATAAGTATCATAATCGAATAACTCATATAGCATCAGCCTATTAATCATAAACATACCTCAGCAGCATAATACACATCGTCGTCGTAAAAATAACATCATAACACCTCAGTCAAATCTCAAAATCGTCGTAGCTTCCTCCAATAATTAAAAAAATTCTCTGCTCATGTCAAAAGTGTCATCTGCCTCAAACATACTTTAAAAATCATGAATCCATACCAAATACCTCATTCAAAGCTCTCATAGTATCACAATGGTTCCAAAAAAAATATGAACAGTTTACAAAGTACAGACAAAATACAATTTCGTAAGTGTGAAGTTATCCAACTGTGTAATTACGTAAACATCTACCACTGATGTAGTAAAAAAAATGTTTATCTCTCAGTTAAATGATCAGATAGCTGTGTAATTTGTGTGTTAGAGAAATATGGTACCGATGTGTAAAGTTGTATAAGCAAATACCATATTAGCTAGGGTTCCTTGTGGTTGCCACACACATGGTACACAAAGTAGGCGTATACCCCCCTGAGGATTAATGTAATTATACCCTCAGGTGTTACAGATTACAGCAATGGAATGAAATGTATCACGGAAAACTTTCTCTGTAATTCAAAAATCTTGAAAAAATAAATGGTTTAAGTACAAAATTAATCACTGAAATGCGTGTCCTGTAGCGCTAAATGTGCGTCTTGCTGTAAGATAATTCTGTGGAAGTGTCGTACTTATCGTCTTCCGAAAGCTAAGTTCTGCAGAAGTCAATGTACTTACCTCATGATAAACAAAAGTGAAATGCTTTATGTATAGATATCTTAGTTATTACGCTTATTGCCATGATGATGAAAGTACTGTGCTGTAACGTATTGTTGTGCTACGGAAAAGGCAATCTCATTGTAGCTATACCACAAAAGTTACTACTAAAACATGTTTTACTTTGCAGAATAAAACAGAAAAACTGTGCAGAAATAAAACAGAAACACTACAAAAGCAACATTGTAAATTGTCACTCATTAGTAGCGTCGTGATAAAATCGTGTAACTGTCACATAAACTAACACTGTTTCATCTGGTATCTCACAGAAAGTACTTTAAATCCAGAATATATTTTCAAGTCAACCAAAATGTTGCATTAAAATCTCATTAGCAGTACTGGTAAATGTTCTAAGTATGTAAGCCTTATAGTCGTTCCATAATCGTGCAACTAACAAGCAAGAATGTACACACACAGTAACACTGTGACGTCTGTTCACTATAACAATGGATTCGTCATTTCTGTTTAAATAAGTTCTCTTGGTTCTTGATTGGATATTTAACTTCAAACATTGTTGTATGTTAACAGATTCTAAGTCTGACAAAGCATATTAGTAATGTGAAGCGAAAAATTTTATGACAAAGACTAAGTTAAAAAGCAGATTATCTTTCAATAAACGGTTTTACATGTGAAATGTGGTGTAAACCTTTACTCTTCCTAGTACGCAGAGTTTCAACTTCAACGCAATTATCATGCGGTATACGTCGGTGAGGAATGCTAAAATTTCTCAAGGTTGGCGTCTGTGTTATTTTTCTCTGAGCCAGCCGGCGCACGTGGGTGCCTGCGGCGCGAGTCATTGTCTGTTCCTTTGTTGGCGCGCGTCGTTATTGGGATTAGGAGACCTAGCTTCTACAAATTCACCGTGACGAGAGGGCCCTGCCCTGTTTAAATCCCGCCAGTTCTGATGCAATTCAGGTCTGTCGTTACGATCACATCGTCTGTCGTCATGTCGGTAGTTCCTGTAGTTTCTTTCTTGTCGGTTAAGTGGTGGAGAATTTCTCCCTGAATCGTAACTGCGCGCTGGACCGTTGCGTCTAAAGTTTTTCTGTCTCCCTTGGTAATAATTGTTTTGGTTCCCATATTGTCTGTTTCTGTGGTTATCTCTGTCATATTCATTACTACGGAAATGCGATCTTTCTCTATAACTATTATTACTCTGCCAGTGGTTGTCGTACGGGTCGTGTCTGTTTCGGTCACGATTTGTGTTGTGAGAATAGCCTTGTCGCGTCCAGTTATTATTTCTTTCATCGCGGAATTGCGACTGATGTGATCTGTAATTGTTGTGCTCCTGCGTTCTGCGATTGTCAGTGTCACTTTCCAGTTCTTGTAACAGTCCCTGAAAAGCTTCAATGTCGTCTTTGCAACGTCCTGCCAAAATAATGTCGTAAATGTTCAGGTAATTTGATTAAGCAAATGCGGATGAGTTCTGAGGGGCTGTATGGGTTTGACAGGTACTGATTCTTGTGCAACATGTCTTCAAAATATTTCACAAGACTGGAGAATTCAGATTGTTCGAAATGTTTCATCATTATGATACCATGTTTTACTCGGTCTTGTGTGGCTTGAGACCAATATGCTGAGAGGAAGGCATGGTAAAATTCTCCTTCACTGTGGCAATTGTGAATGACCGATCGCATTCTTACAGCTGGTTCATTCTCTAAATAGCCACACATAAATTCTAATCTGTGTTCCAACGACCAGTTGGGAGGAAAACAATGAGAGAATTGATGGAGCCATGCTTGTGGATGAATGTCGTTGCCAGAATTCTTAAATGTTTTGAATTTACGTGTAGTAATGAACAGCTTATAGTCAAAATCATCATGTCGGCGAGTCGCATATCGGTCATTGTTAGGTCGTGTCGGCCGTTCCATCTCAAAATTCGGTGCACATTGCCAATTTCTTTCATAACTTCCGAAATGCCCTGTGTTGTTATTTTGCGACTTTTCCGTATTTCTAAGTCCCTCTTCCCGTGTTGGAGCGTGAGTGTCCTCTGAAATACGTAATTCTTGTATTACTTGTGTCAGCTGATCTTGTACTTCCCGGATTTCTCTTTGGTGTTGTGTATTAATTTGATTCTGATTTTGTTTGAATTTTCTTATTTGTTCATACTCTTCTGTGTCAGTGAAGGCTACGGGTCTTGTGTCATTCAGATCATCATCTACCTTTGTAGATAAGTTAGTGACCTGATCCGAAAGTTCGGCTACTTTCTCCGATAATGTACTTATTTCTTCAGTGTGTTTTTCTGAACCACGTTTCAGAGTATCTACTGTGTCCTTAAAGTTTTCCTGAGTTTTTGCAAGTTGCGTAACCGAATCGGTAGATGCAACTGAGTCAAATTTAGCTTGCAAGGTCTCATGATTTTCATGAACAATAATTTGCAGTTCTTTTATGGCTGCTTCGTGATTCTGTAATGCATTTTCATTCCGCGAAAAAATAGGTTGAAAATGCTCACAAATTTGAGTTTTTACGTCATTACAGACTTTTTGACATTTCGATTCAATGTTATGTAACTCAGTAGTTAAATCTTCACGCGTTTGTTCAAGAGTTTGTTCCAATGAGTCTAACTTTTGAAGCTGTTGTTGTGTTTGTCTCTGATTTTGTTCCAGTGTGTCTAACTTTTTAAGATTTTGTTCCACTGTGTCTAACTGTTGCTGTGTTTGTCTCTGATTTTGTTCCATTGTGTCTAACTTTTCAAGCTTTTGTCCCATTTGTTGCATTAATTGTAATAACAATGCACTGGTGTCTGAAACATGTTCTTCAGTGTTTTTCGGCAGTGAAGTTGCACCGGCAACATTCACATTTTGACAAGCGGAAAATGTGTCTTGACTCATTTGAGAAAACGGTGAGAACCCAAAACCTGAGTCTGCAGTATTTGCAATATTGTGTTCTGTCATTCCCGATTCCTGAGGCGAGCTGTTGCCGACCAATCGATCGATAACGCTTCCCTGTTCACTACCTGTTTCACTGTCTACACAACTGTTTGCCGCCCGCTCCATTTCCCTATGCGCAATTACCAAATTAATACTTTGAACATTAGTTAATTCATTACTCTGCGGCGCTAACACACTGCTTTCGTCTTCACTGTCATTTCTCAGTTTACTTTGGAGCCTAGTATTACGTTTTTCACACGCCATAATTGTCACAATATTTCACACGATAACACAGAAAAGCACAATTTGAAGAGCAAAAATAAGAGAACACATTAACATAGCACTGAAAATAATATCTAGTTAATTGCAAGCGCAGCTGCGAAATACTTGGTGCAAATCTACATGCATGCCACAACTGTTTTACTGTACAACAATGAAAAACTACAACTACAAAGGAAATTCTCTCTATGATTACGCGCTATCAATAAACAAAATCTACACTAATTACACAAACTACAAGAAAAAAATCAGAAGATTCCAGTGAGGTATCCTCGGCTAAGGGTCGACATATGAAACGTCCCCTTAGAACAATTGTACACGACTGCCCTTAAACTGATACACAATATTTTGTTAGCGCAACGCAATCTGACTTTCAAAATTCCCTACAAAAGAATGGCCCTGACTAACATTTAACTATACCTTTCACAAATCACTTACCTCACAAAAATCTTCGCTACTCAAGCTACTGCAATACAGCGAGCACCACTACTGCCAGCTAAATAAAAGATTCAAACTACTGAAGGCACTAACTACTGATAGGGATAGTTAGCAAATGAAAGATATTAATAAAGAACAAACAATGTATTTACCTTAATATCATCAAAAGTCATAATATATATAGCAGTTCATCACAATTTACAAAACTCCGCCATCTCTCTCCCCACATCCACCACTGCTGGCGGCTCACCTCCAACTGCGCAACGCTACGCGCTGTTAACATCCAGCTGCCCCTCTACAATGGCAGACAACAATGCAAACTAGTCACAGACTGCACACAGCACAGCCAGTGATTTCATTTTCATACAGAGAGCGCTACGTGGCGGCGGCGTTACCAATATACGAACCTAAACAGCCTACTTACATAAAGAAAACATAAACAGCCTACTTACAGATGTACCCATCTAATCTTCAGAATTCTTCTGTAGCACCACATTTCGAAAGCTTCTATTCTCTTCCAGTCCAAACAATTTATCGTCCGTATTTCACTTCCATACATGGCTACAATCCATACAAATACTGTCAGAAACGATTTTCTGACGCTTAAATCTATACTCGATGTTAGCAAATTTCTCTTCTTCATAAACTTTTTCCTTGCCATTGCCAGTCTACATTTTATGTCCACTCTACTTTGAACATCATGATTCATCTTGCTCACCAAATAGCAGAACTCCTTTACTACTTTAAGTGTCTCATTTCCTGATCTAATTCGCTCAGCATCACCCGACTTAATTCGACTACATTCCATTTACTGTATGGTTAAATGATGATGGCGTCCTTCTGAGGGGTATCGTCCCAAATTCTGTCCAACTGGTACGTTAGATCGACGAAACGCCGAGATCGTTGTATGGTAAGGTAGGATTTGGCAAGCATGAAGACAAGGAGTAGAAACTCTCGCCGCGTGTAGACAGGCATTTACATCCCAAAATGTAAGTCCAGAATGGCTAGCCAGGAAGGGCAACAAAAGGGGCCCAAGATATCGTCTACACACCGCTATGCTGTAAGCGTGCCGCGGATGACAAGCTAAGCGGTTCTGCTATGGAAAGGGAAGACACCCCACACCATCACTCCTGGTTGTCGGGCCTTTTGGCGGGAGACAGTCAGGTTGCTATCCCATCACTGTCAGCAGCGTCTCCAGACTCATACTGGCTGGACATTGCGTCTCAGTTCTAAGCGGGACTTACCACTGAAGACAATTCTACTACAGAAGACGAGTCTGGGGACGTAGTGGAGATCGGTGGGTTACCAACCTGACTATCGCCTGGCATACGGCCCGACAACTAGGAGTGCTGGTCTGGGGCGCCATTTCTTTCCATAACAGGACCGCTTCGGTTGTCATTCGCGGCACCCTTACAGCACAACGGTATATCGACAATATTCTACCCCCCGTTTTATTGTTGTTCACGGCGATCATCCTGGGCTTATGTTTCAGCAAGATAACGCCCACGCGCACGCTGTGAGAGTTTCGGCTGTTTGTCTTCACGCTTGCGAAATCCTACCTTGGCCAAAGCAAGGTCACTGGATCTCTCCACTACTGAGAATGTTTGGAGCATTACAGGCACGACCCTCCAACCTTCTCGGGATTTTGCCTATTTGAGCACGATATCCTTCGGAAGGACCTCTCCAACAACTCTGTCAGTCAGTGCCAAACCGGATAACTGCTTGCATAAAGGCCAGAGGGGGACCAGCGTATCACTGACTTGCTCAACTTGAAGCTCCTTCTCTTGAATAATTCATTAAATTTTTTCTGAAATTGTAATCATTTTTTGTGCGTATTTGTTTTTTTTCCTTAGGGTGTATATATTTCCTATGTATTTACAATTTCATTTCCTTTTATTTTTGTCGAAGGACTGATCACTGGGAGTATGCACAGACCGACGTGGAGCAGTGGTTACCTCACTGGACTCGTATCCGGGAGGACGACGGTTCAAACCAGCGTCCGTTCATCCACATTTAGCTTTTCTGTGATTTCCTTAAATCGCTCCAGGCAAATACCAGAATGGTTCCTTTGAAGGGGCCCGGCCAGTATCTTTCCCCATCCCTGACACAATTCGAGCATGTCCGTCTCTAATGGTCTTGATGTTGACGGGACGTTAAACCCAACCTTCCTTCCTTCCTTCTGGAAGTATGTGTGGTGGTTCTGAGGAGTGAACCAACTGCTGCTAACAACCAGTAATCATATACGTGGAGTCAGAAGTGGTTATTGTCTGAGAGTAGTGAACTGGTTTATTTAGAGTAGGAAGATTATTTTTGGTTGAATGACATTTTTATTTCTACAAAGGGGAGAAGTCATAAGAAGTACATACATGATATTTTAGACAGGGACTGGTGTTTTATTGAAGAGTGAATACTTTCTTACATGAATGAAGAATTTTATTTACTAGTTTTTGGAACTACATACGCAATCTCTTTCGCGTCCTGCAGCGGGTAAGTGAATTAATTGGCGGTACTTTAAACTGAAGCAAAAAATTACTGTCATCATTTTTGCTATTCATCTGACATCGTTTTTATATTAAGGTGGCGCCAAGAGAACCTGCAACATTGTTTTTCAAGTTACTACTTTTATTCACCACGTTGGGCTGCTCGGCCTGGAACTTCAGGCTACGCGACCTCGCATGACAAGACCTGACAACGGATTATTCTCAGCTCATGCGCGAAATCCTGTCCCAGAACCAAAGCGCGTGCAGTGCGTCATCCCTGATTGGCTCAATAAGACAGCAGCGTATCAACTCCGTATTTTGAACCGCATAACCCGGTACTCTCCTTCTTCGCACCAATCTCCCTTCTCAAAATCAAACAATAACATAAATTTATAAAACAACACATTTCCAGAATGTGAATGAAACAAATTAACTGTATTTTTAATCCTCTGAACGAAGGAATGAAATTTTCAACCAGCAGCGGAGTGTGCGCTGATATGGAACTTGGTGGCAGATTAAAACTGTGTGCCGGACCGGGACTAGAACTCGGGACCTCTGGCTTTGGTGTGAAAGTTCTCTACCAACTTTTTTTTATCTCATTTTGTTCCATATTGTTCGTTGAATTTGTTCGGGGTGGACGTCCAACGACACCCGTTTAGGTTCTTTGTTGATCCAGTCATCAGTTTTTTTTTTTTTTTTTTTTTTTTTTTTTTTTTTTTTTTTTTTTTTTTTTTTTTTTTTTTTACAGAGGATAGCTAACCGACCCGTCCTCACAGCTTTAATTCCGTCAGTACCTCGTCTGCTACCTTCCAAACTTCACTAAAGTTCTTCTGCATATCTTACAGAACTACCACTCCTGGAAGAAGGGATATTGCGGGAACTTGCCCTCGAAAGGCAAAGGTCCCAAGTTTGAGTCTCGGTCCAGCACACAGTTTTAACCAGCCAGGAAGTTTGGTGCGAAGGAAAGTTTCAAAACTTCGAAAACTAACTTTTTTACAATTAGGACTTTCTCTCATGTATGAGAGACTCCGCATCAGGGGAGGACAATCCGATTCTCACACTCACTCACAGTTATGTATAATCTCAATTATTTATACTTTAAATATATTGCGCATTCACTACCTCATCCACTCATGCAAGAAAACATAAGAATAACGCCTTACAATAGAAATAATGGACGCAGTCTGTAGGTGAAATTATTTGCTGTTTCCATCAAAATACTGTTTCCTCCGTTACTTAGACATTTGGTGTGCAGTTAATATTCTTAATTGATTTCTACATAAAAGATATTAACATGTCATACAAAATCATAAATTCAGTATTTTTGGTTAACTTTTAGTGTATTAAAAATTGCTTAACATAAGAAATTGAAATCTTTACAAAAGGTTAGACAAAATTTCATGACAGGTCGGTTATTGGAACTGTCTTTAATAATTAATAGCAATAAATGTAATACTCGTTCACTTTCCAACGCATGAGTATGGCTTGAAAAGTCTGCCGCTTCATGTATGACCGGTGTTACTCTCAGCGCGATAAGTATTCTCTGGGGCCATGCCTCATTGTCTGTGGCAGAAAACTTCTGACAGTTTCCCTACTGAACGTATATGATGCAACGTTTCACAAAATAAAGTCCTTTTTTATAAAAATGCCGTTTCTAATTGCCAGCAGCAGTCTAAAACTATAATCTAGAATAAAGGTTGAAACTGCCGTCAATCTGATAACTGTGACGCAGAGCCCGAAGTGAAGACGAAGTGTAATTGGTTAGCGTAAGGAATGTTAACTGGGAAGAAGGGGATCCAGGAGGACTTAGAAAAAATAGTTGCCGAGGTTGCTAGTCCAGGCTTGTGAAGGTGTGTGAAGTCAAACAAATCTTTATAGGATTCTGCCTGCCTTTCACATCTGGCCGAGTCACAGTTTGAAAATCTGCAAGGTAAAGACTGTGTGCAACCAACTGCGGTCGTCCATGGCGCAGTAAGATAAGCTTATGTCTAGTATCAGCCTGCACTGCTCGTCAAGTGTATCTGTGATGTGTGCAGAGTAGCTATTTTATACTCATTCGCTGTATAAAACAATAGCATATCTACACGTGGAGTAGCGTGTGCGAGGGGCGTTCAATAAGTAATGCAACACTTGTTTTTCTGAATCAGGTATTTTTTTAATTCAGGATTCCCCGCTATTTTGGCTACAAAACCGTATTTTTCAACATAAACTCCGTTCAATGAGACGGAATTACGCCACCTTCCTGAGAGGACCTGTATGCCCGTGAGGTATCACTCTACTGGTCGACGTCTGAGCCAACGTCTTGCTGCCTCAGTAGCCTCTCCACAATCCACGTACTGGTTCCCGCAAAGTGCATCCTTCTTTGGGCCAAACAGATGGGAATCAGAAGGTGCCAGATCCTGTGTGTAGGGTGTGCATGACGAAGAAGAATCCACTGAAGTTTTGTGAGCTTCTCTCGGGTGTGCAGACATGTGAGGCCTTGCGTTGCCATGGAGAAGGACAACTTCGTTCACATTTTTGTGACGACGAACACGCTGAAGTCGTTTCTGCAACTTCCTGAGGATAGCACAGTACACTTGAGAGTTGACCATGAGGGAGGACATCAAACAAAGCAACCGCTTCAGAGACCCAGAAGTGGCTGAGGGTGCGGCTTTGGACTTTTCCTTTGGAGGAGAGGTGGTGTGGTGCCACTCTGTGGACTGCCGTTTTGTTTGCGGTTTGGAAGTGATGGACCCATGTTTCATCCCTTGTGACGATGTTCGGCAGACAATTATCACGGTCAGACTCACGATCAGCGCAAAGAATTCCGCATAGATGGTCCTTCGTTGCTCTTTATGGGCCTCTGTGGAGGGAGTGGCAACTGACCCTTAACACAGACAAATGTAATGTATTGCGAATACATAGAAAGAAGGATCCTTTATTGTATGATTATATGATACCGGAACAAACACTGGTAGCAGTTACTTCTGTAAAATATCTTGATGCGTATGGAACGATTTGAAGTGGAATGATCATATAAAATTAATTGTTGGTAAGGCGGGTATCAGGTTGAGATTCATTGGGAGAGTCCTTAGAAAATGTAGTTCATCAACAAAGGAGGTGGCTTACAAAACACTCGTTCGACCTATACTCGAGTATTGCTCATCAGTGTGGATTCCGTACGAGTTCGGGTTGACAGAGGAGATAGAGAAGATCCAAAGAAGAGCGGCGCGTTTCGTCACAGGGTTATTTCGTAGCCTTACGGAGATAATTAGCAAACTCAAGTGGCAGACTCTGCAAGGAAGGCGCTCTGCATCGCGGTGTAGCTTGCTGTCCACGTTTCGAAAGCATGCGTTTCTGGATGAGGTATTGAAAATATTGGTTCCCCCTACTCACACCTCCCGAGGAGATCACGAATGAAAAATTAGAGAGATTCCAGCACACACGGAGACTTTCCGGCAGTCGCTCTTCCCGCGAACCATACGCGACTGGAACAGGCAAGGGAGGTAATAACAGTGGTATGTAAAGTGCCCTCCGCCACACACCGTTGAGTGGCTTGCGGAGTACAAATGTAGATGTAGATGTAGATGTAGATGTTAAGCAGCGAGGAACCCAGCGGGCACAAACTTTTGAGTTCCACCACTGGTGGACGACTGTGTCAGCACTAGCAACAGAGACTCCCAGTTGAGCAGCGTGTTGATTGTTTGGATCACCTCGAATGAGAGTGTCCGCACGTTCTAACATTGCAGAAGTCACAGCTGCCTGGCGCCGGCCGGCACGGGGGAGATCGGACCTCATTGCGTTGATGTTAGAAGTCTCGCCCAACGACGCACCGAGTTTTTGTTCACTGCCAGTGCAAGCCCCTGTGAATATTTGCGATGCTCTGGTTCTCCGGCAAAGGAAACTCAGTGACAGCCCTCCGCCTGGAACGCACTCCCGTTACAGACGCCATTTTGAAGGCTCCGTAAAGAGCCGCCACCTATCGGAACAGAGTCGCCACCTGTCGGAACTTTATGAAGCGGCAGGCACTGTATGGGGAATATTCGACGATGTCGCACAACAAATTCCGCATTTTTTCAACCTCAATTGGTTGAGAAAAAAATGTGTTGCACTACTTGTCGAACACCCCTGGTATGTTCAGCCTGTCTGTACAATAACACCAAAGTAATCGCATTGAAAACACAACACCTTATTTGATAGACAGCAAAAACGAGGATGAAAACGGCACGTGACGGAGTTGTGGCTGGTGGGGTAACCACAATTGCTTTTCTGAGAAACCGGCGGCCATTATCGTTGTGGTAGCATCACGGGTTCAGAAGTGACGCCGATGAGAGAGGCGCTAATTGCGGCGTTTGCGCCGTGATTAGAGCCTGCCCAGCTGATGATTAGCGCCACTTCACGCAGGAGCTGCGCATGGGTCCCCTTCCGCACGCGGCCGGCAGTCAGATACTGGTGCACGTAGCTACCAAGTTACTTAACAGCAGCAGCCGGCGCAGTGACAAACGTAGCATCTCAATCAGAACTCTCTAATGCTAGGACAAGAAGGCGTTTTTGACATAAAACAAGAAGAACCAATCTGTGTGTCTGCATCTGGATTACTGCCCGCAGTAATCTTACTTGATTACCTGAACTGTCTCCAATATGCTCCTGTTTCCGAAATGCGGGATTTTCCTCCTCTTCATGTGTTCTATGGTAAAATGTTCAGCTGGTAACACTAGCAATTTAAGAGCATTTCTTTTAATGAGTGGTACACACTTCCAGAGATACTGATTGACTCGCAGCAAAAATCATCTGTTATTTTGGAGAAGATTCTGATTTTTTTTTATTGTTACTTCTGACTAGATCTGTATCAGTATAGCCCTAGTGTTATACTTCACCAGTATGACTGAAAATATCTGTGTACATACGAGGGTGAGTCAAATGGAAACCTTAAATATTTTTTTAAATATTATTTATTGTGCGGAAGTGGTACAAAGCCGTATCACTTTTAAACATGATCTCCCCTACGCTCAATGCAAGTCCTCCAGGGCTTACAAAGAGCATAAATTCCTTTAGAAAAAAATTCTTTTGGTAGTTCGCGCAACCACTCACGCGCCGCGTGGCGTACCACTTCATCAGAACGGAACTTCTTTCCTCCCATTGCGTCACTGAGTGGTCCAAACATATGGAAATCACTTGGAGCAAGGTCTGGTGAGTATGGTGAATGAGGAAGACACTCAAAATGCAGGTCTGTGATTGTTGCTACTGTTCTACGGGCAGTGTGGGGCCTTGCATTGTCATGTTGCAAAAGGACACCTGCTCGCAGCTATCCACGTCCCTTTTATTTGATTGCAGGCGGCAGATGATTTTTTAGGAGATCTATGTATGATGCACTGGTGTCAGTGGTCGCTCTAGGCATGTAATGCTCCAAAATTACGCCTTTTTCGTCCCATGAGAGAGTCAGCATAACCTTCCATACTGATGGTTCTGTTAGAAACTTCTTTGGTTTTTCTGATGAGGAATGGCGCCATTCCTTGCTCGCTCTCTTCGTTTCCAGTTGGAGGAAATGAACCCAGGCTTCTTGCAAGGAAGCCATCACCTTCTCGTTCAAAGCGCCGAAGAAGATCTTCACAAGCACCAACACGTCGTTCTCTCATTTCCGGAGTCAGCTGCCGTGGCACCCATCTTGCAGGCATTTTGTGAAACTGGAGCGCATCATGCACAGTGTGGTGTGCTGACCCATGACTAATCTGTAAACATGCTGCAATGTCATTCAGTGTCACTCGGCGGTTTTCCTTCACTATGGCTTCAACTGCTGCAATGTTCTGTGGAGTCACAACTCGTTGTGCCTGACCTGGACGAGGAGTATCTTCCATTGAAGTCACACCATTTGCGAACTTCCTACTCCATTCGTAGACTAGCTGCTGTGACAAACATGCATCACCGTACTGAACCTTCATTCTTCGATGAATTTCGGTAGGTTTCACACTACCCAAAAACCGAATAACAGAACGCTGTTCTTCCCTGGTGCAAGTCGCAAGTGGGGCGGCAATCTTTATACTGATACTGCGACGGTATGTGTGCATCTGTACTATGCTGACACCCACAGGCCATTCTGCACACAGTTTGTAGCACGCTTACCAACTTACAGGATAACGGCGCGAAATTTCGATTTGTTACTACAAATTTAAGCTTTCTATTTGACTCACCGTCGTACTTAACAGTTTAGAATATTATACCAAACTAACATATGCTTTTTTACAAATTTAATTTCCTCTTTATTGCACCATAACATTTTATTTAAAAAATACAGTTTCCAGGTACGCTGAAGAGGCGAAACATACCACTGCCCACTGTGCGACTATATGTGGTGTGCTGGCACGGGACGCGGCAAGGGAAGTACACACTGAGGAGACAGAAGTCGTGGAACACCTCCTCGTACCGTGTCGAAGCTCCTTTTGCCCGGCATAGTGCAGCAGCCGGATGTGGCCTGGACTCAACAAGTCGTTGGAAGTCCCCTGTAGAAACAAACAGAGCAATGCTGCTTCTAGAGTCATCCATAATAGCGAAAGTGTTATCGGTGCTAGATTTTGTGCACGAACTGAGCTCCCGATTATGTCCCGTAAATATTCCACGGGATTCATGTAGGGCGATCTGCATGGCTAAACCACTAACTCGGCTTGACCAGCATGTTCTTTAAACCAATCTCAAACAATTCTGGCCCATGACATGACACACTGTCATCCATATAAATTCCATCGTTGTTTGGTTCCAAACGGTCCTCAGGTACCCGAATGTAACCATTTCCTGTCAATGATCGTTCAGTTGGACCACAGAACCATGTAATCGCAGCCCACACAATTATGGAACCACCACAGGCCTGCACAATGCCTTGTTGACAGCCTGGCTTCGTGGGGTCTGCGCCACACTCGAACCCTACAATCGGCTCTTACCATCTGAAATCGGGACTCATCTGACCAGCCCACGGTTTTACAGTGGTCAAGGGTCCACCCGATATGGTCACGAGCCCAGGACGTCTCGTGCTGTTAGCAAAGGCACATGTTCACCGTACGTCCCACACTGATTTCTGCGGTTATTTCACACACTGTTGCCTGTCTGTTAGCACTGACAGCCCTATGCAAACGGGGCTGCTCTCCGTCGCTAAGTGAAGTCCTTTGACCACTGTGTTGTCAATGGTGTTATTCTGGACGCACTCTTGATACTATGAATCTCGGAATTTTCAGTTCTCTAACGATTTCCGAAATGGAATGTGCCTTGCGTGTAGCTCCAAATACCATTCGGCGTTCAAAGTCTGAGGACTCCCGTCGTCCGGGCATCATCACACCGGAAACATTTTCATATGAATCACCTGAGTACAAATGACAGCTCCGCCAATTCATCGTCCTTTTATGCCTCGTCTATGCGACACAACCGCCATCTGTATATGTGCATATCGCTATCCCAAGACTTTTGTCACCTCGGTATATAAACGGACCAGAGGCTAATGGACGGTCATTCTAGGAACAATATGGGTCACAAATACGGAAATACACTGAAATACAGAGGGTGGGCAGAAGTATAGAAACAACAAAAACAGTTTGCCATGCATAAACTAACACATTACGATGCATACACGGTGTACGAATGCCGTTGGAATTCAAAACAGCTTCCAGTCGTCTAGGAGTGGACAAAGATCGTTTTCAAGGGAATCGTATACCGTTCTTCCAGCAAAATGGTAGCAACTTCATGTATCGATGGAGGTCGATAGCGATCACGCACCCTTTGCCAACCGCAGTGGCCGAGCGGTTCTAGGCGCTACAGTCTGGAACCACGCGATCGTTACGGTCGCAGCTTCCAATCCTGCCTCGGGCATCGATGTGTGTGATGTTCTTAGGTTAGTTAGGTTTAAGTAGTTCTACGTTCTAGGGGACTGATGACCTCGGAAGTTAAGTCCCATAGTGCTCAGAGCCATTTGAACCATTTTTCAACGCACCCTTTCTCCAAAGTAGAAGACAAAGTCTCAATAGCATTGACATCTGGTGAGTGGGTTGGCCAGTGGAGATGAGACAGTTCATCCTTCTCCTCACGAAACAAGTTGTAGACGACGGGAGCTCTGTGAACGGGGGCTCTGTCTGCTTGGGACACAGCATCGCCATTGGGTGACAAACATTAGACCACGGCATAGCTCTGATCAGCCAGATGGTGAGACAATCCTTGGCAATAATGCGATCTTGGAAAGTAACCATCAGGCCCATAGAATACCACGACATTGCTGCCAAAATCGTCATCGAGCCCCAGTCATGTTTTTACTCGTCGTTGACCAGAAGTTTGAAGCAGTGTAAACATGACTCATTCGAACAAATGACGTTGTTTCACTCCACCACAGTACAGGTCTCACGTCTTCATGTTACGGCAATTGCATCACTGATGAGTGGTTTTGGAATTCCAGCTGGCCCTGAAATTTCCCGCTTATGGAGATCCTTTCGTGTTGTTTGGGTGCTGACATGGTGCGGGACTGCGACATTCAGTTCTGCTCTGACAATTTGCATTTGTCGACCTCTTATTTTTCGTCACAGTCCTCTTCAGTGATCGACTGTCACGAGCACTCAGAACAAACTTTTTTGTTGTTACTTGGCGGATGATATTTCTCCGCTTTGACTGTACACGGTGCTTCTTGAAACCCCAGACAGTTCGGAAACCTCGGTTACGAAAGCACCCATCATACAAGCACCAGCAATTTTCCCATTTTCGAACTCACCTACCTCCAATATAATGGGCTCATAACCACACACAACACTCTTCTGACCACGATGACACTTGCAACATATTGAGGGTATTGCACAGTTGCCATAAGTGATCAAACAGTGCAACGTGCAGGCTTGGCTAACATCTGTACTATGTGATCAAAAGTATCCGGACACCCCCAAAAACATACATTTTTCGTATTATGTGCATTGTGCTGCCACGTACTGCCAGGTACTCCAAATCAGCGACATCCGTAGTCATTAAACATCGTGAGAGAGCAGAATGCGACTCTCCACGCAACTCACGGACTTCGAACGTGGCCAGGTGATTGAGTGTCACTTGTGTCACACGTCTGTACGCCAGATTTCCGCACTCCTAAGCAGCCCTAGGTCCATTGTTTAGGATGTGATAGTGAAGTGGAAACGTGAAGGGACTTGTTCAGCACAAAAGTGAACAGGCCACTGACAGAACGGCCGACAGTAGAAGAGGGTCGTAATGTGTAATAGGCAAACTTCTATCCAGACCATCACACAGGAATTCCAGATTGCAAGTACTATGACAGTTAGGCGAGAGCTGAGAAAAGTTGGATTTCATGGTCCAGCGATTGCTCATAAGCCACACATCACGTGAGTAAATGCCAAACGATGCCTCGCTTGGTGTAAGGAGCGTAAACATTGGACAATTGAACAGTGGAAAAACGTTGTGTGGAGTGACGAATCACGGTACACAATGTGGCGATGCGATGGCAGGGTGCGGGTATGGCGAACGCCCGGTGAACCTCATGTGCCAGCGCGTGTAGTGCCAACAGTAAAATTCGGAGGCGGTGATGTTATGGTGTGGTAGTGTTTTTAATGGAGAGGGCTTACATCCCTTGTTGTTTTGCGTGGCACTATTACAGCACAGGCCTACATTGATGTTTTAAGCACCTTCTTGCTTCCCACTGTTGAAGAGCAATTCGGGGATGGCGATCGCATCTTTCAACACGATCGAGCACCTGTTCATAATGCACGGCCTGTGGCAGAGTGGTTACACGACAATAACATCCCTGTAATGTACTGGCCTGCACAGAGTCCTGACCTGAATCGTATAGAACACCTTTGTGATGTTCTGGAACGCCGACTTAGTGTGAAGCCTCACTGAGCGACATCGGTACCTCTTCTCAGTGCAGCACTCCGTGAAGAATGGGCTGCCATTCCTCAAGAAAACTTCCAGCACCTGATTGAACGTATGCCTGCGAGAGTGGAAGCAGTTATCAAGGCTAAGGTTGGTTGGTTGTTTGGGGAAGGAGACCAGACAGCGTGGTCATCGGTCTCATCGGATTAGTGAAGGATAGGGAAGGAAGTCGGCCGTGCCCTTTCAGAGGAACCATCCCGGTATTTGCCTGATTTAGGGAAATCACGGAAAACCTAAATCAGGATGGCCGGACGCGGGATTGAACCGTCGTCCTCCCGAATGCGAGTCCAGTATCTAACCACTGCGCCACCTCGCTCGGTCAAGGCTAAGGGTGGGCCAACACTATACTGAACTCCAGCATTACAGATGGAGGGCGCCATGAACTTGTAAGTCATTTTCAGCTAGGTGTCCGGATACTGTTGATCACATAGTGTACATGTATGTTCAGACATGCATTTCTCGCGGTATTTGGGTATTTTTGTCCGATCTTGTGAGCGACTTTTACAAATGGTTGTTTGTTACGGTGCGGCGTCTCGGAACGAGAATCTCGGAAAAAGCGAAGCCGGTCAGCTGTTCGCGTGTACCTGTCGTGAACATCAGTGCAAATCGGTTCAAGGACGGTTTAAGCACGAGCGAACGACCACGTGTTGGACGTCCATGCCTCATCAAGTGCAGGTGGCTGGTGGGAGGCGTTGCCGGTCTATAGAGCAGGATGGGCGGCAAACTGTGGCAGATGTGACGATAGAGTACAGTGCTGATGCAAGTACAAGAATTTCGGAGCACGCCGCTCAGCATACAGTGCTGAACGTGGAGCCTCGCACCAGACAACGGTTACGTATTCCCATGTTGACCCAACGACATCGCCAATTACGTTACAATGGCCACGTGACCGTCGGTATTAGATCCTGGTTCAATGGAAACGTGTCACCTTGTCGGATGAATCACCTTTCTTGTTGCACCAAGTACATAGTCGTTCGCGGATATGCCGTCGTCAGATGAATGGTTGATCGAAGCATGCACCGCCCCACGGACACAGGCCGGCGGAGTAGTGTTATAGTGGGGACTATCACCTGGGCTTCCATGGGACCTGTGGTATGAATCAAAGGCACCATAACAGCTGGACTGCGTGGTGGCGCCTTCCTGTGGGATGGTTACCTGTGTCACCAATCCAGAATCTGACGCAGTACGTGACTGGGAAAAAACGTTGACGTGTTGGCCACCATACTCGTCTGAGGTGAACTCTATGGGACACTATAGGGCGCCAGATTCGCGACCAGAAAGGACGGTGCATAATTTATGGGAATTACGCGGCCTGTTACCTCTGGGAACCTATCAAGTTCAGGTCATGTCACGTAAAACCACTGCTTTATTGCGTTTCAGACCCGTTACGCAGTTGCTCATATTGTGTTACTCATTGTAGAATTTATGATTTCTTGTCCTGTGCTCTACATATAGTCAATGTTTCGGCATTGAGCCGTGGTAAAATTTGCTGTTTTGAAGAGCGCGCCGCAGCGCGTAGTGTAAAGCAGTCGCCCTCCGTTACTGGCGGTGGCGCCGCTGTGGCTATCGCAGCTTTGGTATCTCCCTCTGGTGGGAAAGGGGAAAGGTTGCCTGTTCACGTGCATTCAAGGGGCGCTGCGAGCTCGGCAGGGGGTCAGTCGGTATGTCTCGGCGAGTCTGGTCAGTTGGTCAGCCGGGTCAGTGTGGGGCACTCAGTGTCTGTCTGTCGTCCGGAGTGCCAGTATGTGTTAGGCCACCAGTCTGCTCGAGTTTGTTCAGTCAATGGTCATTGGCGGTTGCATCGATCGGCTGGTCGGTCGCGCACTGAGACACAAGATGACTTGTCCGCCTTGAGCATCGGAGCATGTGAGGTCGCCACATGAGTCCAGTGGCCGCGCCGTATAGCGAGACGTAGCGGCTTCGCGGCCGACACGAGAGCAACAGGAGCCAGCCCACGACGTCGGTCTGGCCGGCGCGAGCTGCGACGCCGAGAGGCGGGAGATCGGCGCGCCTTCCTGCGTCCGTTGCAGCGGCTGGCAGCGGACGGTTCGGGAGAGCATTTTGGGCTACTGCGCCAGGTCTTCGCCAGAAATCGCAGTCTTTTAGAAGTTAAGTGATTGGTGATATGTTGTTTCAGTTACTTGATAAATTCTACTTGTTTTCTGGGTCAGTCTCTCGTCCCCAGCTTGCTACCCTGTCTCGTCCGCATTTGTTAGGCAGTTAGTGTCAGTCTGTCTGTCTGTCGGTCTGCCGTACGTTAATAGCTGCCTCTGTCATGTTTGTCGGATTCGGTGTTAACGAATTTATAGAATTAAGATGTAAAGGCCGAATTCCTGAAATATGTTTTTGTCTTGCCTATCATCTTGCGAGGCGGTATATGTGTAACGTAGAGCATGTTGTACATTTTATGTATGTCTGAATTTCATGGGTTTTATTTAAATAGTCATTTTTATAAAGTTTCCACCTTTCCATCATAAGAATCCTTTTAAAAACAAAATGCACTTTCGGTGGCAAATAATTTCTTAGTGTGACTGTTTTGCACCATTTCCATCCCTCTTACGGGGTGTGATGTGTCGACAGAAGTGCCGACACAGTGTTATTTTGAGGGGGCCGATATGCACGCTATAAGCTCCCGCAGAATATCTTGAAGTCTGAAACAGGACGCTCAGTGAATGCAATAAAGAAAAGTACGTTGCTTTGGGAATACTTAACTTTAATCCATCCTAGTTGTATACATCGTTCTTGTTGATACATGCTTTAGACGATAATTATCAATTGCTGTGTAAAGCTAATGGCGCCTTGCTAGGTCGTAGCCATGGACTTAGCTGAAGGCTATTCTAACTATCTGCTCTGCAAATGAGCGAGGCTTCGTCAGTGCAGTCGCTAGCAATGTCGTCCGTACAACTGGGGCGAGTGCTAGTCCGTATCTCGAGACCTGCCTTGTGGTGGCGCTCGGTCTGCGATCACACAGTGGCGACACGCGGGTCCGACATGTACTAATGGACCGCGGCCGATTGAAGCTACCACCTAGCAAGTGTGGTGTCTGGCGGTGACACTACAGGGTGCATAGTTTATGTGTTTGTGTGACTTGTTAAAATTTTTAGTTTAACGTAATCTGGTGTGTTGCAGATTTGCACCAGTGTAGTATTTCAGAGGTTGTTGTGAGCGGTCGTGACTACGGCCGTGTTGAAAGGGAGCGGCAAGCTTCTCAGCCCATACTGTCAATATTGTTCTTTCTGCCTCTAAATAAAATTGCAACTTGATATTTCGAGGGTGCTTTTCTGCTTATAAATTTTTAATCTGTTTTTGAAAAGGCTTTTATGTATAAAATTCCCATTTGTTAAAGGTAATTTCAGTTTCATCAGTTACTCCCTGTCAACTACTTCCACGCTTAAATGTGTTAATGTTCTTGATGAATCGCTAGTAAATAACCTAAATTATTTAAGAAAAGATTTTGAAAGTACACTCCTGGAAATGGAAAAAAGAACACATTGACACCGGTGTGTCAGACCCACCATACTTGCTCCGGACACTGCGAGAGGGCTGTACAAGCAATGATCACACGCACGGCACAGCGGACACGCCAGGAACCGCGGTGCTGGCCGTCGAATGGCGCTAGCTGCGCAGCATTTGTGCACCGCCGCCGTCAGTGTCAGCCAGTTTGCCGTGGCATACGGAGCTCCATCGCAGTCTTTAACACTGGTAGCATGCCGCGACAGCATGGACGTGAACCGTATGTGCAGTTGACGGACTTTGAGCGAGGGCGTATAGTGGGCATGCGGGAGGCCGGGTGGACGTACCGCCGAATTACTCAACACGTGGGGCGTGAGGTCTCCACAGTACATCGATGTTGTCGCCAGTGGTCGGCGGAAGGTGCACGTGCCCGTCGACCTGGGACCGGACCGCAGCGACGCACGGATGCACGCCAAGACCGTAGGATCCTACGCAGTGCCGTAGGGGACCGCACCGCCACTTCCCAGCAAATTAGGGACACTGTTGCTCCTGGGGTATCGGCGAGGACCATTCGCAACCGTCTCCATGAAGCTGGGCTACGGTCCCGCACACCGTTAGGCCGTCTTCCGCTCACGCCCCAACATCGTGCAGCCCGCCTCCAGTGGTGTCGCGACAGGCGTGAATGGAGGGACGAATGGAGACGTGTCGTCTTCAGCGATTAGAGTCGCTTCTGCCTTCGTGCCAATGATGGTCGTATGCGTATTTGGCGCCGTGCAGGTGAGCGCCACAATCAGGACTGCATACGACCGAGGCACACAGGGCCAACACCCGGCATCATGGTGTGGGGAGCGATCTCCTACACTGGCCGTACACCACTGGTGATCGTCGAGGGGACACTGAATAGTGCACGGTACATCCAAACCGTCATCGAACCCGTCGTTCTACCATTCCTAGACCGGCAAGGGAACTTGCTGTTCCAACAGGACAATGCACGTCCGCATGTATCCCGTGCCACCCAACGTGCTCTAGAAGGTGTAAGTCAACTACCCTGGCCAGCAAGATCTCCGGATCTGTCCCCCATTGAGCATGTTTGGGACTGGATGAAGCGTCGTCTCACGCGGTCTGCACGTCCAGCACGAACGCTGGTCCAACTGAGGCGCCAGGTGGAAATGGCATGGCAAGCCGTTCCACAGGACTACATCCAGCATCTCTACGATCGTCTCCATGGGAGAATAGCAGCCTGCATTGCTGCGAATGGTGGATATACACTGTACTAGTGCCGACATTGTGCATGCTCTGTTGCCTGTGTCTATGTGCCTGTGGTTCTGTCAGTGTGATCATGTGATGTATCTGACCCCAGGAATGTGTCAATAAAGTTTCCCCTTCCTGGGACAATGAATTCACGGTGTTCTTATTTCAATTTCCAGGAGTGTAAATTCACAGTTCAGACTTGTGCAGAGGAAGATAGAAAATTCCCCGCTATGTCTGGCTCGAAGGTGACGCGGCGTTAGGAATTGGATCACGCTATACTAAGTCGACAAGGACGTGACAAGCTATGCGTGTCCGTCATACCAATGGGCGATAGGTCAGTTTTGTTTGCATTGGTTCAGCCAGAAATCGCGTGCTACTTGTAGTCTTTTGTCTTGTCATCGCCAGATCAAGTTCCGCGCATTTGGGGAGGCGCTCTGCCAAGACGGGACACTGCACTAAGTCTAGCTGTCAATCGTTACAATAAACTTATTGCCGTGTAGTGAACTATCAATACATCTCATAAAAACTTACAGTTTTCCAGTGAGGAAGCCGGTATACGTTATATGGAGCGACACGTATGTAATAATGGGTACACCACTACCATGCTATCAGCCGAGGCTTGTATTAGACGTTATGATTGATGCGCCGCCTCATTACATCCTTGCAAGTCATGCTGGAGTGACAAGAACACCGATATCGAGATGCATAGTGGCACGGGACGATATTCGCCTTTTTTTAAAAGAAGTGTCACGGAAGAGGTCAAATTGTGACAGAAAAAGTAGATGTAAACTTGCTGAAGGGAACGATTTCGTAATAATAGACTATGATGACGATGTACCAGCTTTAATAAGCAATTGGCTTTCGCATGAGGCACAGAGACTAACAGACATTGACACAAACGTCTGGCGACTATTGCAAAGAGCACGGACTGCCTTCATTGATGTGAGCTGTCGTGTGCACGCTAGAGTATTATGTATGAGGGATTTCCCTGCAACCACAGCACGTAGATAGGGGGCTCCCCGCTGCCCAGTCCCTCGCTGAGTCAGAACAGGGGAAGGTCGTTGATGAACAAAGCTCCATTAAATTACCACTGCCTTCCTTAACCTGCATTTAGTTCATATACGTGTCAGTGCTCGAACTGCTTTTCTGCGGTAGTGGATAGATACTTAATGTTATTGGTATGTGTTCCTGAAGTTTGTTATTCCCATTACAGGCTAGTGCACTAGTGTCTCCTGTCAAGTACACAGACAACTAGCTAAGAAATGTTCCTCTCGGAGCACAAAAAAGGCGAATATGCCCCTCTATAAATGAATCTGACTGAAAAGTCGGGAACCACCTGCCTCATTCCTCACTCCGCATGGGGATGTAATCGCGCTCTTTCATCACAGAATATTTTTAATCCTTTTACCCAGACTATCTTTGTAGCGAAGCGCTGTAACTGTCCATGTAATTATGTATCTTTCCCATTGTCTCCTATTCCTCCCATTGGCACTTTCTCCTGTCTGTCTCTCCCACTGTCACTGTCTTAATCACTTTCTTTCAGTATTCCTTATCCCTGTCTCCTTCTCTGCCACCTTCATAGTCTCTCTTTCCCATTGGCATCGTCTTTGCCCCACCATTTTTCTCTCTCATTGCCACTGTCTCTTTCTTTCTCGCTTACAGTCTGCTGTCTTTCTCTTCAGACAGCATTGCTTCCTCTCCACATGACGTTGGGGATGGTTTGCTCGGGGTTTTGACCCCCTAGACCGGGAAATTACAACGTATGGGTATAGGGGATGTGGGAAATGGGTAATTTTTTTTATTTTAAATTTCGCCGACAGGGGGCTCGATACTCCTCAAACCCATTTGTGGTCTCCACCCATCTCTCTATTTCACTTCTACTGTTGGTTTTGCTTCCACTGCTATTATCTCCATCCAGGTCCCTTTCTCCTTCCAGAATGCATTCTGGTCCGAGCTGCCAGGCCTGGCGGTCATTTGTGAGTGGGGTCTGCTTGCTTCTGTGAATGAATGCTGTGTGTTTCTTTCTTTTTATGATGAAGGCTGTGGCCAAAAACTAATTTGTAAGTGTCTTTTAAGTGTGCCTGTCTGAAACTTAACGGTAAGTAGCAATCTATCTTTCCTTACATTGTTGATTTTCGAACGTGGAGCTTCCATTGTTTCATTTATATAATTCGCCCCAGTTACATATTTTGACACATATAAATAACAAATAAATATGTAAAACATAATGTTAAAACAAAATGTTCTCCCACCCAACGCAACTTCACTTTACACTACTTTACATAAAAGTGTAATTTTTTTTGACGTCTACCATGCTGTGTTTCCTTTGCAAGTACAAAGAATTTCGTATGACGGAATAATTCTTTGTAAGATGCTTACGCCGACGGCTGACAGCGTCGAATAATTTCCAGATCGAGACAACCTTCACAGGTTCAAATGGTTCAAATGGCTCTGAGCACTATGGGACTTAACATATGTGGTCATCAGTCCCCTAGAACTTAGAACTACTTAAACCTAACTAACCTAAGGACAACACACACATCCATGCCCGAGGCAGGATTCGAACCTGCGACCGTAGCAGTCGCGCAGTTCCGGACTGAGCGCCTAGAACCACGAGACCACCGCGGCCGGCTCAACCTTCACAGGAGTGAAGCGCCCGTTGTACAGAGACAGCGCATCATAAAGTTTGATTAGAGAAAAATTGGCGACCAAAAGGATGGTCTGGTGATAGTTCCTTACGATAACGCCAGATCCCTTCCCTGTTTTCACTACGTGAAACTACATTTACGCCTCGTACTGGACATTACGTGCATAAGTACGATAACTTTGAACCCATTGATCTCGGTAATGGATATAAATAACTAAAATAGCTTCGAGGTTATCCGAGAACATCGTCTTAAACGTATGGTAAAAATTTCGAAAATTTGCCAAGAACAGAAATCATAGACGTGGCGAACTACACAACTGGTACTTTGACACTCAAAATCATGGTTTTTCGAGGTTTTCTCAGGAACCGTCAATGAAAAAAAATAATGCTTTTATAAGCTATGACCCACTCTAGAGAACATCTAATAAAAAAAATAAAAATAAACAATTTCCTCACTTTGCCTGGGCCGGAGAGAGAGTGTAATATTTAAATTTTGACTCTGGATGTGCCGGATCTTCCGATAGGTACACAAATAGTCGGTATGCTAAAGGCTACCCAAAATAATTGATGCCTTGTCTCTGTGATGAAGGAAACTCGAGATATGATCGCACGAAAAATCGCATTTTCATGCGCCGTTTTTTGGAACATATTGGTACCGCGGACTGACTAAGATTTACATACTTAATTGGTTTGTTCACAAGGATGGGCTTACGTAGTTTGCTATGGCCTCATTTACCAGAAAAAAAAACCGAAAGAGAAGCAATATGTTGCGCCACTGGTGTCTGAAGACGCAGAGACGTTTCATTACTGTTTCCTTATATTACATTTTTTACTATACCCCTACTCTGTTATCTAGGGAATCTTTCACTTACATTCACACGAACTTTTAACAACATTTTCAAAGGTTGGTTTTAGTAATCTCCTTAGAAAATATAAAGATTTAGTCCTTAATAGAAATTCTGGCTTGAGTTTTATGTTTATTCTTTATTTGTAAATTTGAGATCAGTCTACATCTTATTCTACGGCCATATACAGTTCTTTTGTGCAGTAATGAACAAGACCATTTTTGATTTGTACAACGGACTGATAAATGTACTCAAATGGTGTAGTTAAAAGCCACCATGTTTTGAACAGATCTTTACGATGAGCTCGAGTATAATTTTTTGTTATTATGCCTATATCATTTTCTGAAGTTTCGTCTTAGAAATGCTGATTCTAGCCTCTCTTACTGTGGTGACATTCGTACACACGTCACCCATTTGACGTCTACGTTGTTATTTATAATTCGCGCTATATGCTCTTCTCGTTAATACACTCCTGGAAATTGAAATAAGAACACCGTGAATTCATTGTCCCAGGAAGGGGAAACTTTATTGACACATTCCTGGGGTCAGATACATCACATGATCACACTGACAGAACCACTGGCACATAGACACAGGCAACAGAGCATGCACAATGTCGGCACTAATACAGTGTATATCCACCTTTCGCAGCAATGCAGGCTGCTATTCTCCCATGGAGACGATCGTAGAGATGCTGGATGTAGTCCTGTGGAACGGCTTGCCATGCCATTTCCACATGGCGCCTCAGTTGGACCAGCGTTCGTGCTGGACGTGCAGACCGCGTGAGACGACGCTTCATCCAGTCCCAAACATGCTCAATGGGGGACAGATCCGGAGATCTTGCTGGCCAGGGTAGTTGACTTACGCCTTCTAGAGCACGTTGGGTGGCACGGGATACATGCGGACGTGTATTGTCCAGTTGGCACAGCAAGTTCCCTTGCCGGTCTAGGAATGGTAGAACGATAGGTTCGATGACGGTTTGGATGTACCGTGCACTATTCAGTGTACCCTCGACAATCACCAGTGGTGTACGGCCAGTGTAGGAGATCGCTCCCCACATCATGATGCCGGGTGTTGGCCCTGTGTGCCTCGGTCGTATGCATTCCTGATTGTGGCGCTCACCCGCACGGCGCCAAACACGCATACGACCATCATTGGCACCAAGGCAGAAGCGACTCTAATCGCTGAAGACGACACGTCTCCATTCGTCCCTCCATTCACGCCTGTCGCGACACCACTGGAGGCGAGCTGCACGATGTTGGGGCGTGAGCGGAAGACGGCCTAACGGTGTGCGGGACCGTAGCCCAGCTTCATGGAGACGGTTGCGAATGGTCCTCGCCGATACCCCAGGAGCAACAGTGTCCCTAATTTGCTGGGAAGTGGCGGTGCGGTCCCCTACGGCACTGCGTAGGATCCTACGGTCTTGGCGTGCATCCGTGCGTCGCTGCGGTCCGGTCCCAGGTCGACGGGCACGTGCACCTTCCGCCGACCACTGGCGACAACATCGAAGTACTGTGGAGACCTCACGCCCCACGTGTTGAGTAATTCGGCGGTACGTCCACCCGGCCTCCCGCATGCCCACTATACGCCCTCGCTCAAAGTCCGTCAACTGCACATACGGTTCACGTCCATGCTGTCGCGGCATGCTACCAGTGTTAAAGACTGCGATGGAGCTCCGTATGCCACGGCAAACTGGCTGACACTGACGGCGGCGGTGCACAAATGCTGCGCAGCTAGCGCCATTCGACGGCCAACACCGCGGTTCCTGGCGTGTCCGCTGTGCCGTGCGTGTGATCATTGCTTGTACAGCCCTCTCGCAGTGTCCGGAGCAAGTATGGTGGGTCTGACACACCGGTGTCAATGTGTTCTTTTTTCCATTTCCAGGAGTGTAGAACGCAGAAGAGAGCTACATTAGACAGTGAGATTGTGTTAAAAGTTTAGGTCGGTTGATTGGTTTTAGATTAAAGGAATTAAACCGCAAGGTTATCAGTCCCTTTTTCCTTAGTCACCCAGGTCTCGGATTAAAACCATTCCCCAAAAGAATCCTGACGGCTGTTATCCGGGGAAGGAACAAAATGCGTGAAACTAGGTGTATAGCCACGTTGAAGTAGAAAACGGAAGCATCAAGCAAAATTGACAACTTTAACTAAAAGGAAACAAGCGGTAGAAAAAACAATAAAGCAGACAGCTTTGGCTGGCTGACCGCAGGAATACAGAAGGATGAGCCAGACACTCTGCAACACACTAAAATCCCCAGCCTAAAAACACAAGACAAGAGAAACAAAGATATTGAAAAGACGAAGAGGGAGCAAGGAAGAATTAAAATGTAGGTAGAGGAAGGGCGAAAAGAAGAGGTCAAGGTACCCACTGTTAAGAATGATAAAAACACCCTACACGGATAAAACCTAGAACTATGTTTGCCGTTGAGCCCATGTCACCTAAAATAGAAGGGAGCGCAACAGGAAGGTTAAAAATCCGCATCAGGGCGGCCAAATTTGCACAAGATGTGGAGCACTGGCAAACGTGAACGACAGAGTCCTCGCAACGTAGGAGCTGACTGTCGATCAGCAAAGTGTGGCCGATGCGGAGCCGAAAATCTCGATGGAGTCCTCGCGAGAGGCTCGCATGGAGGACCTACACACATTCGTCGTCTCCTTTACCATACGTAACTTATTTGGCGAAGTCGGGGAGCACCTTTCTGTATTCCAGAATCCAAAAACTATGCTGCCTAATACCGTTCGAAGATCAGATTCCGGTATGCCGATCTCCAGACTCGGTTTATGAGTAGCCTCATTGGATATACTGTCGGCAAGTTCTTTTAACGGGATTCCGACGTTTCGTGGGGACCACACGAAGAACACTGACCACCTCGTTCGAGGACGTAAACGGACTCTTGAATGGCCATTACCCAAGGATGGCGGAGATAGCACTGGTCGAGAGCTTGTAAGGCGCTCAACGAGTCGCTACAAATGAGGAAGGACTCCCCAGTGCAGGAATGGATACGCTCAAGAGCGCGAGAGATGGCTACCAGCTCTACAGTGAAAAAACTGCAGCCATCTGGCAAGGATTGCTGTTCAGTATGTCCTGCGTGAGCATAAGGGAGACGAACGTGAGCATCAGCCATCGAGCCAACAGTGTAAACTACCGGTGAACCCTGAGACAGGTCAAGAATAGAGGTAAACAGGCAGCGGAGGACCACAGGATAAACTGAGTTTCTCGGAAGCTATGGCCGAGGTATACACCATCGAGGTGTTCATGAGTGGACCCAATGGAGAGGTAGTACAGGGAAAGACTCGAGTTCAGTGAGGAGGGACTGGACACGGACTGCAATTGTAACCCCGATCTGGGCCACTATCGTGGGAGATGGATCGCCATGATAGGGAAAAGAAGACAGCGATCCAGACGTCTAGGTGACCTGCGAATGTGTGCAGGATAATTGGCAAACAGTTGTTATCGCCTGATATGCAATGGAAGAACCCCAACATCCACGAGTAGGGCTACAGTCGCAGGTTCGAATCCTGCCTCGGGCATGGATGTGTGTGATGTCCTTAGGATTAAGTAGTTCTAAGTTCTAGGGGACTGATGACCTCAGATGTTGAGTCCCATAGTGCTCAGAGCCATTTGAACCATTTAAACCACGAGTAGGTTATTCTCAGGACTCGTTTGGAAAGCTCCCGTCACAAGTCGAACTACACAGTGGTGTATAGGATCCATTATCCGCAATTCTGATGGCGATGCTGAACCATACGCCAGGCTCCCATCGTCAAGACGGGACTATACAAGTGCTCTGTACGGTTGTAACTGTGTAGGACGATCTGCACCCCAGTCGGTGTGACTCAGGCAACGAATAATGTTAAGATGGTGCCAGCACTTTTGCTTAAGCTGATGAATATGGGGAAGCAAAATTAAGTGGGCATCGAAAAACAGTCCTAAAAACCGATAAGAGTCCACTACATTAAGGAGATGATCATCAAGAAAAGTTGTTTATTTTTGTGCATTATACGACAGCAATAGAAGTACATGAGGCAAGTCTTGGCGGCTGAAAACTGAAAGCCGTGGGTGGAGGCCCATTATTGCACGTTTCGTATGGCTCCCTGCAGTCGGCGTTTAGCCACACCAAAAGTAGATGAGCGAAAGGAAATGCAAAAGTCGTCATCATATAGGAAGAATGATACTGAGGACCCCACAGTTGCTGCGAGACCATCAACTTCTGCTAAAAAGAAAGGGAAGCTCAGTACAGATCCCTGCGGGACCCTATTCTCTCGGATTTGGGGAGAACTGTGTGAAGCACTTGCTCGAACTCCAAAGATGTGGAGCGCAGAAACCAGTGTGGGCCTTGTGTAATGCGGCGAGGATGTATCGCCAAGTGGTGTCACAGGCTTTCGTCAGGTAAAAGAGACGGCAATAAGGTGATGACGTTGGGAAAGGACCGTTCGGATGTCAGACATCAGGTGTACAAAGTTGTCAGTGGTGAAGCAAGTTGGGACCGAAAATTCGCAATTTTTCACAAACACAACTTTTATTTATGTAAGTTTACGTGGTTGATGACTGAACAACAAACGAAAGGTAACAATAATGATGCCATTAAAAGTCTCCTAAATCAGGCAAACAAAAGTTCCACAAAGGTTCGTGGTAAAACACACACACACACACACACACACTACTAAAAGTCCAGTTCAGAGACGAAGACGAGATCTTCAGCGGTCGAAGTCCACGAGGTCGGCATCCAGAGTGAACTGAACTTTGGGGCTGGCTCTAGCCCCTAAATAGCTGTCTCCAGCCAATTAGGTTTTGGCGTAGTGATACTTCCTGCACGCCGTGGCTCGAGCTCCCCCTGCAGGAAGTAGCTCTCGGAATGTCTGTTTCCATTATCTTGTATGTAAATAGCTGGTGTTTACCATGGTGCTTTTGGTACGCCTTGGACATAGGCAACCCCTTCCTCTGTGGTGTAATATGGATTGCCGCACCTCAGGGGCTACCTTGGCTCCGGCATAACAGAGCAGCCTTGCCGAAAACCGACCTGGGATGGAGACAGAAGGCCGTGACATTCCCGGAGCCAACACAACTTCTGGCTCACTATACGTTCGAGTATATTCACAGAACATTACTAAGACTAATAGGACGATAGCTATCCACATCTAGCGGGGTGTAACGAGTTTTAGCACTGGAACGATGACATTGTGACGGGAATTCGCCACCGCTCCAAAAAGGTTTGAACACAGCAAGGAGGTGACGCTGGTAATCCACTGATAGACGTTTAATCATTCGGTGATGGATGCAGTCTGGCCCAGGGGCTGTGTCGGGACAATATGCAAGGGCACTGAGGAATTCCCACTCGCTGAATGGAGCGTTATCTGGCTGAGGGTGGTGTGTATTAAAATATAGGTGTTGTCGTTCCAGCCGCTATTTTAGGGTACAAAATCAGAGTGGTAATTCTCAGATGCAGAGGTACCAAATAGCAAAACTCATCTACTACTTTGTCTCATTTCCTAGTGTAATTCTCTCAGTATCAGCTGATATAATTCGACTACATTCCATTGCCGTCGTCATGCTTTTCTTGATGTTCAACTTATATCCTCCTTTCAAGACAATGACCATTCCGTTCAACTGCTCTTCCAAGTCATTTGCTGTCTCTGACAGAATTACAATGTAATCGGCAAACCTCCGAGTTTTTATTTCTGCTCCATGGACTTTAATCCCTACTCCAAATTTTTCTTTTGTTTCCTTTACTACTTGCTCAGTATACAGATTGAATAACGTCGGAGAGAGGCTACAACCCTGTCTCACTCCCTTCCCAACCACTGCTTCCATTTCATGCCCCTCGACTCTTATAACTGCCAACTGGTTTCTGTGCAAATTGTAAATAGCCTTTCGCTCCCTGTAATGTACCCCTGCCACCTTCAGAATTTGAAAGAGAGTATTCCAGTCAACATTGTCAAAAGCTTTCTCTAAGTCTATAAATGCTAGAAACGTAGGTTTGCCTTTCCTTAATCTGCCTGCCGCTGTAGCCGAGCGGTTGTAGGCGCTACAGTCTGGAACCGCGCGATCGCTACGGTAGCAGGTTCGAATCCTGCCTCGGGCATGGATATGTGTGATGTCCTTAGGTTAGCTAGGTTTAAGTAGTTCTAAGTTCTAGGGGACTGATGACCTCAGAAATTAAGTGCCAAATTGTTCAGAACCATTTGAACCATTTTCCTTAATATATTTTCTAAGATAAGTCGTAGGGTCAGCATTGCCTCACGTGTTCCAACATTTCTACGGAATCCAAACTAACCTTCTTCAAGGTCGGCTTCTACTAGTTCTTCTTTTCGTCTGTAAAGAATTCGTGTCAGTATTTTGTAGCCGTGGCTTATTAAACTGTTAGTTCGGTAATTTTCACAACTGTCAGCACTTGCTTTCTTTGGAATTGGTATTATTACATTCATCTCGGAGTCTGAGGGTATTTCGCCCCATTTATTGCGATATATATTGTGAAATTTCTAACATTCGCGAATACCGCGATAAATTCGTATTGTTGTCGTCAATTATAGGCTTGAACTTCATTGGGCTCTTTTAAAATTTTTGAGAACGGTAGACATATCCTAGTCCAAAAAATTGTTCTCTAATTTCATAGTACAATTACACAAGAAAAAGATTATTTTTGAGATTTTTCGGACGCTTAGAAAACCATATTTTCGTAAGTTACCGGTACGTGTTTTTTGGATACGTACCGTAATTTATTCGTAGCAAATTACCGTTTGTGGTTCATAGTTATGTCAAAGAATACACCACCCCTTAGTTTCGCTGTAAAGCAACGCAAATTACTGTGCATTTTTGAGAATCTTCGGAAGCTGCCATTCTCCTGTGAGCAATTTGTAGCTCAACGGCGTTTGCGATTTAGTTACTGTAGCAGGTATTCTAACTAACGTAATGTGTTACATATAATCTTCCTTTAAAGAGGAGTAGCCCGTTATATTATCTGCATTTGTCGTAAATTAACCCTGTTTTCGAATTTGCTAAAAACTATAATTATCCTCAAAACATTTTAGGAAACTAGTAATTTTTACCACAGGTTTTTGTGTTGCGTTATAATCAACGGGCTTAGTTTAAAGTTGTTTGTTCACTGTCGTGTATTACCTTGTATTACCACCATCCAAAATGCAGCTCCTTGTGAATGCTGTTCTCGAACACAGGATGAGCTGGTTGCTGTTCTCAAGCAGCTGAAATTGCCCTACTACTGTCAAACCTTGGCAGCTTGTGCGAAGCGGTGTGCTGGAAGAGCTCAGAAGAGTCGTGTACCTGTGATACCGGTACTAGTCGTACCTCAGGTACTGTTCTCTCCAGTGGATCGTGTCTCCTCTGCACAAAGTACAGGGTCTGTGGCTAGTCGTCCACTTGACTGCAAGCGGCGTGTCAGTAGCAGATCTAGGCGTCCTGTACTGGTGGATGGGGACCAGGGAGGAATCAGGGTGTCGTACTGGTCTCTCTAACCAGCAAGATTGAGTTGCTGTCTTTCACTGAAACTGGAACTGAGCTAGTGGCACTCACTTCACCTGTTTAGGGGAACATGTTTTGTCTGGTGTCAGGAGGAGGCAAACACAGAAGTGTAGGGTTTCATTATTCGTCGGCAGTTCTATACGGCGAATGATGGTACCCATTAGCGAAATGGCAACAAGGGACAGGAAAGGACACCAGTTGGACCCAGTGTATACACCTGGGGACCTCACTCGACACGTTGAAGAGTTCTTCCAGCAGCCATTGAGGGAATAAGGTACAACCAACTGGAGTTTTTGGCTTACATTGGAACAAATAATGCCTGTCGTCTGGGCTCTGAGGTCACACGTGGGTCACTCCAGCCAAACCCCACATCGGCCAGCGAGGTCGCCGAACCTCTCCCCAATTGAGAACGATTAGAGCATTATGGGCAGGACCCTCCAATCATTTCGTAATTTTGACCATCTTCACCATCGAAGGCGCCAGTCAATCAGAATTTGGCACGACGTCTCTCAGGAGAACATCTAGCAACACTCTCAACCAATCCCGAGCCAAATAACTGCTTGCATAAGGGCCAGAGGTCATGGGCCAACGCGTTATTAAGTTGCTCAATTTCTGAAGCGCTTTCTCGTGAATAAATCATGCACTTTTTCTGAAACTGTAATCATTTGTTTATCTGTACTTTTTTTTTTTTAACTTTGCTCACAGCACTGCTGACGCTGCCTGCCGTGACAACTGCATAGCGTAACATTCCGTCGATACGAAGATTCATATCCTCTACGAATCTCAATAATCCATATTAGTTATTATCCGATTTTGTTCAATTTGGTACACAGTCTTTTCTTATTAATGGAATGATGCTGTCAAATTTTCAGATTTTTATTTTATTTATTATAGTTCTGGAGAAAAAGAGAATTACCGAAACTACTAAAACCTACGCTTGTTTTTTAAAACCAAGTTAGGAACAATAACGGCTTGACTTTCATTATCATTTGAAGCCGTTCCAAAGTTATCAGTGCATAAAAATCAATTAATTAGAATTTTCTTTTTAAAACATTAGTCATTGTGCATTACATAATACAAAAATAGGTCAAAATTATTATGTGATTATATTTAACCATGTGAGTGTGTGAGAATAATTAAGAGTATGTATGTGTGGGACATAAGGTAAAATTTAATATTTCATTTTTCGTAAAACCTTGTACAAACGAACTGTGGGAAAGTTATGTTGCAACCACGATTCAGGTGACGTACAGTATGTCGGTGTGTGCTTGCTTTTTTATAAAAGCAGCCAGAATGGAAAATACAGGCGGAAAACGTTTATTTATCAATTTGATTCGTTTACTTTGATTATAGAAAATGCAAGAATTTGAAGTTTTCTGGCATTAATTACTATAATACCCCCCCCCCCCCCCCCGCCCCGCCCCGCCCCTCCATGAAGCCTGGACCTTGCCGTTGGTGGGGAGGCTTGCGTGCCTCAGCGATACAGATGGCCGTACCGTAGGTGCAACCACAACGGAGGGGTATCTGTCGAGAGGCCAGACAAACGTTTGGTCCCTGAAGAGGGGCAGCAGCCTTTTCAGTAGTTGCAGGGGCAACAGTCTGGATGATTGACTGATCTGGCCTTGCAACACTTACCAAAACGGCTTTGCTGTGCTGGTACTGCGAACGGCTGAAAGCAAGGGGAAACTACAGCCGTAATTTTTGCCGAGGGCATGCAGCTTTACTGTATAGTTAAATGATGATGGCGTCCTCTTGGGTAAAATATTCCGGGGGTAAAATAGTCCCCCATTCGGATCTCCGGGCGGGGACTACTCACGAGGTCGTCGTTATCAGGAGAAAGAAAACTGGCATTCTACGGATCGGAGCGTGGAATGTCAGATCCCTTAATCGGGCAGGTAGGTTAGAAAATTTATAAAGGGAAATATAGTGGGAATTAGTGAAGTTCGGTGGCACGAGGAACAAGACTTTTGCTCAGGTCAATACAAGGTTATAAATACAAAATCAACTAAGGGTATTGCAGGAGTTGGTTTAATAATCAATAAAAAAATAGGAGTGCGAGTAAGCTACTACAAACAGCATAGTGAGCGCATTATTGTGGCCAAGATAGACACGAAGCCCATGCCTACTACAGTAGTACAAGTTTATATGCCAACTAGCTCTGTAGATGATGGAAAAAATTGATGAAATGTATGATGAAATAAAACAAGTGCTTCAGGTAGTGAAAGGAGACGAAAATTTAATGGTTATGGATGACTGGAATTCGAGAGTAGGAAAAGGGAGAGAAGGAAACATAGTAGGTGAATATGGATTGGGGGTAAGAAATGTAAGAGGAAGCCGCCTGGTAGAATTTTGCTCAGAGCATAACACTTGGTTCAAGAATCACGAAAGAAGGTTGTATACATGGAAGAATCCTGGAGATACTAAAAGGTATCATATAGATTATATAATGGTAAGACAGAGATTTAGGAACCAGGTTTTAAATTGTAAGACATTTCCAGGGGCAGATGTGGACTCTGACCACAATCTATTGGTTACGAACTGTAGATTAAAACTGAAAAAACTGCAAAAAGGTGGGAATTTAAGGAGATGCGACCTGGATAAACTGACTAAACCAGATGTTGTACAGAATTTCAGGGAGAGCATAAGGGAGCAATTGACAGGAAGGGGGGAAAGAAATACAGTAGAAGAAGAATGGGTAGCTCTGAGGGATGAAGTAGTGAAGGCAGCAGAGGATCGAATAGGTAAAAAGACAGGGGCTCTTAAAAATCCTTGGGTAACAGAAGAAATGTTGAATTTAATTGATGAAAGGAGAAAATATAAAAACGCAATAAATGAAGCAGGCAAAAAGGAATACAAAAGTGTCACAAATCAGGTCGACAGGAAGTGCAAAATGGCTAAGCAAGGATGGCTAGAGGACAAATGTAAAGATATAGGGGCTTACCTCTCTAGGGGTAAGATAGATACTGCCTACAGGAAAATTAAAGAGACCTTTGGAGAAAAGAGAGCCAGTTGTAAGAATATCAAGTGCTCAGATGGAAACTCAGTTCTAAGCAAAGAAGGGAAAGCAGAAAGGTAGGAGTATATAGAAGGTCTATACAAGGGCGATGTACTTCAGGACAATATTACGGAAATGGAAGAGGGTGTAGATGAAGATGAAATGGGAGATACGATACTGCGTGAAGAGTTTGACACAGCACTGAAAGACCTGAGTCAAAACAAGGCCCCGGGAGTAGACAACATTCCATTAAAACTACTAACGGCCTTGGGTTAGCCAGTCCTGACAAAACTCTACCATCTGCTGAGCAAGATATATGAGACAGGCGAAATACCCCCAGACTTCAAGAAGAATGCAATAATTCCAATCCCAAAGAAAGCAGGTGTTGACAGATTTGAAAATTACCGAACTATCAATTTAATAAGTCACAGCTGCAAAATACTAACGGGATTTCTATACAGGCGAATGGAAAAACTGGTAGAAGCCGACCTCGATGAAGATTAGTTTGGATTCCGTAGAAATGTTGGAACACGTGAGGCAATACTGACCCTACGACTTATATTAGAAAATGGATTAAGGAAAGGCAAACCTACGTTTATAGTATTTGTAGACTTAGAGAAAACTGTTGACGATGTTGACTGGAATACTCTCTTTCAAATTCTAAAGGTGGCAGCGGTAAAACACAGGGAGCGAGAGGCTATTTACAATTTGTACAGAAACCAGATGACAGTTATAAGAGTCGGGGGCACGAAAGGGAAGCAGTGGTTGGGAAGAGAGTGAGACAGGGTTGTAGCCTGTCCCCGATGTTATTCAATCTGTATATCTGCAAGTAGTGAAGGAAACAAAAGAAAAATTCGGAGTAGGTATTAAAATCCATGGAGAAGAAATAAAAACTTCGAGGTTCACCGATGGCATTGTAATTCTGTCAGGGACAGAAAAGGACTTGGAAGAGCAGTTAAACGGAACGGACAGCGTCTTTAAAGAAGGATATAAGATGAACATCAACTAAAGCAAAACGAGGATAATGGAATGTAGTCGAGTTGCCTCGGGTGATTCTGAGGGAATTAGATTAAGGAATGAGACACTTAAAGTAGTAAAGGAGTTTTGCTATTTGGGGACCAAAATAGCTGATGATGGTCGAAGTAGAGAGGATATGAAATGTATATTGGCAATGGCAAGGAAAGCGTTTACGAAGAAGAGAAATTTGTTAAAATCGAGTATAGATTTAAGTGTCAGGAAGTCGTTTCTAAAAATATTTCTATGTAGTGTAGCCATGTATGGAAGTGAAACATGGAAGATAAATAGTTTGGTCAAGAGGAGAATAGAAGCTTTCCAAATGTGGTGCTACAGAAGAATGCTGAAGATTAGATGAGTAGATCACGTAACTAATGAGGAGGTATTGAATAGAATTGGGGAGAAGAGGAGTTTGTGGCACAACTTGACAAGAAGGGACCGGTTGGTAGGTCACGTTCTGAGGCATCAAGGGATCACAAATTTAGCATTGGAGGGCGGCATGGAGGGTAAAAATTGTAGAGGGAGACCAAGAGATGAATACACTAAGCAGATTCAGAAGGATGTAGGCTGCAGTATGTACTGGGAGATGAAGAAGCTTGCACAGGACAGAGTAGAATGGAGAGCTGCTTCAAACCAGTCTCAGGACTGAAGACCACAACAGCAACAATTACTCTAAAATTAGGGATTGGATAAGACAAGATTTGCTGCGAGAATGATATGGAAGGAACGTTCTGATTGGTCGTTTAGATCAACAGCCAATCAGAATTAAGCTGTTCCCTAGAGAAAAGAGGAGTGGGCATATAGGAGAGTGTTGTAACTGCGACCAGGACGGTCGCGGGGTAGCACTGACGGAAGGCGCGACGGTACCCGTGGAGATGCCTGCGAACAACACCACAACAGAAAAGGACGGACACGACCAACATAGGACAGAACGAATACGACAAGGCGGAACAACGGGGTCACAAGGAAACGAATTCGTACACGAACCAGGAAGAAAGCAGTCTAGCGCAACCGAGGTGTAAATTGACGTAAGCGAGATTAGACTGACTGGATCAGTTTTTTTTCTTCTTTATTGTGATTTCATTCCCCTGCCCCATATGGGCAGGGGAGGGCTGTCAGCGGCACAATCTGCCGCTCTTAAGCCGAGTTACATGACAACTAAAATAAGAATAAAATGTTACATACATAAGGCGATAAAAAAGGGGAACATAAAACAGAGAAATGGGAGAAAATGGAGGTAAAACTAGACGGACATGTAGACGCTCATGGGGGACAGTTAAAAAAAGTCACCAGAAAAAAAAAACACAATTGGCGATTCTTAAAACACAGAGAAGGCACTGAATGGACATGCGCAGGTTAAAAGTCGACCACAGTATTAAAAACACTCCAGAACAACACACTTAAAACCCACTTGTAGCACACATGACGAAGAATAAAACTGGCAGGTGGGACGTGCCTAGGGAAAGGTCAGAGAGGATGGAAAGGGAGGGGAGAGCAAGAGGCGGCAGGGGAAGCTGCGGGATGAAGAGAGGAGGGGCGTCAGTGGGTACAAGAAGAGGCAGGAGTCACATGGGGTAGGAGGTGAGGAGGGAAGACAGGGCAGGAGGGAGTGCAGAGACATGAGAGGGGGCACAAGAGAGGGAGTGGGAGTAGGAGGGGGAAGCTGCTCAGGAGGAGGGTGGGGGAGGGGAGGGAGCCCTGAGGAGGAGGCAGGAAGATGGGGTTAGAGTTGGTAGGAAGGGTAGATGTAAGGGCGAAGCTCACCATCCGGGAGGGGTAGTCAGTGGAATTTGCTTTGGGAATGGAGATGGAAGGTGTGGAGATGGAGAGAGGGTGGGACACAACGGTAAAGGTGCAGCAACTGGTTGAGGGTGGAGAGGAAGGGAGACACTAAGGGGGTGAGGGGGATCAAGGCGGCGGACAATAGATAGTGTGTGAATGTGTTCAAGGAAAAGGAGGAGTGGGTGAAGGGGATGAGGTCATATAGGATGCGTGTGGGGGACGGAAGGCAGATGCAGAAGGCGAGGCGGAGCGAATGGATTTCGAGGATTTGGAGGGCTTTATAGAACCAGGGAAGGGCGGAAATCCAAGCTACGCTGGCATAAGAGGATGAGGCGGATCAAGGATTTATAGGTGCAAAGGATTGTGGAAGGATGCAGACCCCACGTCCAGCTGGACAGGAGTTTCAGGAGGTGGAGGCGGTTGTGAGCTTTGTTTTCGATGGTAAGGAGATGGGGAGTCCAGGTGAGGTGGAGGTCGAGTGTGAGGCCAAGGTATTTGATGGTAGGAGTGAGGTAGATAGGACGGCCATAAATGATGAGATAGAAATCATGGAGGCTTAAGGAGTGGGTGGTGTGGCCTATGATGATCGCCTGACTGGATGAGCTTTGTTTGTGTTTTTTTTCCTTTATTGTATTTCGATTCCCCCCGAAGGGGACAGGCTGGCAGCAGCTTATTACGCTGCTCTGCAGCCTACAGACTTTTTAAAGCGTAAGAAATTAAGAAACAATAAAAGCAGGCCATAAAATGGGGATCTAAATTGTAAAACGGTGGAAAATTGCGGAAAGTTAAAACATAAAGCAAAGGGTTAGCAAAGTAAATAAAATACACAGGATGCAGACAGGTAACATAGTAGACACACAATTAAAAAACATAGTGACAGTCTGGTTTCTGTTCGCGAGACATAAAAAAGCACACCCAGCGACAGTATGATGGCCGTTCGCAACACTTCAGAAAAGACACACAACACTGAACACTCACTGTAAATACTGCACTAAAATGTCGGCACAAAGAGGACACACTATAGCCTAGGACAGATTGGGGGGGGGGGAGTGGACCTGGACAGATGAGGGGGGAAAAAAAGGAGGGAGTAGAGGAAAAACGAAAGGGGGGGGAACCAAAGGAGGGAGTGGACTCATAAGGGGGGTGGGCGGAGGGGCAGACGTGAGGGGAATGGGGAAAGACAGAGGAGGGACATGCAAAAGGACTCGGGGGGAGAGAAGGGGGGGCAGAGAGAGGGTAGGTGTGGAAAAAAAGGATGGAAGGGGGGGAGAGGGAGCCCTAGAAAAGGATGGAGGGAAGGAGGGGGGGTGAGGATCAGAGTTGATAGGAGGGATAAATGGGGGGAGAGAGGGCATCATCTGGGAGGGGGAGTTGATGGAAGCCACTTTGGGAAAGGTGAATGGTGTAGAGATGTAGGGTTGGGGGGACACAACAGTGAAGACGTGGCAGGGGGCGGGAATGGGAGAGGAGAGGACCAACCAGGCGGTGAGGGGGATCAAGGCGGCGGGAGGTGTAGAGTATGCGGATATGTTTGAGGAATAGGAGCAGATGGGGTAAAGGAATGAGGTCATAGAGGATCCGCGTGGGGGACGGGAGGTGTATACGGAAGGCGAGGCGGAGTGCATGATGCTCAAGGATCTGGAGGGTCATAGAATTTGGGAGGGGGGGGGGGCAGATATACAGGCGAGACTGGCATAACAGAGGATGGGACGGATTAAGGATTTGTAGGTGTGGAGGATGGTAGAGGGGTGCAACCCCCATGCCGGGCAAGAGAGGAGTTTGAGGAGTCGGTTGTGGGCTTTGGATTGGATGGAGCGGAGATGAGGGATACAGGTGCTGAATGAGCGAGTGGCCGGCACATAAGTACGCTCTCGGGGGCGCCGCGATTGGGCGCTGGGACCACGTGTTCCACTGTGCTGCCCCCACACTAAAAGCGGGCCAGGAGGCGCGCGCCGCCACAGCTTACGGTGCAGCGACCTCTATGGGTCTTCGACGTCCATGACGTCTGGCAAGGATTCAAATTCCGCGGCGCGCGGTACCAGAGAGAGTAACTCGAAGGAGTTGCTTGCTAGCCGGTCTACGGATAGCATGATGTCAAGTCACTCCTTAAAAATACTCTGTAAGATGAGGAAATAGTGACCTAATTTCGGTTCGAACATATCGTGACTAAAGCATGCGGGGTTACGAACATTTTAATGAAAGTTTGGCGTTTCTAAATTAAATAGTTAGAGAGAGATATGAGCGAGTGAACTTTCTGGTCGTAGTAACAACTCCGCGTGGCATGTTTAGTGCTATGTACCGAATATTTTGGCGAGCACCTCTTATGAAGAAGACGACTAAAACGACCGAATGTTTAACTCGCGAATAGTTGTGGCTCTCTGACTGGTAGAACGTGAAAATTAGTCAGGTCGGACTTACTAAAATTCTGGCTGCTTTTCGAGTAAATATTTGTTATATAGACAGTGAAATTTGAATGATAACGTTTTACCATATTAAATACGGACTTGATAGCCATTTAATGTTTTTCAATATGAATAAGAAAAGCAGAGTTAATGTAATTTTAAACGTTTTTCTGCAAGTAGACGGAATATCCCGAACGCCCGATTTTTTAAAAATGAACTTTCAGAAACTGACTTTCAAGCAGAGTTACGCGGCTTCTGTGTGGTAAGTATTAGGTAGTGGCTTCATCAACGCTGCTTTACACTGCCTAGCACGTATCTGCTACCACAGAGTGACGGGACATCGGCAATAATCCTATCGAGGTAGGTGGACTGAACGAAAGCGTTAACAAAAACGTGGACGACCGCCCCCTTCTCGCCGCACTCTGTCACACACAAAACGTCCAGTGATGGGTTGCCGAGTGTCTGACATGCTATCACTCGCCAGCCACTATTTTTGACCAACTCGGACGTACAACTGAAGCAGCGTATACACGATATAGTCACGTTAATGTGATCACCGTCTATGTTCGACATCACCATCCAATAACCATCGACAGACGACAGGCGGCAGCACCAGCGGTGCCGGGTGTACAGGGTGCGTCAAAAAAGTGTACACACTTTGAAGCGTCATAGAAAATTTATTTCCCTACAATGTTAAATTTCTGGAAATGGAAAGTCCAATTGGAAAAATAAATGTCCTTTGCAAATGTAATTAATGTTCAAACTGGTGGCCCTCAGCATCAATACATTTCTGAGTACGAGTCACCACTGATTCCGTACATCGTACCAAAGTGTCCAATGATATTTCTGCGCACATCGCCTGAATCTCATTGCAAAGTGTATCCAGGTTACGTGGTTTACGTTTTTGCATCTCATCTTTTACTGTGCCCCATAAGAAGAAATCCAGCGGCGTGAGGTCTGGAGAGCGTGCAGAAAACTCGATTGGTCCCCTGCGTCCTATCCATTGGCCTGGCACATTGTGATCCAGGTATGCTCGTACGTCCCTATGATAGTGCGGCGGGGTGCGATCTTGTTGGAAATAAAACTCATAATTACCGTATAGTGCCCGAATGGCAGGGAATACGGAGTCAGCAAGCATTGTTAGGTACGATTCTCCAGTAACAGTACCTTCAAAGCGGAAAGGCCCAATAAGTCCCCTTGCAGACAAACGACACCACACATTTGCACCAGGCAAATCCACAGCCTTTTCAACTGTAATGTGAGGATTATCTTTAGCCCAGTACACACAATTGTTCCTATTGACAGTTCCATTGAGTTTGAATTGGGCTTCATTCGACCAAATTACGCTACCCATAAATCCCGGTTCACGTCTCACCATCTTCTGAACCCATTCACAAAATTCTAACCTTCGATTTGGATCGTCGTCACTTAGCTGTTGCACCAGCCTTGGAATGTACACATGAAACTTGCTTTTCTTCAGAATGCGTAGCACACTACTAGCACTTACATTACTCTCAAGCGCCGCTTGCCTTGAAGATTTTTAAGGCGAACGCTGAAACAGTTCAGAGACCGCTGTTGTGGAATCATCACTTGTAGCTGTACGAGGTCGCCCCGATCGACCTTTCTGCACATCACACACTGTTCCATGAATTTCGAATTTGTCTCATAGACGTGTAATTGTTAACCTTGAAGATGGTCCTGTACCGAACTCACTTCTGCTCTGTCTTCGAACCGCAGCTACATTCTCAAACTTCCAGTACCACTTAATTATCTGCTTCCGCGCTTCAAAGCTCAAACGCACGTCCGCCATGTTGCATTACTTCCTTGCCACTGCTGCCACCTGTTGAAAAAACATAGCATTACTTTCTCACAGACATTTAACCTTGTAGAACGGGAAATAAATTGTCTAAGACAGTTCAAAGGGTGTATACATTTTTTTGACACACCCTGTATAAAGCGCGGCAGGGGGACGCGCGTAATAGAGCAGTCGTTGTCCTAATGGGGAAAGAGAGCGATTAATTGTATGTCCCAAAGGACGTGATCACTGGATTCGGGCCAAGACTGGAAGGTTTTCTGAAATGGATAAGTTTGCAAACAGTTCCTGTGCTACCGTTGTTACAGTATACCGTGCACGGCAAAACGGCGCTGTCCAAAACTGGTGCTGAGGCAACTGTGGTATACGGGCGTCATAGGTGGCAGGGGTGAAGAACGGCTGTGGGGATGTGTGCAGCCGAATAGACGTGCAGCAGTTGAGCAAATGACCGCCGAGATGAACCAAGTGGCTACTAACATTGTGTCCTCAACGACGATTAAGCGATGGTTGCTGTTTATGGGGCTTCGCACAGGCGCCTGGTCCATGCACCCATGCTGACTACTGTTCAGCGGCGACGAAGGCTGGAATTTGCTGGCCACTGGACGTCCACTGAGTGGCAATGGATGAAACACGTTCTTTGCTCTAATTAACAGATGGCCGTAGGTGTGTATGGCGTGAAACGTCTGAAAGTAAACATCCTGCAACAATCGTCGGCTCAGGCAGGAGGAGGGAGCTGTAAGGTTTGGGGGATGTTTTCGTGGTACTGTCTGGCTGATCTCATCCTGGAAGGCACAATTAAGCAACATGAGTGTGCATCTGTTCTTTGGGATCATGTCTACCCCTACATGCAATTTTCCTTGGCACGATGGCATCTATCAACAGGACAATACAGCGTGTCACACAGCTTGCAGTATACGTGCGTTCGAAGAGAATCTGTGTGAGTCTACTGTACTCCTCAGGACAGCAAACTATCAGCATTTAAACCAAAACGATAATCTGTGGACCACAATGGTCGGGCTGTTCGCGCCATGGATCCTTGGCCAAGAAACTTAGCACAGTTGACCGCCGCACAGGAGTCGGCATGGCTCCACATCCCTGTCTGTACCTTCCACAACCTCACTGACTCCCATCCAGCAAGTCTCGCACTGCACAAGGTGGTTATTCAGGCTTTTGACAGGTGATCACTTTAAAGTGTCTGGACAGTATAATGACATAAACACGTCTGTGACCCAAGCGCAGTTTGACTCGTTGGGTGGCGGTGTTGGGGCTCTTGTCCCTACCAGAGGTGTCAGCTCACTGGCTAAACTCCTCTCTACACGTGGAGGTACAACAAAGGGAGATGGCGCTACAGACTTACGCTGTACGTTCTTTTGAAGCCAGTGGGCGGGGCCTCCCGCCATCTTGGATCCCCCAAAACATTAGCAGACGAGTGTTTACAATTGTTTCTTCTTCGTTATTTCTGTCGTGTGCACGCGATATTTGTTTTATATATCAAATGTTACACTGGTTTAGTGAACAACACAGCATAAGGAACGCAACTTCAAACGTTTTTCTGGTCTTAAATGCGTATTCGATACAATAATAAGACACGAAAATATGACGCTTCTGGCTTCAGTACTGTAGTTCCTTTTTGTTTATACACTTCGAATAACTGAGAAGTACGTGCTATGAAAAGCGTGCTTTCATAATCCATTTCTATTCACTTTCATCGTGTTTCTGTTCACAATTGATAAAGCCAAAAATCCAAAAGCAATGATTGCTAGTTCAGAGGCACCGATTTGTATTCGTTGCATTTTCAAGTCAAACGCAAATTTTAAATGTTCAGGTTTGCAAGAAACTTACTTTATTTCCTTTGGTGTCCCATAGATGTATGCAGCGATGATATAAAGAAGCCAGCTGTCATGTCAACAAAGTGAAGGATTCGTTAAATTACGAAGGAAAAGAACTGAATTTAAGATAGTCAAGCACGTTGTAGTTTACACATCTGCTTTGTTTTTAAATTGTACCTACCAAGTGACAGTGTGACAAATAACAGTAGTTTACAGGGTAACACGACAACACAGTGATTTATGTAATGATCTAAATAGCCTGGACTTAGATAGAGAATTTTGCTTTAACAAATATATAACCCTTTAATTACTTATAATTTAACCACTACAAAAGGTGTTCCACACATTTTACTGAAGATTTAATTAACTACATGTAGTTACATTACTTTTATATAAAGTTACTGCATTTTAAAACATTAGTTCCCATTTCCAGGATATTTCTTGCCAGGACTTTTCAGTTACTTGGGAATAATCAAACAACGAAAACCAAGTGCATTGCTCACCTCCAGAGAGCTCTACGCGTGGATTGATAGGAAATCTAAAGTCAAATCACAGAAGTAAAGCCATACTGTAAAACTTTACAGTGGATCAGAATTTCAAGTATATACAAGAAAATAGCGCTTAATTAAGTCCACTTACGAATGAAATGTGATTTGTTTAAACTTTAGACTACAATCAGAACGATTAGTGCACCCGTAAGTAACGCAACCCGGCATTTTTTATCAAAACACTTCACGACAACACGGAATCAAACCACTAGAAGCGAATGTTTTGGGGTAGCTAACATGGCGGATCTTCACTTGTGTCGGCTTCAAGTTTGTGTCGTCATGACAACTCCTCTTATTTTTACCTCCATGTTTCTACAAGAGTATACACGAACAAGAAGTACAGTCTTATAATTTGCTCTCCTTCGCGGTGTTCAGTTCTAACAGCCACCAGCGTAAATACGGCGTTTGGATCGGCGTTGGTGCATTTTCCTGGAAAGACTACAGCGCTTCTGTTGGCCTTAGCATTGTCACACGTTTGTGATAACTTTCTTTTGTTCTGTATCACCCTTTACCTGGAAACTTACATTGTCTGGAAACTCTTAACAGCGAGTGGTCACGGGGAAGTCCTCTTGCCGCGTGACGTCACATATTGACCTAGCAGTCGCTCGCCTGACCTCCACCTGGCTTAACTTCGCCTGCGCGCCGTCGTCCAAACGCATCGCCGCTTGCCGTGGGCTCTTTACTCGAGATCCGTGCCGATATCGTATGTTTCAGCACGGGAGAACATCGCCTAGACCCATTAGTCAAAATCCACTCGCTCGTGTTGATGAAAGGCTATGAGAGCATTGCCATGTTCACGCCTTCCACAGCCTTCTCGAAGTGATATACAAGCTGTTTCGGGTACAAGTTCAGATGTTTTTATTGCTGAGTGAGTACAGTGTACTAATCAACATTACATCAGTATTTATTTCATTTGCAGACCAATAATTATAGTTACTGTGGGTAGTAGGTTTATACGGTATTGCAGCAGCTGTCTTGTTCAGAAGTACGAGCCAATATTTGTTTGGGTATGCATGCATGTATGTCTGAAGGAACATTGCATCAAATTTATGAACGACACATGCACTGCAGAATCGTATTTATCCGCCGACACCGGGCAAACGACTTTCAATTAAAGTGCCTCCTCTGTGAGGGAATGTACATAATGAATATGCAGGTTGTAGATACATGGTTGAGGGCATATGAAAGTTTGAGTCTGGCAGTAAATCATGCTCAGATAGCCTAAAGGGAAGGCGACAGCTCGCAATAAGCGGGTAATCCGGATTCGAGTCCCTATACGGTACAAATTTACATGGTCGTCGTTCCATTATGCGCCTGCTGTTTGTTAAAAGACATCTTCTATACACCAAGAGCTGCACTAGAAAGGTTTTCTTTGCCAAATCCGGTTTTCCGTTTTCTAACCCATCGTCAGTGCCACATTATGCACTTCTGCAGCAATGACATGCTTGTCAATAAATACGACAAGATCTGAAATGTGTCCTATAACGTTGCACGCTCTTTGCAGATTTTAGGCAGTGGAAATTTTTTATAATGTTTCACATAAATGTCATATACCAGAAACATGGTCAGTTCCGTGTTTACTCCGTTGATAGTTATGTACAGTAAACACGGTCAGTTCCATATTTACTTTACACGGCCGTTATATCGAATATAACAAGAATTATTACTGCCTAAACATTGACAACAGTAACGTACATGACAAATAGTGTACTACACTACTGGCCATTAAAATTGCTGCACCACGAAGATGACGTCCTACAGACGTGAAATTTAACCAACAGGAAGAAGATGCTGTGATATTCAAATGTTTAGCTTTTCAGAGCATTCACACAAGGTTGGCGCCGGTGGCGATACCTACAACGAGCTGACATGAGGAAGTTTCCAACCGATTTTTCATACGCAAACAGCAATTGGCGGGCGTTGCCTCGTGAAACGTTGTTGTGATGCCTCGTGTAAGGAGGAGAAATGCGTACCATCACGTTTCCGACTTTGATAAAGCTCGGATTGTAGCCTGTCGCGATTGCGGTTTATCGTATCGCGACATTGGTGCTCGCGTTGGTCGAGATCCAATGACTGTTAGCAGAATATGGAATCGGTGGGTACAGGAGGGTGATATGGAACGCCGTGCTGGATCCCAACGGCCTCGTATCACCAGCAGTCGAGATGACAGTCGTCTTATCCGCATGGCTGTAACGGATCGTGCAGCCACGTCTCGATCCCTGAGTCAACAGATGGGACGTTTGCAAGACAACAACCATCTGCACGAACAGTTCGACGAGGTTTGCAGCAGCATGGACTATTAGCTCGGAGACCATGGCTGCGGTTACGTTGACGCTGCATCACAGCCAGGAGAGCCTGGGTGCACGAAAGGCAAAACGTCATTTTTTCGGATGAATCGAGGTTCTGGCGTATTACCCAGCGTGATGGTATGGAGTGCCATTGGTTACACGTCTCGGTCACCTCTTGTTCGCATTGACGGCACTTTGAACAGTGGACGTTACATTTCAGATGTGTTACGACCCATGGCTCTACCCTTCATTCGATCCCTGCAAAACCCTACATTTCAGCAGGATGATGCACAACCGCATGTTGCAGGTCCTGTACGGGCATTTCTGCATACAGAAAATGTTCGACTGCTGCCCTGGCCAGCACATTCTCCAGATCTCTCACCAATTGAAAACGTCTGGTCAATGGTGGCCGAGCAACTGGCTCGTCACAATAAGCCAGTCACTACTCTTGATGAACTGTGGTATCGTGTTGAAGCTGCATGGGTAGCTGTACCTGTACACGCCATCCAAGCTCTGTTTGACTCAATGCCCAGGCGTATGAAGGCCGTTATTACGGCCACAGGTGGTTGTTCTGGGTACTGATTTCTCAGGATCTATGCACCCAAATTGCGTGAAAATGTAATCAGTTCTAGTATAATATATTTGTCCAGTGAATACCCGTTCATCATCTGCATTTGTTCTTGGTGTAGCAATTGTAATGGCCAGTAGTGTATGTTATGCTTCAGATCAGCCACTCGGGGTAGCCGCGCGGTCTAGGGGTCTTGCACGGTCCGTGTGGCTCCCCCCGCCGGATGTTCGAAACCTCCATAGGGCATGGATTAAGTAGTGTGTAGGCTTGGGAACAGATGACTTCAGCAGTTTGGTACCATAAGACTCCACAACAATTTTATTTCAGATCCTGTCGTATTAATTGACAAGCATGTTGCTATGGAAGTGCACTGATAAGTGTTATAAACCCGAAGACCGGTTTCGGCAAAACATTTTCGTAGAGGATGTCTTTTAATAAATATCTGATAGTGGCGGAGCATCAAGCGTTTCGAAATTTTTTTTCAGCTAACGGTTGCCCGTATTCGCGACTGCAAATACATTTCATGTACAGTACAGTAATTTTTTAGGTTAGTAGATCGAAGTGCATGTGGCAAGAGCAATTCACGTGTTGAAGTTGTAAGTAGGCTGTTTATGTTTTCTTATTGGCAACGTTACATAGCGCTCTGTATGAAAATCACTGGCTGTGCTGTGTGCAGTCTGTGGCTAGTTTGCATTGTTGTCTGCCATTGTAGCGTTGGGCAGTTGGCTGTGAACAGCGCGTAGCGTTGCGCAGTTGGAGGTGAGCCGCCAGCAGTGATGGATGTGGGGAGAGAGATGGCGGAGTTTTGAAATTTGTAAGACTGTCATGAACTGCTATATATATTATGGCGCTAGCTTTATTGCAGTAGCTCGAGTAACCAAGAGTTTTGTGAGGTAAGTGATTTGTGAAACGTATAGGTTAATGTTAGTCAGGGCCATTCTTTTGTAGGGATTTTTGAAAGTCAGATTGCGTTGCGCTAAAAATATTGTGTGTCAGTTTAAGCACAGTCATGTATAATTCTTCAAAAAGGGGACGTTTCATATGTCGACCCTTAGCCGAGGATATCTCACTGGAATCTTCTGATTTTTTCTTGTAGTTTGTGTAATTAGTGTAGCTTTTGTTTATTGCTAGCGCGTAATTGCAGAGAAAATCTCCTTTGTAGTTGCAGTCTTTCATTGTTGTACAGTAAAACAGTTGTGGCATGCATGTAGATTTGCACCAAGTATTTCGCAGCTACAATTAACTAGATATTATTTTCAGTGTTATGTTAATGTGTTCTCTTATTTTTGCTCTTCAAATTGTGCTTTTCTGTGTTATCGCGTGAAATATTGTGACAATAATGGCGTGTGAAAAACGTAGGACTAGGCTCCAAAGTAAACTGAGAAATAATAGTGACGACGAGCGTAGCTTATCAGCACCACTGTGTAATGAAGTAACAGACATTCAAAGTAGTAATTTGGTAACTGTGCATAGGGAAATGGAGCGAGCGTCAAATAATGGTGTAGACAGTGAAACAGGTAGTGAACAGGGAAGCGTTATCGATCGGTCGGTCGGCAACAGCTCGCCTCAGGAATCGGGAATGACAGAACACAATATTGCAAATACTGTAGACTCAGGTTTTGGGTTCTCACCGTTTTCTCAAATGAGTCAAGACACATTTTCCGCTTATCAAAATGTGAATGATGCCGGTGCAAATTCACTGCCGAAAAGCACTGAGGAACATGTTTCAGACACCAGTGCATTGTTATTACAATTAATGCAACAAATGGGACAAAAGCTTCAAAAGTTAGACACAATGGAACAAAATCTTCAAAAGTTAGACACAATGGAACAAAATCTTCAAAAGCTAGACACAATGGAACAAAATCAGAGACAAACACAGCAACAGTTACACACAATGGAACAAAATCAGAGACAAACACAGCAACAGTTAGACACAATGGAACAAAATCAGAGACAAACACAGCAAAAGCTTCAAAAGTTGGACACAATGGAACAAAATCAGAGACAAACACAGCAAAAGCTTCAAAAGTTAGACACGATGGAACAAAATCAGAGACAAACACAGCAACAGCTTCAAAAGTTAGACTCATTGGAACAAACTCTTGAACAAACACGTGAAGATTTAACTACTGAGTTACATAACATTGAATCGAAGTGTCAGAAAGTCTGTAATGACGTAAAAACTCAAATTTGTGAGCATTTTCAACCTATTTTTTCGCGGCATGAAAATGCATTACAGAATCACAAAGCAGCCATAAAAGAACTGCAAACTATTGTTCATGAAAATCATGATACCTTGCAAGCTAAATTTGACTCAGTTGCATCTACCGATTCCGTTACACAACTTGCAAAAACTCAGCAAAACTTAAAGGACACAGTAGATACTCTGAAACTTGGTTCAGAAAAACACACTGAGGAAATAAGTACACTATCGGAGAAAGTAGCCGAACTTTCAGATCAGTTCACTAATTTATCTACGAAGGTAGATGATAATCTGAATGACACAAAACCGGTAGTCTTTAATGACACAGAAGAGTGCGAACAAATTAGGAAATTCAATCAAAATCAAATCAATATACAGCACAAAAGAGAAATCCGGAAACTACAAGATCAGTTGGCACAAGTAATACAAAAATTACGAATTTCAGAGGACACTCGCGCTCCAACACGGGAAGAGGGACTTAGAAATACGGAAAAGACGCAAAATAATAACACAGGGCATTTCGGAAGTTATGAAAGAAATTGGCAATGTGCACCGAATTTTGAGATGGAACCGCCGACACGACCTAACAGTGACCGATATGCGACTCGCCGACGCGATGATTTTGACTATAAGCTGTTCATTACTACACGTAAATTCAAAACATTTAAGAATTCTGGCAACGACATTCATCCACAAGCGTGGCTTCATCAATTCTCTCATTGTTTTCCTCCCAACTGGTCATTAGAACACAGATTAGAATTTATGTGTGGCTGCTTAGAGAATGAACCAGCTGTAAGAATGCAATCGGTCATTCATGACTGTCACAGTGAAGGAGAATTTTATCATGCCTTCCTCTCAGCATATTGGTCTCAAGCTACACAAGACCGAGTAAAACATAGTATCATAATGAGGAAACATTTCGAACAATCTGAATTCTCCAGTCTTGTGAAATATTTTGAAGACATGTTGCACAAGAATCAGTACCTGTCAAACCCATACAGCCCCTCAGAACTCATCCGCATTTGCTTAATCAAATTACCTGAACATTTACGACACATTATTTTGGCAGGACGTTGCAAAGACGACATTGAAGCTTTTCAAGGACTCTTACAAGAATTAGAAATTGACACTGACAATCGTGGAACGCGAAAACAGGAACACAACAATTACAGGTCACATCCATCGCAATTCCGCGATGAAAGAAATAATAACTGGATACGACAAGGCTATTCTCACAACACAAATCGTGACCAAAACAGACACCACCCGTATGACAACCGTTGGCAGAGTAGTAATAATTACAGGGAAAGATCACCTCTCCGCGGTAATGACTATCACAGAGACAATCAGAGAAACAGACAATATGGGAACCAAAATAGATATTATCAAGGGAGACAGTATAACTTTAGATGCAACGGACCAGCGCGCAGTTACGATTCAGGGAGAAGTTCTCCACCACGTGACCGACAAGAAAGTAACTATGGAATCTACCGACATGACGACAGACGATATGATCGTAACGACAGACCTGAATTGCATCAGAACTGGCGGGATTCAAACAGAGCAGGGCCTCTCTACAAGGTGAAGTTAGGTCTCCAAATCCCAATAACGACGCGCGCCAACAAAGAGACAATAGGCAATGACTCATACCGCTGGCAGCCACGAAACGCACGTATGACACTGACGACGCAGCTGCCGTAGCTAGTAATTACGTAAAAATGGAAGACATTAGGGACATCTTACTCCAGGAACACGACGTAAAACATAACAACATTGCATATCCTGTGATTCACATTACAGTAAATGATGTAAAATTTACGGCAGTACTTGACTCTGGCAGCCCCATTTCAGTAATTAGTGAAACAGCCTTTAGCAAATGCAACAAATCGAACGATTGTCCCACACTTCCGTTACGTAAGATTAAATTACAAGGTGCAATCTTTGGAAAATGTGTAGATGTACGCCAACAAACCAACTTAGAATTCTTTTGTCAAAGCCACAGCTTCTCTATGAGCTTTCTTATTGTTCCATTATTGTCGACGGAAATTATATTGGGAGTAGACTTTTTGAATGAATACAAAGCAATCTTAAACTTTCACAATGCTGAAATAAGGTTAGAGAAAGAAGGTAAGTCAATAGCTTTGAAATTTGAAGATTGGCTCTCAAACCATGACAAGGAAATTAATCGGCTTTACCTTCTGTTAGACAACAGTTCGGAATTTTCTACGGAACTAGACACTAACAATCACTCTGCAAATACTGACAGGGATGATATCGACGGCATATTTGAAACTAATGAGTTAATTCAGAATAAAATTCAAACAATTGAGAATTGTAATGACACTGATAGGCAGGACCTTTTTGAGATTTTACAAGCACATTCCACAGTTTTTACTCACAAAACAGGAACAATCAAGGACTTTCAATACCAATTTCGTGTTCGTGAGCATACTAAATTTTGTGTTAGACCATACGTAATTCCAGCATATTATAGGGACCGTGTTAGAACAGAAGTACAATCTATGCTTGACGAGGGCATTATTGAGCCTGCAGTAAGCTCATACAACAATCCATTACATGTTGTTGAGAAGAAAAATGGATCGATCAGGCTTGTCTTAGATTAGAGACAAATCAATACTATCATTATTCCTGAAACAGATAGGCCGCAAACGTTGGAAGAACTTCTTCAAAATTTTAATGGTGTAAAAGTGTTGTCTACCATTGATCTCATATCCAGCTTTTATCAGATCGAGCTTCATCCAGAATGTAGAAAATACACAGCTTTCCTTTGTTTCGGCGTTTGTTATCAGTTTCGGAAACTTCCTTTTGGTTTGAACATTTCTTCGGCAGCATTCATTCGCGGGCTAAATTCCATATTACCTGAGTTCTTAAAACGTCACATCACCTTATATGTGGACGATATTCTGATGGCAGAAGCCTCATGGGAACAACATAATCGCATCTTTAACAGTTTGTTACGTATTTTTGCAGAATCTGGAATTACTGTTAACTTGGAAAAGTCTGAATTCCGTAGGTCAAAGGTGAGGTTTTTGGGACATATTATTTCTTTTGAAGGCATTCAGCCGGATCCTGAAAAGTTAGAAGCAATCAGAGCCATTCCAGTTCCATCCACAAAAAAACAAGTCCGCAGTTTTCTAGGTCTCGTAAATTTTTACCGTCGTTTTCTGAATATGCAAATTCTTGTTACACCAAAACTTTGTTCTCTCACTGGAAAAAATACTATTTGGAACTGGGACGAACAAGCACAGTTGGAATTCAATTCTTTGAAAGAATCTCTACTTAACGCGCCAATAGTAGCTCATCCAGATCTGTCACAAGATTTCTGCCTTAGCACGGATTCTTCTAAAGTCGGTCTTGGTGCCCATTTATTTCAAGAAGCCATAGAAAATGACACTACCGTTCAGAAAACCATTGCTTTTGCTAGCCGAGTGCTAAAAAAATCTGAAAAAAATTATGCCGTTACTGAATTAGAAGCTTTAGCTATCGTTTGGGCATTTAACAAATTCCGTTTCTTTCTTTCTGGTAAGCACGTAAAAGTATACAGTGATCATCGTGCATTACAATTTCTTATGTCTTCAAAATTAAATCATGACAGGTTAAAACGTTGGGCATTATTTCTGCAAGAATTCCACTTCACAATAGTCTACATTCCCGGCAAGGAGAACATTGTTGCGGACGCACTATCACGCGCACCGGCTGGGCTTGAGAAAAGTAACACAGAAGGCAACCTCGAGAAAAATTTCAGTATTCTTTACATTCAGAAAGTCGCCTTTGAAAACTTCATCACCACATCTTTAAAGGACATTGCTCACGAACAAGATAAAGATCCGATTTGGAAAGACATCAAGAGCAAATGGCATGAAAAGACACACACACAGATTCGGCATTATTATCTGGTTAGAAACAACATACTGTTCAAACGCTGCACTGTTGATGACAAGCTATGGGTACTTTGCATTCCTGACTATTTTGTTAATAAGCTCATTTGGTACATTCATTTCAGCTATGCACATTTTGGCCCACGAAAATGTTATCATATTCCTCGAACGACTTGTTATTTTAACAATATGGAAAAGAGAATTCGAAGAGTCTTGTCTATTTGTAAACTTTGTCAAAAGGCGAAACCATCTACTATCTCCCATCGTGCTCCACTGTTTCCTATCATTCCTTCTAAATTAAAAGAATTTGATCTCTTGGGACCGGTTGTCAGAACATCTAATGGATTTTCGTACGTTCTACTCGCTGTTGAACTTTCTTCAAAATTTGTTTCTTTCACACCGTTATGTAAAGCCACTGGATGGTTTGTATCCAACGCCTTTGTTAAAAAAATTTTATGTGAAGTTGGACACGTTAGTAAAGTCATTTCAGATAACGGACCTCAATTCAGATCTGCTGCTTGGTCACGTATGCTTCGGAATCATAAAATCAAACCTATTTTTATTTCATTGTACTCACCACACTGTAACCCCTCCGAACGGATTATGAAAGAAATCAATAAGCTTTGCAGACTTTATTGTCACAGAAAGCATCAGCATTGGGACAGATATTTACACTTATTTCAAAACGTGCTGAATGAAATGCCTCATGACTCCACTGCTTTACCACCAATTCTTGTACTGAAGAATGAAGAACCATCGAACAGAATCAGAGAGCTTGTACCTTTCCCGAATACACGTAAACTTCGACACAAAGACATAATTGATTTGGCTATTAAAAATATAAAATCTGCAGCAGACAAAAGGAGAAAACTATACGGTAAAGCAAATGCAAAGAAATTATATATTGGTCAGAAAGTCCTCATTAAAGCTCATTCATTGTCACATAAGAAGAAACACTTGAGTCACAAATTCTTTCTAGTTTACAATGGACCCTACAGAATCCGACGTATACCACATGATAATTGCGTTGAAGTTGAAACACTGCGTACTAGGAAGAGCAAAGGATTACACCACATTTCACATGTAAAACCGTTTATTGAAAGATAATCTGCTTTTTAACTTAGTCTTTGCAATAAAATTTTTCACGTCACATTTCTAGTATGCTTTGTCAGACTTAAGAAACTGTTAACATGCAACACTGTTTGAAGTTAAATATCCAGTCAAGAACCAAGAGAATTTATTTAAACAGAAATTACGAATGCATTGTTATTGTGAACAGATGACACAGTGTTATTGTGTGTGTACATTCTTGCTTGGTAGTTGCACGATTACGTAACGACTATAAGGCTCACATACTTAGAACATATACCGGTACTGCTAATGAGATTTTAATGCAACATTTTGGTTTACTTGAAAATACATTCTGGATATAAAGTACTTTCTGAGAGATACCAGATGACACAGTGGTTAGTTTATGTGACAGCTACACGGTTTTATCACGACGCTACTAATGAGTGACAATTTACAATTTTGCTTTTGCGGTGTATCTGTTTTATATCTGCACAGTTTTTCTGAATTCTTCTGTAAAGTAAAACATGTTTCAGTAGTAACCTTTGTGGTATAGGTACAAGGAGACAGTCTTTTCCATAGGACAACAATACGTTACAGCACAGTACTTTCTTCATCACAGCAATAAGCGTAATAACTAAAATATCTATACGCAAAGTATTTCAATTTTGTGTATCATGAGGTAAGTACATTGACTTCTGCAGAACTTAGCTTTCGGAGGACGATAACTACGACACTTCCACAGAGATTATCTTACAACAAGACGCACAGTTTAGCGCTACAGTACACGTATTTGAGTGATTAATTTGGTACTTAAAACATTTATTTTTAAAGATATTTGAAGTACAATGATACAAAGGTTTTCCGTGATACATTTCATTCCATTGCTGTAATGTGTAATACCTGAGGGTATGATTACATTAATCCTCAGGGGGGTACACGCTTATTTTGTGTACCATGTGTGTGGCAAGCACAAGGATCCCTAGCTAATATGGTATTTGCTTATACAACTTTACACATCGGTACCATATTTCTCCAACACAGAATTACACAGCTATCTGATTATTTAACAGAGAAACAAAAATTTTTTTATGTCAGTGACACATGTTTACGCAATTACACGGATAATTTCACACTTATGAAATTGTATTTTGTCTGTACGTTGTGAACTGTTCATATTTTTTTGGAACCATTGTGAGAGCTTTGAATAATGTATTTGGTATGGGATCATGATTTTAAAGTACGTTTGAGGTAGATGACACTATTGAAATGAGCAGAGAATTTTTTTTTAGGTTTTGACATTATTGCAGAAAGCTACGACGTTTTTGAGATTTGACTGAGGTGTTATGATGTTATTTTTACGACGACGATGTGTATTATGCTGTTGAGGTATGTTTATGATCAATAAGCTGATGCTATATGAGGAATTTGATTATGCTACGTATTTATTATGATGAAATATTGAAGAAGTGTCGACGAATATGTATATGTGTAATAAGGTAATGAATAATGAGTAGTGTTTAGGACTCTGATTTGTGGAAAAGGATGTTGGAAACCAAGAATCGTACTTTAAGAGTTATGAAATGTGTGTAAATGCGTGAATGTATCACAATGCCGACGAAAACTTTTTGAACACTGTTATATTCATAGGATTTTGTTTCTACACATTTGCAACGCAAATTCTCGAACTGTGAAATATTTTTATATGAGACTGTCACTGTAGCGGAAACCGGTGTCGTAAATATTTCAGCAAGAAAGTGACCTTCACGTAATGCATCGTGGGCACGACGCATTATGTGGGCAGCTGTGCAACAGACGCCTGGAAAAAGCCTTTCAGAGGCACAGGTGAAAAAAAGGAGGCCATTATCCTAGCTATTGACATTCCTTTGTAGAAAGCATCGCAAATACGACACGCTCAAACTTGGAAACATATGATAACACTGTGGAGCTCTTAATTTATGATATTTACTGAAATGCCTAATGAAATGACGAGAAATATTTTTATGTCTATACACCTGATTATGACTACTGTCTTTCTAGTTGAGAGATTTTTCTACTAACTTATGAAATGCCTCATGACTACTGAATGATGTTCTTATGCTTTACTTTGTACATAGTTGCTTATTTCATTTGATATCTGTTTTCCAGCTGTCTTGCAGCACTGGTTTCATAAAATAAAATTAAATGCATTTGCTAATGTGAATACTTTCTGTCAACAGATCTATTAAATAATTATTTTATGATATACATTCTTCGAAAAAGGAGCTCTTGGAATAGAAACAACAATAAGAAAGGTCTAATAACAGTAACGGCATATATAATTTTCTTTTCTAGTACTTAGTAATTTTTTGTAGAATTAGTTTTTGTGGTGCACCACTTTAATTACATAGTCATTAAGATGTGAATAGACATTTCCCTTATATGCATTGTTGTCTTTAATGTACTATTTTTTCTGCTTGAGCTATGTCTTGTTTAGATATAAGTTATTTCATTTGCTGCTGCTGTTTGCCAGGCATAGTGTTACTGAATTTGACTCTGTATTACTCTGTTAAGCCAGTTTTACTACTGATTTATTTTTATTGTTTGCTGCAAATTGCCTTATATTAGTTGTAATATTGCAATTGCTCTGCTAATTTATGCTGCTTGCTTTGGCATTTGTATTTTTTATCAAAGCTGTTTGTGTTAATTTCTTATGTGCTGCTGCATTGCCTCATACCTACGTATATGTATCTGAGCTCAGTAGATTTAAGTTAGCTTAAGAGGGGGTAGACAATATAAGAAACTAACTATGGTGAATTGGAAGAAATGCATTAAGAAGCTATAAGAAAATAGTTTGGCAAAAAAAAACAGTAGTGCACAGTGGTGAAAAACAATTTTTGAAAGAGGATGTGAAGAGAATACAGAAAGCATGCTTGGATAGGATTTTTTTTTTTTTTTGGCTGGAGCAAATGTTGAAATAAGAGGGACGATCTATGGAATGAAGTTCTGGGCTGGACTGCAGCACCACATGTTACACTGAAAACAAACCCTGTCCTTTCCTTTTGTGTTATCCCACTATGTGTTTCTGTACCCTTGTGTATTTGTTTTCTTTCTGTCTCTGTGTACTGTTTCATAGAACTTTTTCTCTTCTAATACTAAGCTACATTCACTATGATGAGGAATACTGTTATGCTCAAATATAATTTGCATTAATAATATGTTATTTACTTCGTAAAGATGTTTAGACATTATTTATTCCATTTGGTTTTAATGTTCATGTGTGAAGTTGATGTTTCAAAAATTATTCTGATCTTTTATGTATGTACTCATGTCATAATTCCTGTAACACTGATGTATATATTATTTCGATTCTTTTGTAAAGCCTGTACTACAAATGTTATCTGTATTGTTACGTTCTTTAATGATGTATTTTGTACTTTTGTTATTGTATTTTTATGTTATCAAATTGTAATAATTACCAGTTCTTCAAATTAAGTAACTTGTAAGTTACATTTCACTGCACATGTTTCTGTTGGTCATAGAAATGTACAACATGTGAGAAGTAGGGACTGATAGTGTTTGCACGTGTGTTAATAATTCAGCAAGGGACTGGATAACAGCATTGCTGGTTCTAAGGAGAATTCCAAAAACTTTGTGAGTGCACAAGTGGTGGTTATGGACTTGCTATATTATCCGCAAGACTCTTCAATGGTGATTGTGCACCTGCACAGTCACAACAGATGGCTGCTGGCCATCTCTACAAGGACTACAGTGGGCCTGCATCTTTGATGACCCACCAATACCATTATTTCTACAAGGACTACAGTGGGTCTACACCTTTGCTGACACACCAGTACCATTATTTCTACAAGGAATGCAGTGGGTCTGCACCTCTGGTGGCCCACCAATACCACAATCTCTGCCAGGACTACAGTGGGTCTGCTCTGTGATGACCTACTGTAACATTACGAGTCAAGACAGCTGTAACAGAACTTGAATAGCGTAATGTTATCGTTAAAAACGCACGCCGCGCGATTTGTTACGATTTGGTCGGTCATAATAGTAGTAACATGCTTTCGAATACAATTAAAATATAACAGCGATACCTGTTTAGCGTTATTGGAAATAATATGTAATAAATTAATGAGTAAGGTAGCCGATCCTTTTTTTTTATTATATCACGGAGAGCGGACTCCAATTTATAAAAAGGAGAAAAGCTATATCATTATCATTGACTGTTGGTGTTAAGCAACCAAAACTGTTCATCAAAGGGTTTTGGTGAATGAGTGGTGAATGCGAAATGAAACTGTGAACGAAGTTATGTTAAATAAAGCAGAAGAGACAAGACAGTTTGGTCGTATCTGTTATTATTCCATAAACCGTAACATTTATTCTCGTTGTACGTAGCCTTTATAGACGATCGTTATGACAATTTGCTTTGAAGGGATCTCGTTACGAGTTAAGTTTTGGGGACCTGGTCAACAGGGGATAGTTCGTAGATCTTAACTACTGCAGCTATTCTGGAATCAGGTGCTACCGTGACTGTTGTGTGTTGTCAATGGCTTAAGGTCATCGTATCTCATGCTCTAAGACCGACGCACCTTTCCTCTTGGTATAACGGTGTCTCACGGTAACAACGACAACGCCGACGGCGAAGGAAGATACGGTAGAAGTGGCGCCCAACGTGGGGCTCGATCGAGGAGGATTGCTGCATCGAGTCGAGTGTCATCCGGATTCATGAACCCTAGAGTTGGAAAATATTGTAGCAGCCAGTGAGTCTGTCCAATGAAAGAGGTATTCTTCAATAATCGCTAAAAGTGAGCGATACTACCAGGTATGATTAAAATAACTGTATAATTATAAAAAAAAGGAAGTTGAGACTTGTGATTTCGGTAGATAAATATATATAAATACATAGTGAAAATAAGTGTATGTCTTGGTAGTGAATAATCATGTCAAAACGAACGATAAGAATACATGATAATGTGCAGTTGAGTAGAGTAATGAGTAGAGAGAGATAGGAAAGTGAAGAGGATAGGGATGATGCATCCCATGAGCTCAATGTGGGACAGATAATAACACAGTTATTGATTTAGAGCCGTTAGGAGATTCAAATACAATGGTAAGCAGCGTGGTAGAACATAAAGATCTTGAGGTTTCGGAAGTAGATCAGCAAGTTGACCCTCAAAATGGGAATATTAATCAAAAAATGTTTGATACGCTGGTATCAATAAATACTCAAATGGGTGTAATGAATGGAAGACTTGGTTCGCTCGAAAAAGACAATAAGCAATTAAAAGAGGACAATCAAAAGTTAAACGAAAAATTTGAGGCCAAATTTGGTTCATTATAAGTTAAAATGGATTCTTTGAAAAGCAAACTGAACACCTTTGATTATAAACTGGAAAATACTAAGAAAGAATTAAAGGCGGACTGGGAGACTCAATTAAATGCGAAATTTGGAGAACTAGATGTAGAGTTTTCTAACACCTTAGAAAGGCAATATAATAATTTAATGGGAAAACTTCATGATGTAGAAAAGAAATATGAGGTAGTTTCGAAGAGTTATGACGGCCTGTCCAATAGGATGGTTAAGTGTGAAAGCAGCTGTTTCAATTCTAGCGCACAGATAGAAGAGCTTTCGGAACAAATAGTCGAGTTTGAGTCTGATGCTCGTAAAGGGATTGACAAGTATTTAGTAGATCAAACTAAAAGACTTGACGACGATCTAACTGAATGGATAGAAATAAAAGGAAATGAAATTGTAGACAAGATTAAGACTACTATTGGATCCCAGCCAAATGAAAATATCAATGAGCACCTAAGTAGAAGTGATGAATTAATTAAGCTCTTCACTGGCGAATTTCAGAAAATAAAAGACAAAATAGTTGATGAGTTACCCAAATGGCAAAAGGAAACCAATCATAAATTGGCGGAGTTAGAACGAAAGTCATCACAAAATTTGTTGACAGAGGACGAACGTTCGGAGAATAGGTCGAAAAACAACCGAACATGTGATAATACGAAGTACAATTGTGGTGAAAATTTGCATTGGGAAGTTGATGATTCGGTTGGTATAGATGATGATTCTTTTGGTCAGCGAGGATATTTGTCTTCTTTAAAGGTGTAGAACAGCATTTTTAAAAGTAGACAATTCCCAACATTCTCCACTGAAAAGAACAACCTGCATCCGAAAATCTTTATCAATAATTTCAAAAGAATATTTCCGCGTAGCTGGTCAGAACACGACCGACTTCAATTTATAGTATCCAAAATTACCGGAGAAGCCGCATTATGGGCCGCCGAAGTAAGTGAAAGTTGCCATACTTGCGCTGAGTTTGAACAACTTTTTTTGGCTAAATACTGGTCGTCGAGTAAACAAGAGAAATTAAGAAAAGAGGTTTACCAACCTGAGTATTTTAACAGTAAAAGGAGTACTTTAAGGCAATATTTTGAAAAGTACATAAATAAGACACGTTATTGGAGTGATCCAATTTCTCACAAGGAAGTGATCAGAATTTTGAAGGGAAGGTTGCCCATAAATATACGTGAAAAGTTAATAAATGTTCCTGACCACGACGTAGAACAATTCTTGTCGGTGATTGACTCTATAGATATGATTATTGAAGACGCAAGACAAATGAGTAGTAATCAAATGTCGACTCACACTCATAGTAATACAAATAATTATAATAATAATTTAATATATGATAATAATAATACCGAAAACCAGGTCAAACCCGCATCACAGGAGCATGGACAATCTTTATCCTATGGTTGCAATAAAAACAATGATTATAATAAATATAGAAGAGATACTTACTGTGCTAGAGGTAAACCTCGATATGGTGACGCGAATGTGCATAGTAGTGATATTAATAAGAGTAACAGGTACCCAAGTGATGAACCCAATTGCATTCGACCTTGGGAAGATAATTCAAAGCATAATGTTCATCGGCAGGATGGAACAAATGCCTCGAGTCCTCATCCAGCACAAGGAATTATACCAGTGGGTGAAGGAGCCTCCAATGTGCGACGGGGTGAATACCATAACTCGGATCATACTGTACGGATTGTGGAAGTTCATGAACCCCCACCGATGACTCAACGAGATAGATTAAACTAATACCAGTCACCAAATGCCTTCCTAGGATGACTGGAAAGGAGAAGGAAGGCAGGCATCAATTTGAACTGAGAGTATTAAGGTACAATAATGAACAGGATATAAGGAATGAATTAACTGAAGAAAAACCTGAAGTTTCTAATAAATGTGGACAAATTTCACAGGCAATAATTCCAACAAGCATAAATAATGTTGATGTTGAAATATTAATTGATACTGGAGCAACTATTAGTGTCATGACGCTGGACTGTTTAAAACAGGTAAGCCGAGGGGTAAAAATGCCCACTTTTCCTATCACAGGATGTACCGTGTCTGGCGCGTTCAGCGCAAAAATGCAAAAAGTTGTGAAACAGATACGTGTTGACGTTACAATACAGGGGCTCATATAGAAAGTACATTCCTGGTTGTTCCTAAAATGACAGTACCATGTATCTGGGGTTTGGATTTTTTATGTGAGACCGGTGCAATCATTAATTTAGAGAAAGGTGAATGTATATTTAATTCAAATGGTAATGTTTTGACAACCACCCTGAGAAAGGGCCGAGTAATTCCAAATCAAATGTGTATGAATCTAATGGTAAAATATGTTAGTATTGATGATGAAAATGTGTATGATATATGCCTTATTGAATGTTCTGAAGAAATGATGGATAAAATGTCATTGCAGGAAAAGGTGTTAGAATCAGAATATTTATCTGTTATCCAAAGGGATGAACTGAACTACTTGTTGGAAGCATATCAGTCAATTTTTAGTAAACGTTGTAACCTTCCCACCGTTATTTAAAACAAAAAAGACAATACTTAATAGAAATGGGAGCCGAGTGTAACCTCCCCACAGAAATTTAAAAAAATGGCCAATATTATTTAGGGATGCTAATGGACATTGCGCTATGCGTAACCTGCCCACAATGAAATGTACTGACAATGGCAACAAAAAAATGTGAAATTCGCAATCTGACTCAAATATAAATTCCTCATGAAAAATTAAAGTCCATTCAGTGATAAGAAAATTTAATTAAACCGAAATATCGGTCTTTGGCCCTGTGTAAAACAATCAGAGTTAAAGTCTTACCTCAGAATAAATGGATGTCACATTTCTGCTCTTGTTGTTGCGCACCGCTTGGAGGAACTGCATTGCAAATGATAATATTCCCTTTTTTTTGTGATTTTAGTGAAATTTTTCTTCAAAAGAAATGGAGTGAAATGGGAAGTGCAACGAAATCTTTAGTTCAATAAAAATTAATTTTTTTTGAAAAAATGCTTTTGGAATAAAAATTATTATTGGGGACTTGTTGGAGAATAGTTACAATAAATAAAATTTTTCATTATCTAATAATTATATTAATTAACAGTATACCTTATTCACCATCTTGACCAGTGTTGCCGACCGCTCTCCATGACGACTATTGGCGTACTGCACTGCACGACTACTACTAGAGTACTGCTCTCAACTAGATAGAGCTACAGACTCGCAACGACTACTGACAGACTCGCAACGACTACTGACAGACTCGCAACGACTACTGACCGACTCGCAACGACTGAATGATAGAGTGAGAACCGCTCGCAACACTCGCGCGGTCAAGCGCAAACTCTCTGGTCACAGATGCTACAATGCCTCGCCATCGCTGCTGCGTTGCATACGTGTTTCATAACCCTCCACTGGGGGGGCAAAAATTTGGCAGCGATGGTGAGTCATTTGGACTTGCCAAGCGCGGCAAAATTTTTCTTTAATTAACAAAATCCTACAACTTACAGAATATTTAAATGTTGTGCACACGCACTAAGTACAAAATATATCAGACAAAGACAAAATGTGAGTACAAAACATAGTAGCAAATCAGAAAAATGTATATACAAAGTATTTGACAGATAACAAAGTGCACAGGCACTGAAAAAATTCTTTAGCATATTCAGAACAAATAAACAGACTGGCAAAAAAAATATTATGTTGACAAGTGACATGAGTGCACATGCACTGCAGTTGAGAACATATCCGTAATTGATGAAATGTATGTACAATTAGTAACAAATGACATAAGTGCATACGCATTGAAGTATTGAATAGTACAAATCATATTAAAAAATGAGAAAAGTGTACAGGCACTGAAGTTCAATAGAAAACATATTAACACCTAACATAAGTGCACATGCACTGTAGTTCAGAACATATCATCACAATAAAAATGTATATACAATATAAAAGACAAGAGTGTACATATATTGTACTTCAGAACAAATCAAAAAAAATGTCTTTAGTATTTTTGCAATAAATAATCATAATGGCAAAAAAAAAAATCATGTCCAAAGTGCACACGCACTGAAGAAATGTCTTTAGCATTTTCAGAACAAATAAACATAATGGCAAAACATCATGTCGACCAGTGCCATAGGTGTACTCGCACTGGAGTTCGACAAATCGAAAAATGTATAACCTATGAACATAAATGATGTTACCAAAAAATTTTTTCTTTATGTGACAGGAATCAGGATAGGAAAGGGAAGGATTGCATCATGGTTGTAGCACTTTAGATTGCACACAGCTGCTCTGAAAGTCCATATCTTTCCACAGAAGTACAACACCAAGTGACACAACTTGAAGTTCTTTTCCCATCAGAATTTATCAGTGTAGCCAAGACACTGAACTGTCGTAGTAATGTTCCATGTTTTCATTTTGGCAGTACATTACGTACACCAAACAGTGGGACCATAATAATGTCTTCATCGCTCATGGTGGTGGACAGCATGTCGTGTCAACACCACACTCTTACAAGGCACACCAACGTAGAATTAGTGCAAAACCAAATATAGTGCTCCATGATCACTGGGATAAACAGGACAAATGGACATTGCAGTAATTCAGGGTAGTCAGCTTATGAGGTGAAGGACATCAAGTCACATAATATTGACAATTACAGACTTAATTAGTAGTTTGTGGCATTCATAGCCCAGTTATTGAACATTTCTGTACCAAGTATGTAGTATTACAGAAAAATGTTCATTAATTGTTGTACATAGAATCAGTAGCCTTTTTTTCCTGGTTACAAAGCATTATGAAATAATCGCATTCTTTTCAGTTACAGAGTATAATTAAGAATCATTAACCTTCTCCTAATTACAGTTAATTGATCATTTGTCATTCCAATAATAATCATTAGCCTTTTCCTAATTACAGTTGATTAATCATTTGTCGTTAATTAATCATTTGTCTAATTACAGTTAATTAATCATTTGTCTAATTACAGTTAATTAATCATTTGTCTAATTACAGTTAATTAATCATTTGTCGTTAATTAATCATTTGTCATTCTAATATAATAAGAATCATTAGCCTTCTCCTAATTACAAAGCATTATTAAACAGTACCATAGTTAATTAATTATGTGTCATTCCAATCTATTAAGAATCACTAGCTGGCATCATGGGTAATCGTATTACAATAAACAGTGGCGGTCCTTGGCCAGTTACAAAGTATATTTAGTAAGACAGAATAATGTTCATCAGAAGCCTTAATTGAAAAGGAGAGTCAATTATTGGCCTAGCATTAACATAATACATTGAGTGATACAAATTATTGGCACTCATTGGCCATTAACCAAAACATAAAAACTCAACATGGAAAAAAAGGGCTAATTAATGGCATAATTAATAACAATTCTTCAAGTGACATTAATTATTGGCACTCAGTGGCCAGCAAGTATTGAAGAGAATCATCATTCAGTATTATTCAGATTATTACAAAGTCATTATTAAAAATCAGTTAATTGCAGTCAAATCATTAATAATCACAGGCATTATAAGTAGTATCGTTACAATAAACAGTGGCAGTTATTAGCTAGTGACAAAGCATTATTCTGAATATAGTCTCATGAAGAGGTCATTACTCAAGTGACATACTATTCAGAGCTAATCAGTATTATTCAGAATTTTCTCAAACTGGTATCACTATTTGGGATTGGTAATACATTTTTTTGTTAGCAATGCATTGCGTTGGGATCGGTAATTAATTGCTGAGGCATAACACTATTTGCTTTTGACCTATTGCTGCAAATGAGGATAGGTAACGTCATTCGTCATGAGTCAGCTGTAGCAAGATTATGTAACAAGGCAGTATGTGGGATCACATTTATAAATGATAAACACAAATGGGTAAAATACAAAAAAAATGCAAGTACTAGAACAGGTATAATAAGTAATAGGTTTAGTAAGTATCATGAAAAACTTCTCCTGGAAAAATTACAAAATGGATTATTAACCTGAAAGAAGAAACGCACACTATGCTGAAAAGTAGTGAACTTCGAATTAACAGGTAGTGAAATGTGTATAAAATATGTTCCATAGCTGTCCTTTCCAAAACTTTCCGTCATCCTACTATGCAATATAACACCTGCTGTCAAAGCAAACTGCAACAAATACTTAAATAACTACGTAGCATAAATACATAACTTCAACATTATCCTCATCTGTAAAGAAAAAACTTCATTATCAATCACTTCATTATCCATATTATCATAACTTCACTATTATCATCACCTGGAAAGAAAAACTTCATTATTCATAATACCATATCCTTCATCATTATTCATCAGTATTCATTATCATCTGCAAAAAATCACTTCATTACTCATTATACAATTATTCCTTATCTCTAGCATATTTCATCACTAAAACTAAGATGTGTAGTTCAGTCTGACAGCCTGCATCAATCACCTTGTATTCTGAAAGAAAAAATTAGTTAAGACTGCTATTCTGTGATGAGTATAGTATATTCGTGTTAATGTTTGTTAATCCTGATCCATTTACTCTTCCTCATAAAGTTATCGCATCTCCTTTCGTTTATTCCGTAGGTGAAATTCCCATTTCTGTTGAATTTATTTCTTACATACATCATTTCTTTCTGAAATTGATGAACAGAGATTAATGTCTTGCATTTAAATCATATACCCACTAAATAATGACTGGTTTATGGTGACACAATTAACCATACAGCATAACATGACAGAAAACGTAATATGTTAAAGACGTTGACAGTGTTCAGATGCAAAAATGTACACAGAATAATACAATGCAGTAGCAAAAAAAAAAAAAAAATGTAAAACAGTCACGATGTTGAGATGTCATAGGGCAAAAAAAATGTCAACGTCGACTGGTGTGTGTTATATCTTAACTATTTCACAGTGCATATAAACAAAACTGGAATACAATCGTACATAAAAAAGACAAAATGTGACGTTCGTTGTGTTCAGCTTGTATAGAGGCGAGAATTAAAGACTTTAATGGAGAGAGAATTTGATAAAATTAATACGTCATTACATAGAATTGCATAATTATTCATAAAATACGTGAGTTCATCTGGAAAAATATGCACGGTCTGATGTGTAACGACAAGAAAAGCGACCTGCTAACCTTACCTTGCCGGGCACTTGCCAAGAAAAAATACGATAATCATCAGTAATTAGTCACGTGAAATAATTGCATTAGTAAATGGCATCATAGTGTGTTGAATCATACAGTGGTTTCACTCAATAAACGGTTTAATGTTTGATATATGGTGATTGCCTTTCGATTTTCTAGTTCTCAAAGTTTCGACATGTACAACATTGGGGTGAGGGATGCTGCGAATCCGATATGGACCTGCGTATAGAAGTTCAAATTTACTGCACTTACCTTTTAATTTGCTGGATAAATAGTGTGTACGTACTAGTATCTTCTGTCCAACGTGAAAGTCTCGGCGTGTACAAACCTGTTTTTGCTGTCTTCTCCGGCGCTCTGCGGCACGTTTGATGTTGTTCAGCGCAATGTCAATTATTTCGTGGTGTCGTAATCGACGAGATTTGGGTAATTTTACTAATTCTTTAATTTTGTTCGGTGGTTCAACGTTTTTCAGTATAACAGTTGGAGATAGCATAGTGGATTCATTTGGAATGGAATTAATTACATCTTGGAATGAGAGTATGTGTGTATCCCAATCAATATGTCTTTTGTGGCAGTATATTCTACACAGTTTACCAATTTCCTTCATTAATCTTTCACAGGGGTTCGAAGAAGCGTGGTACTTGGATATATAGATCGGAGAAATGTTTCTAGCTCGTAACATGCGTGTCCATACGCTACTACGAAATTGTGATCCATTGTCAGAAATTACTTTCATCACATGCCCTACATGAAATAGAAAATGTTTTACAAATGCCTTCGAAACAGTTTTAGCAGTAGCTTTGCGTAATGGAGTGAAAGTAACAAATTTTGAAGTGAGCTCAACAGCGACAAAGATGTATCAAAAACCTCTGTTAGTTCTCGGAATCGGACCAAAAATATCTACAGCGGCCATATGTCTTAATTTAACAGGTATAATGGGATATAAAGGAGGAATATGTGAAGTGGTGTCTGATTTAGCTTTCTGGCAAATTTTACAAGACGCTAAAACTCGTCGTATACGTTTCTCCATGTTGGTAAAATAACAGTTCTGTCTCAGTATAAGAAAACATTTTCGTGCTCCGTAATGTGCGTAACTTAAATGAGTGTACCAAATTAATTTGTTAACCAGTTCGTCAGGAATGCATAATAACCAAATGTTGCTGTCAGGATGAGAGCGGCGAAACAAAACGTCATTGCGTACAGTGTAATGGTTTCTAATCGTAACATTTTTTTCTATCTTGCCAAAGGTGTTTAATTTCTTTCCACACATTGTCCTTATTTTGCTCCTTTGCTATGTCCTGTAATGACGACGAAATAAAGTTTTCAAATGCAACTTGCTGAATGTACATGACACTGAAATTTGTTTTGCAGAAGTTGGTTGCTACGTCTTGCTGATTGTTGCCGAGAAAACGCGATAGTGCGTCTGCTATAACATTTTGTGTGCCGGGAATGTGAACAATTGTAAAATTAAATTCCTGTAAATAAAGTTTCCATCTACTTAATCTGTCGTGAGTAAATTTAGCTGAAAGCAAAAATTGTATAGCTCTGTGGTCTGTGTAGACGGTGGTATGTCTGCCATAAAGAAAATGCCTAAATCTCGTAAAAGCCCATACAACACATAATGTTTCCAATTCTGTAACAGAGTAATTTCGTTCAGCGGGTGACAAAATGCGACTTGCAAATGCGATGTTTTTGATTACTATTGAACCATCTTCTTCAATTTCCTGGAAAATATGTACGCCTAAGGCGGTGTTGGAACTGTCGGTGGCAATGGAAAAATTTCTAGTAAGATCTGGGTGCGATAATAGTGGTGCATTCAACAAAGCATGTTTCAGGTTCATGAATTCAGAGTGTGCTTGCTTATCCCAAGACCAAATACTGTTTTTACCTGTTAACTGGCATAGTCTAGGCGTGTCTAAAGCAGAATGATGAATAAATTTGCGAAAAAAGTTAATTAAGCCCAAAAAACTGCGTAATTGCTTCTTCGTTGTAGGAACACTAATGTCACGTAGAGCCTGAAGTTTTTCCGGATCAGGTGCAATGCCTTCTGCTGAGATTACGTGTCCAAGAAATTTATGGAAGTTTTGCCAAAGTGCGATTTACTGAGATTAACTGGAAGTCCTTGTGCACGAAAAGTTTGCAACAGTTGTTCTAAAATCACATTGTGTTCAGACCAGTTAGCTTCTGCAATAAGAATATCGTCTACATACGTCGTAATTCTGTCCTTAATGCAAACGTGTGTCGGATGGCGTCAAAATTAATAACATTTTCGTGAAGAAGATTCTGCGTGTCAAAATTATTGCTTACGTTACTGGAATATGAAACCTGTACTGTATATGGTCAAATTCTATCGTACGTGCTGTTATTTACGGCAGAATATTGTGGCATATCCACTATATGAACTGCTCTATTATTTCTTATTGACGTGTTACGCTATAGATGACACCTATTGTCTGTTTCATTCATCACAATATGTTGTTGCTGGTGTTGTTGCTGCTCATAAGATCGACTGTTATTAAATGTACGCTGAAAATTGTGCTCATCATTTTTACGTCTGTCATGATAGTAATTTCTATACGGCGCATTGCGATACGAGTTGAAATAGAGTGTTGTCTGTACGTAGTTATTTCTTTGCTGCCTTGCGTTACTATTTGTTGGAGCTGGGACTATACGTGCACGCGGCGAAACATTAAAGTTTGGTTGACCTTGTAGACTGCATTGTTAGTTACGTATGCTAAGCGGTTGACTTTCATGCTGTTGCGGTGATAAACGTCTATTGTTACAAAAAAAATGCGTTTGCTGTTAATTTTACACATACTGATGATTACGATTTTATCCGTTATTAAAATTACGCTGGTTATGGAGTGCCTACTGAAAATTGTCACATTCGGTAAAAGATTTGTCGTATACGGTTTTCTTTAGTCACGTTTCTTAATTATAGGTAGAGCAATAGTTAAAGAGCAGTTTTGATAGATATAAAGGATAGTAGAAGAGAAGGCAGCAGTGCAGAAAACTAAAGATGAAACAGCACTACTACAGCTCGGGGCCCTATGCTCGCTACGGCACATATTCATTAAAGCGTAATGAATCCCCTGAGGTCAATTACGCACTGCAAATAAATTTTAGCTTTTGCGTTGCAAGCAATGGCGGTAAAAAATCAAAAGCAAATTGTTGTATTCTTGTTAATTCAAGTTTCCTCATTACAGGCAATGCTGTTGTAAATACAAAAATAAATTGTCGCCTCAGGTTCAAAGCTGGCTTCTGCATTACAGGCAATAGCGGTGAATGTACAAAGATAAATTGTCGTATACAATGCAAATCGTGTACCTGTACGCTGTCATTATTAAGTTCTTTACATTTTCTTACTAATGCAAATTGCTCGAAATCTACGTACTCGTCATTGAATTTAAAAACACGTTCAGGTTTGTGTGTGAATCTGTTCGTCTGTGTCATTTCGGATTTCAAGTTGCGTAGCTTTTCAGATTTTAAGTCGCGTGGCTTTTCGGATTTTAAGTCGCGTAGTCTCTGTAAATTGTTCACATTATACACGCTGCGTGACTCTGACAAATGTTCATAACGTGGCGTCTGTTGTGGTATGTTATTAACTGAAATGTTTTTCATCTCTGTTACTTCTTGTTGTAAATTTGATAACTTCCTACGTAACGTGTTGTTAGACGAATCGATCTCATTAATTGTCTGCTGTAAATTTTGAAATTCAGGTGTTTGGATAAATGAAACCGGTGCAGTATCGTCTGATTTATTGTCATTAGTATTTTCGATAACATCAATACGACTGGCCAATTCATCATATTTTTCAGTCAGTATTTTAACCTGATCATCGGTTTTAGAATCGGACGCATTAATCTGTTTTTGCAACTTGCGCGTAGTTTCGCTCATTTTTTTAACATCAGCTTTGATGACATCGCAATCCTGTATTAGATCTAATTGTTCGAATCTATCTGTCACTGTTTGAATATTTACTGTGTGTGTATCTGTTTTTGATTTAAGGTCAGAAATTTCATCCCGTAATTCCGCGTTCAATTGTTCTATGGTATTAATTTTGTCGGACACTGTAGTAATATTATTGTCTACATACGTCTTCGCTTTCGCGAATATTTTACGTTTGTCCTCTTGTCTTTGTGCAGTGATTGTTTCCATGACTTGTCGTTTTACTTTGTTTTGATCCTGAATAAATCTGCGGAAACGCGTATCACTGTTCTGTATGTGCTGATTAAAGCGCTCGTTAATCTGAGTGTTCTGCTGTTCGAATTTCGCGTCTATCTTTGCGTCCATTGTGCGCGAAAGTTCTACCGTCATTGCTTTAAACTCGTCCCTTAATTGTGTAGCTTTTTCAGAGCATCGTTTAGCGACTCCGCTAATTTCGTCTCTGAGTGTTTCTGTTGCGGCTGTCTGCATTTCCCTTAATTCTTGCGCAACAGACTTAATTTCTTCGCTATTTTTTTGAGAACAAGCCTCAATTTCCACGCGCAACTGTTCCTTAGTGTCATGACATTGCGCGGCAACCGCTCTAATTTGTTCACTAAGCTGTCTGGAATTGTCGTCTAATTTTTCATTTAAGTGTTGTTTGAGATTTTCATTATCTTGTTTGTTCTGTTCCCTAAGTTGTTTAAAATCTTCACTCTGTTGTCTGACCTGTTCACTAAGTTTGTCTTGTTTTTTGTCATTATTTTCTAGTCTTTTACTATTTTGTAGCAATATTGCCATAATTTGACCCAATGTAACATTATCTGCTTCATTCTCTGTACTATTTGACGGCGTATTTGCAATTGTCGCGTTTTGTGTGACCATTTGGTCATTCTGTAATTTACAAAAAGATCTGTCACTCGAACGTACATTGTCAGTCACTATTTCGGAATTAAATGAATCCGTCGTATTTTCGGTACACTGTCCATTCTTATTAGAAACATTTGTCTGTACGTTATTTGAATTTTCCAAATCGGGTGTGTTAAGCTCGGCAGCGCTCATTACAATAGAGCGTTCTGCGTCATCAATTGTCGTCCAATTAACAGACGAGACAATTGAGTTCGTTTGTTCATTATCAGGGTAAAAGTCATCATTAGTGTTTGGAATACACTGATTGTTAGTGAACGCAGGATTGTCATCATTACGCTGCGTATCACAATTACTATCGGTCACGTTGTTTAAGTCGGTAATTTCATTCATAATACTTCGCGATACACTATTCACAGTCTTTCGCGGCATTTTTACAATAGTCACAATTTTTCACAAAACAAATAATCACAAATGCAAAAGCAACACACAAATACAACAGAGCAAACGAATTGTCGTTGATCTGTGGAAAGAGAGTCACAAAATTAGTAAAAGCGTAGCGCCAAATCCTAATTATAGTTAAGCAAACAAGAGCAGATATCTGACTGTTGTTCAAAAGACTCTCAACGAAATTCGATCCTGGCAGGGTCGCCAAGTGTAACCTTCCCACCGTTATTTAAAACAAAAAAGACAATACTTAATAGAAATGGGAGCCGAGTGTAACCTCCCCACAGAAATATTCGATCCTGGACTGGGTGTCGCCAAGTGTAACCTCCCCACCGTAATTTTAAAAGAAAATGGAAAGACAATACTTAATAGAAATGATAATTTCTTCACAAAATTTAAAGTCCGTTCAGTGACAAGAAAATACAATTAAACCGAAATATCGGTCTTTGGCCCTGTGTAAAACAATCAGAGTTAAAGTCTTACCTCAGAATAAATGGATGTCACATTTCTGCTCTTGTTGTTGCGCACCGCTTGGAGGAACTGCATTGCAAATGATAATATTCCCTTTTTTTTTGTGATTTTAGTGAAATTTTTCTTCAAAAGAAATGGAGTGAAATGGGAAGTGCAACGAAATCTTTAGTTCAATAAAAATTAATTTTTTTTGAAAAATGCTTTTGGAATAAAAATTATTATTGGGGACTTGTTGGAGAATAGTTACAATAAATAAAATTTTTCATTATCTAATAATTATATTAATTAACAGTATACCTTATTCACCATCTTGACCAGTGTTGCCGACCGCTCTCCATGACGACTATTGGCGTACTGCACTGCACGACTACTACTAGAGTACTGCTCTCAACTAGATAGAGCTACAGACTCGCAACGACTACTGACAGACTCGCAACGACTACTGACAGACTCGCAACGACTACTGACCAACTCGCAACGACTGAATGATAGAGTGAGAACCGCTCGCAACACTCGCGCGGTCAAGCGCAAACTCTCTGGTCACAGATGCTACAATGCCTCGCCATCGCTGCTGCGTTGCATACGTGTTTCAACGTCCGGGTATAATAAAAGACTTTGAATACCATATAAAGACGTATGCACATAAACCCTTTTGTCGTACTTGCTATTCTATCCCATGGACAAAGAAAGAAGTAGTCAGAAAGGAAATCAATAAAATGTTAGAATGTGGTATTATTGAGCCCTCAGATTCTGAATATTGTAATCCTCTTGTGGAGGTAATTAAACTCAATGGTGACATCAGATTGGTGTTGGATGCCAGAGAGATCAATAAGATCATTATACCTGTACAAACGCGACCGGAGAACCTAGAAGAGTTAGTACAAAAGTTTTATGGTGCCTGCTTCTTAACTTCTTTGGATATGCGTAGTTCATATTGGCAAACTAGAATATCGAAAGAATCTAGAAAATATACTGCATTCGTTTTTCTGGGCCGAAGTTACCAGTTTACTGTCATGCCATTTGGGTTGAAAATAAGCGGTAGTGTTTTCATATCGGCATTAGATACCGTACTGGGCAGAGACCTTTTGAATGAAGTTACTTTATATGTGGATGATTTGCTAATTGCTTCTGAAACTTAGGAGGAACATTTGGACTTATTAAGAACAGTTTTTGCGAAATTTTTGGAATACAGAGTTACTGTAAATTTGAGAAAATCCAAGTTTGCATAAAACCAATTGAAATTTCTTGGACATATAATCACTCCTGAAGGGATAAAACCAAATCCTAAAAAGATGGATGCGATTAACAGATGTGCTTATCCAAAGAATAGAACGGAATTAAAGTCATTTATCGGCTTAGTTTCATTTTTTCGGCGATTTTTACCCAATCAGTTAGGAAGCCAAGACTGTTTGTTACGGCTGTTAAGAAAAAATGTCATGTGGGAGTGGAATTCCGAATGCACGCAAGCTTTTGATAATATCCGCAATGCTTTGGCTAATGCTCCACTGTTACATCATCCGAGACTTGATCAAGATTTTTATATTGCTGCGGATGCTTCTGAAACAGGATTGGGTGCCACTCTTTTCCAGATGGACAATCCAGAAGATTTCAGTACCATCAAAATAATTGGGTTTGCCAGCAGAACACTCTCTAGCTGTGAACGTGCATATTGTACTACTGAATTGGAAGTACTGGCCGTGGTCTGGTCACTTAGAAAGTTTTGCTATTTTGTATATGGAAAGAAGATCATTGTATTCTGCGACCACAAAGCTTTATCTTTTATTTTAACAAGAAGGATGTTCCATTCACGTTTAACCCGGTGGGCCTTCCTACTGCAAGAATATGATATTACGCTCAAATACATCAGAGGGAAAGACAACATCATAGCCGATGCTCTTTCAAGACTACCAAAAAGAAAGAATGACGACGAGTGTGAAGAACGGACTATTGACTTTAAAGTCATGAATTTATTAAGGCAATATTGTGAGAGGCAGATTTCACAGCTATCTCGAAGTCTTCCACAACTGCAAGAAGATGATAAGTTGTGGAAAGCCATTAGGCATGCTGTTGAAAGCAAAACGCTAAGTCACTCTCAAGAACAGTATCAATTAAAATCCGGAATATTGTATCGGAGGAAGGATGAAGAAGATGTTTGGAAAGTTTGTGTTCCAAATAAATATTTAGAATCACTAGTATGGTACACTCACTTGAATTGGGGTCATTTTGGTTCCGCTAAATGTACAGCCAAAATATCACAATACTGCTATCATCCTAATTTGGGACGTATAGCTACAAATATTATTAAGAAGTGCAAAATATGTCAGAAGGCGAAACCCATAAACTATTGTCAGAAGATAGAATTACATTCTATCATCCCACAACAACCTTTAATGTTGGTGTCATGTGATGTCTGTGGGCCATGTCCCATGACACGTGGACGGTTCAAATATGTATTGGCTTTCTATGATCTCTTTTCAAAATATGTGAAATTATATCCTTTGAAAAATCTCCACGTTCGACCCATGTTACGCAAATTTATCAACAACTATATAATTGAGCTTGGCAAACCTATAATGATCTTGACAGACAACGCTGCTTATTATACAAGCAAAGTATGGAGAGACACTATGAAAGAACAAGGAATCCAGCACATTTACATCTCAAGATTTTATCCTTGTGGAAATCCGGTTGAGAGAATCTTCCGAGAATTGAACCGATTTTTACGGACGTACGTACCCAAACAACATTATAAATGGATCGATTGGATTTATGAATTTGAGAAAGTGTATAATGACTTACCACACTTATTGACAGGTTATTCACCTAACCAAATAGTATTTGGTGAAAGTATTGTGCCAGAATGGATGAAGAAATTACCTGCGATAGAACAAAAGATTACCAAGAAAGAAGATATGGTGAAGGAGGTCTCCGAAAACCTGAAGCATCAAGCACAATTGAGAAAAACCCGTTTTGATACAAATGTGAAGAAAGTAGTCACATATGATTTAGGGGAAGAAATTTTATTGAGAAATCACCCAAAAGCATCAACCAGGAAAAGACTGAATAAGAAATAGCAATATTTATATACAGGTCCATATAAAATAATGAAAATACCTCATGAAGGGAGCTACCTCCTGGCAGATTGTGATACGGATGTAATTAAAGGCTTGTTCCCTCACATAGACCTGAAGAAGTGCTATCAATAATGAGCAAAATATAGATTCAAGAAACACTGAATGATACCAAGACTACACTCAGTGGACTAAATAAAAGCACCAATGGATAAATACGTACTGATACTAACTTACAAAGAAAATTAAAGAATGTGACGACGATTTCCATGAGATACCTTCTTGGTATCAGCAACAATGACGACGCTGAAATACGATTTATCCTCTCACCGAACAGCGAGGATGGATGATTTAAAAGTGGAATTAAGAGGAAAAGAAAGGGACCAGATCCTCTCTGGTTAAACAAGTGGCCTGATAAGGGTTTTGGCCTAGGATGCCAATCGTCGAACCCGGCTGTGATCCCCGCCTTGCACAGTCGGTTGAAGAACTGAGGGCTTCATCCAAGAAAAATTGTGGTGTGAATATGAAGTGATTAGTGCGAAGTGTTTCTAAGACAACCTATAAACAAATGTGGAATTTAGTTAAGGGCATTAAGTCTAGGCCCATTAACTCAACTTAAATATTGTAGAATGTATGTACTGACTTGTTGAGTGAATCTGAGAGTGAGTGTATTCGCCGAAACAAATACCCTCTCCTGTCACAGTACACAAAAAAAATAAGCCTGTTCTGTCTGGAACCCTCTTCAAGACATCACAGTCTGGGGGCCATGTAACATTACGAGTCAAGACAGCTGTAACGGAACTTGAATAGCGTAAAGTTATCGTTAAAAACGCACGCCGCGCGATTTGTTACGATTTGGTCGGTCATAATAGTAGTAACATGTTTTCGAATACAATTAAAATATAATGGCGATACCTGTTTAGCGTTATTGGAAATAATATGTAATAAATTAATGAGTAAGGTAGCCGATCCTATAAGAAGAGGTAAAATTGGGCATATTAAGTGTTTTGCTTTACATCGACTAAGCCGATGATACGGCGTCTTTTTTTTCCGTTTACTCTTAGAAGAAAAAAAAGAAAACAAGTAACGAAGTGCTAATTGTGCGTTGTAAAAAATATAGGGGCGAATTTTAAATAGCTACAGTGTATAATCAGACTAACAAATGGACATTCAGTTACGCGAAATAGCGGACAGCGAAGTGTGGTCATTAAACTGAGTACACCTACAGGGCGGTCAATTCCGGGATAAGTCTATTCGCATCTCACGAGGGACGCGGTATTGAGACCGTTTTTTTTTTTTTTATTGTATCACGGAGAGCGGGCTCCAATTTATAAAAAGGAGAAAAGCTATATCATTGACTGTTGGTGTTAAGCAACCAAAACTGTTCATCAAAGGGTTTTGGTGAATGAGTGGTGAATGCGAAATGAAACTGTGAACGAAGTTATGTTAAATAAAGCAGAAGAGACAAGACAGTTTGGTCGTATCTGTTATTATTCCATAAACCGTAACATTTATTCTCGTTGTACGTAGCCTTTATAGACGATCGTTATGACAATTTGCTTTGAAGGGATCTCGTTACGAGTTAAGTTTTGGGGACCTGGTCAACAGGGGATTGTTCGTAGATCTTAACTACTGCAGCTATTCTGGAATCAGGTGCTACCGTGACCGTTGTGTGTTGTCAATGGCTTAAGGTCATCGTATCTCATGCTCTAAGACCGACGCACCTTTCCTCTTGGTATAACGGTGTCTCACGGTAACAATGACAACGCCGACAGCGAAGGAAGATACGGTAGACTACCTATCAATATTCTCCAAAACTTCGAATGACTCTGCTGTGGGTTTGCTCTGTTGTGACACATTACCTGCCTGCATGTCAAGAGTCAGCATTGTCTTTCTGTTGGAAGGACAACATTACTTCTTCAAGACTGCATGGAAATCGACTACTTCCTTGTCCATTGTCTTTTACTGCTCAGACTTTGAGAAAAGAAACGGCAGTTTTCCTGTGATGAATGATCAGGACTGTCTTTATGGACTGTGAGAAAATGTTAGCTTTTGACCAACATTGTATTAATAAGTGTGTGCATTTGATATCTTTCTTACTGTAATTATGAAAAAATTTTTTCAAATCTGTATTGGCCAGTGCCCAAAACAATTTGTAAAATTTTTTGTGGGGAGCATGAGGGCTATGTAAGTAGGCTGTTTATGTTTTCTTATTGGCAACGTTACGTAGCGCTCTGTATGAAAAACACTGGCTGTGCTGTGTGCAGTCTGTGGCTAGTTTGCATTGTTGTCTGCCATTGTAGCGTTGGGCAGTTGGCTGTGAACAGCGCGTAGCGTTGCGCAGTTGGAGGTGAGCCGCCAGCAGTGATGGATGTGCGGAGAGAGATGGCGGAGATTTGAAATTTGTAAGACTGTCATTAACTAATATATATTTTATGACTATTAAGGCAAATACAGTGTTTGTTCTGTATTAAATTCTTTCATTTGCTAACTATGCCTATCAGTAGTTAGTGCCTTCTGTAGTTTGAATTTTTTATTTAGCTGGCAGTAGTGGCGCTCGCTTTATTGCAGATTTTTGTGAGGTAAGTGATTTGTGAAACGTATAGGTTAATGTTAGTCAGGGCCATTCTTTTGTAGGGATTTTTGAAAGTCAGATTGCGTTGCGCTAAAAATATTGTGTGTCAGTTTAAGCACAGTCATGTATAATTCTTCAAAAAGGGGACGTTTCAAAGTGTGGACGGGTGGGCGCAAAACGGTTGGGGTATATTGGCAGGGGTAGTCTACTTAGTGGTGTAGTTACGTCCGTGCAGGAAAAAAATCTGATTGTAAATAATTTTGTGTGTTTCCGGGAAGTCTGTTAGACGCAGAGGAAAAACAGCTAGCACACTAAAGTAGGTACATATTAAGTTATGAATGATCACGGTATATGCGACTATAAACTTAAAACCCTGTATTTATGCTTAGGATTTTCAGGATTCATTGTGGCTGTAATATTCTATGAGTAATGCAGGTAGTATTAATCCGTTTGTTAATGTACAACAGCTCGTCAGCAATCTAGGCACTGGAATGATAATCCAACAACTATTCTTTCCCGAAAGTTATCAGACTACCTTGATCACCTCCCAGCGGACACGGGAGCACCATCCTTGCTGTGAGGTGCCTTCACTCCAGGCCTTTTGAGAACGTCTTGAGTGATAACGGGAGCAATGTGTGCGCGTCTGACCTTCCTCTGTGGTGACCAAAGCGCTATTTAGGCCTTTACGAGGTATCAACAGTTCTTCTGTCTTCTAGAGGCTGCGACACAGCCACTGATCGCCGTCTCCGTTAGATAAGTCTCCATTTCAAGTGCTCTGACAGACAGGAACGAACGTTTTAATGTTTTTCCTTCATTTCCGTTTGGTTTATGAGTAGAAAATAAAGAAGTGATTACAAGCATACGATTTCATATCAAATTGTAAACATCAACACCCTCATTCTAATGGACAATAATACGTTGTAAGAGATCGCTTATTGATAGAAAATTATAATTTATAAGGGGGAATCAAATCGAAACTAGACAGATGAAAAAAAGTAAGTAAACTGTTTATCATTTCAGTTTAAGACAAATTAAAAGGAAGAAGTTCATCTAGGTGAGCGTGGGACGGATTACTTTGCAGGTGACGCATTTTGCTCGTAGTTTACTTCCTGATTGCTTCAGTATAACGACTTCTTCAGGCTATCAAAACATTCATATGAGAATTACAGAATGTAATTATCAGAACAAACGGCTACTAAGTTAAATGCTACGACACTTGCGAGCGAATCTTACTCAATGGACAACGCTAATTGTTATTTGACTTCGTCTTGTATGCTATTGGAAAGGATTTATGACGCTTTCAAGATAACTCTTGCCCACATCTACTTGTATCCTGATATTATTTGTGGTCATCGGCTCCAGCATAGCTAAAAACGTTGGGCGTCACGGAAATAGGACCAAACCAGAGAGAGGCGGAGACTAGAGACATTGCACATTGGGTCGTAATCGCGTAACAGTGATCAGAAATAAAAAGTTTGGAGTTAAGAAGTTTAGTTTAATAATCAATATAATTTTTCTGGGTTTGTGACCACAGTGTCAGTAGTATGTAAAACTACCGACATTTCGGACACTATAGCAAGTGACCTTCTTCAGGGTGTTTTTCTTTACTGTTTGTTAAACAATAACACCCTGAAGAAGGTCACTTGCAATAGTGACCGAAACGTTGGTAATTTTACATACAATGTGGTCACAAACGCAGAAAAATTTTATTGATTGTCACAATGGACGCGCAAGCCTAAGTTTATATTTAGTTTAATAGGTAGGTTAGTAGGGACTATGAATCCTGATCTTAGAAAAGGCCAGCTGTTTCTTCCAAAGGTTGAGTTTCAGGTCCAACACGGTATCCATCTGTGAGCAGTGCGCCGAGGAAGGTAGGCAGAAAAAGTGCTGCGTCGTTCAGATAAAATATTTTCGTACAGCCAAATAAGAGCCAATTTTTTACGAAAGGAGGCTTTTCCAGAGGGTATGTTTTTAATTACGAACATTTATTTCATTATTTAAACACGTGTTAGAAACAGGTTTTTGTTAATCAACTTCTTATCGGAATGCAAACAAGATAAATTATAAAACGTGAGCGAAAGAAAGAGATTTAAATTACGCGACATTCCGCCTTCTTTTTCATTGTGTCCTTAAGTATGTACTCTTATCTTCGAGAATCACTCTCAAAATCCAGCTAACAGCCGTAACTGCGGCTTTGAGACATTTTTTAAGCGACAGTTGCAAAATGCCGTTGATTACTCTGAGAATACAGAAATTGACGTCATTTCGAAGCTACACTATTGCAACAGTTAGGCGTATTACCTAAGCGTACCCATAATAAAATATGCCAACAGGTGTCCATAGACTTTGATCCACGGAACGCACTTAATTTCTTCTACACTTTTGCCAATAGCTCAGCCGTCGGAAGATGCGCAGGAATCAGCAAACAAGTTGATAAGGTAATATCGCATAAGCTTTGCCCAAAAGTCTTCTTGCGTGAAAAATATGGAAGACATGTCCCGGAGACTTCTGGTAACAACTGATCCCTGTAGGTCTTCTCTGCCGAAACCATCTCCGAGGAAAGTGAAAACTTTGTCGTCGGAAGCTATTGCCCTTCTGGTACCTACCGCAGAGGATTACAAGAAATCATATGCTGCCGATGACGAAGAGGACACAAATATTGGTGAGAAGGGAGATGAAGAAGGAAATGAAGATGAAAAAGAAGAAACACAAGAGAAAGAAGATTGAGAAGACCCAAAATTTTCGGTTTTCTTTAATGAAGACTGTAATAGAGGCAATTATGTAATAAAGTTTACTATTAAAATTTTCATCGGAAACATTTTTTGTCCATTTCATTAGTTTTTTCTAGATTCTTTTCGCATTATTGGATCCACCATCATGTATTTTTCAATTTTCTTGTAAAAAGTGTTATCAGAAGGGTTAGAAATCCCATTACATCCATTTTTTTTGTATTATTGGACCAACTTTGAAATTTTAGTCACGTTTTCAGGATTCTGTCCCACCGTGCATTGGCGGGAAGTAACTTGAAAAAGTTGAAACTAATAGTGCTACGGTTTTCGATGATATGAGGTTAATAAAATAAATTCAAAATTTCCAGATTAGACATAATTCATTGCTTCCGTAAGGATTCCCGTGTTTGAATTATTCTGAAATGAAGAGGTTTGCACAGTAAGACCTAAGATATAGAGCTGTATCAAACTAGACTTCGGACTGAAGCGCACAAAAAAAAAGGTCTAAAATCCTCTTTATGACCTCACCTGAGTGTACAAGAATTAGATATGTTAAATGATTATTTTTTAAATATGTAAGTAGCTAACCTTTGGAAACAAAGACTGTTTGGAACAATTAACAGGATAATAAGGGGAAAATCCTAGCTGACAAGCAAAAGCTGAACGAAGCGAAAATGAGCGTAAAGAGAGCAATGAGAGAAGCGTTCAAAGATTTTGAAAGTAAGACGTTGTAAACCGACCTGAGTAAAAACCTCTAAGAGATTTTGATCGTGTGTAGAATCAAAATCATCTACTCATTCTCTCAGCGACCACACCGACAACGCAACGGAAGATAACAGAGAGAAGGCCGAAATACTGAATTCGATCTTCCGAAGTTGTTTCACCGCGGAAGATCGTAACACTATCCCTCCTTTCAATCGTCGTGCGAACGCCAAAATGGCAGGTATTGAGATAACCGATCGCGGAACTGAATAGCAGCTACAATCGCTTAGTAGAGGATAGGCGTCAGAGTCAGATGAGATACCTATACGATTATGCGAAAGAACTTGTTCCCCTTCTAGCAGTAATTTATCGTAGATCGCTTGAGCAACGAAAGGTATCTAACGACTGCAAAAAGAGCATTCTCTTTTTTAAGAAAGGCCATATGATATATCCACGCAATTATAGACCTATATCGTTGACATCAATCTGTTGTAGAATTGTGGTACAAGTTTTATGCTCAAGAATTATGACGATTTTGGAAAATGAACAGCTCCTCTACAAAATTCAACATGGATTCTGCAAACAGAGATCCAGCGAAACTCAGATCTCTCTGTTCCTCCGAGATCCTCAGCGCAGTAGGCAGCGGCGCTCAGACTGACGCCGTGTTCCTTGATTTCAGTGAGGCATCTGACACCGTCCCACATTGCCGTTTGATGAAAAAAAAAAAATAGGAGCTACGAGCTAATGGAGAATCGGAGCAAACCTGCGATTGGATTGAAGACTTTTTTGCAGATAGAACTCAACACGTCGGTCTTAACGGAACAAAATCGACAGATGAAAAGGTAGTGTCCAGAGTACCACAGCGAAGTGTGATAGGACCGTTACTGTTCACAATATATATAAATGATCTAGTAGAAAGCCTTGGATGCTCTTTAAGGCTATTCGCAGATGATAGTACGAACAGTAGCCAGAAGGCAGTAAGATTTGCAGAACAACCTGCAGAGAATTGATGAATGGTGCAGGCTCTGGCAGTTGACCCTGAACGTAAATAAATGTAACACATTGCGCATACATAGAAAAAGAAATCGACTACTGTACAGCTACACTACTGATGACAAACAGCTGGAGACAGCGTCTGCCATAAAATATCTAGGCGTAACTACCCAGAGCGACCTTAAGTGTAATGACCATATTAAACAGATGGTGGGAAAAGCAGACACCAGACTCAGATTTATTGGAAGAATTTTAAGGAAATGTAACTCATCCGTGAAAGAAGTGGCTATAAGGCGTTTGTTCGCCCGATTTTTGTGTATTGTTCGTTTATCTGGGATCCCTATCAGGTGGGACTGATAGAGGAGATAGAGAACATCCAAGGAAGATCGGCGCTTTGCGTCACGTGATCGTTTAGCTGGCGAGAGAGCGTTACGGAGATGCTAAACAAACTTCACTGGCAGACGTTACAAGAGAGGCGTTGTGCGTCACGGAGAGATTTATTACTGAAATTTCAGGACAGCACTTTTCTTCCCTCCACGTACATCTCGCGTAATGACCATGAGGAGAAAATTCGAGAAATTAGAGCTAATACAGAGGTTTACCGACAATCGTTCTTCCCACACATTATTTGCAAGTGAAACAGGGTTGGAGGGATCAGATAGTGGTACCGAAAGTACCCCCCGCCACACATCATTAGGTGGCTTGCTGAGTATGATGTAGGTGTAGATGTAGATGAAATCAAATCAACAAAAATAATGTTCTGTACATCAGTGGATGGATTACTGGATTGAGAACTGCACAATAACTGGATCTGACAAGAGTAAATTGGAATCTGCCGAGGAGAGAAGTTGAAGACATATGGTAGGGTATACCCACTTAGATAAATGAACAGATAGTAATAACCAGGACGAACGTACTCCGTAGCGCTGGTGCCTTGCTAAATACTCTGTGCCATGCACTTTACAACCCTTGGCTCAGGATGTATGTATGTGTACAGGATGGGGGACATAAAAGTGACCTGGAGAACAGAGTTCCAGGGGACAAAGAAATACAGTAGAGGAAAGGAAATACACCACTAACATGACTACAGCAGATGTGACCACCATTCATATCGTGGCACTTTTGGACTCTGGTCTGCAAGTTGCTGAAGCCAGATCGAAGCTTGACTGCTGGAATTGCTGCAGTGCCATCCGAAATATTCTGTTGCAGTTTCTGAAGACTATGAGGGTTTTGCGATACACCTTAGACCTGAGAGCTGCCCACATAAAGTGACAGATCAGGTGACCTGGGTGGTCAGCTGTGACCGCGCCCAGACTGACCTCTGCTGACAACTCTGTCAGGCGTGGAGATTGTGTAAATGAGCTCCAAGGTTCGGCCGGTTGTACGGGCAGTTGCTCCATCCTGTTGGAAGTAACTGCAGATATTTTCCTCCTCCGTTAATACTCCCGAAAATTCACGTCGAAACTATCCACTCGTCTGGGACACTTTTATTTGGACCACCCTGTAGATGTAAATAGAAATGTCAAATTGAATGAATGGACAGCAACAAAAATGTTGCTACATTATAAACCAAAAGGACGACTCAATATGATCAGACCCCGCACAAGAGGGAAGGAAATTTTCCTAGATTCTTTGTCTTTTCTATTTTCATTTAGCGCCTTTCCGCTAGCCACTCAGCTTTTGGCAGCGTTAGTGGCATTTGACGGCAGATGCCCTCCTTGAAGCCACTGCGTACTCTGTCTGTCTGCGCCTAGTGGAGATCTAATGTTAAAGTGTGAGAACGTTTTCGAAATATTTGCACAGTGTGCATCTAAGGCGGAGCGTGAGGATCAGCCCGGTACAGTTGCGGAAATCAGTGTAAAGACATCGGTATATGTACGAAAATTGACGTCGTCGGTTGGAATGGTTCAAATGGCTCTGAGCACTATAGGACTCAACTTCTGAGGTCATTAGTCCCCTAGAACTTAGAACTAGTTAAACCTAACTAACCTAAGGATATCACAAACATCCATGCCCGAGGCAGGATTCGAACCTGCGACCGTAGCAGTCTTGCGGTTCCAGACTGCAGCGCCTTTAACCGCACGGCCACTTCGGCCGGTTGGAATGGTTCCCACAGTGTATATGTAGTAGTATATGATCCAGTATACTGACAAATGCAGTCAAACGATATCGCATTTGATGTCAGTAGTACATTATACAACAGGACATCAACGATTCAGATGGTAGAGGGTGGAACTCAATATAAAGGTAGTCGGCTGCGTGTGACGCTGGTGTGTACATACGTGCCCTTACTACAGATGGGAAACAGACACCAATACTGACAGTGATTGCTGTGTACATAAACCACGATTGTGACAATGCCACGCGGAAAACAGTTATCATGAGATGAAAAAACAAAAGACGGCGCGTACAGGAAAATGGGACTCTCGAATCGTCTAAGCGCCGGGATGCTGAACCATTCAAGTACAGTGATCGATGATTCAGTTAGATTGGGCCCACGGTATGAACAGGACATAAAATATGGTCTAAGCAGAAAATTACTGTGCCATCGAAACGGCTCTTCTTGAACGAAACAAGCGCCACAAACTGCTATTCTTTACAAACTGGTGTTGATTTACAGTTGCTTGTAACTGCCAGACGTGTCCGACAAATTTTGTCAAATGTTCAAATGTGTGTGAAATCTTATGGGACTTAATTGCTAAGGTCATCAGTCCCTAAGCTTACACACTACTTAACATAAATTATCCTAAGGACAAACACAAACCCATGCCCGAGGGAGGACCTGAACCTCCGCCGGGACCAGCCGCACAGACCATGACTGCAGCGCCTAAGACAGCTCGGCTAACCCCGCGCGACCAAATTTTGTCAAATAACAAATACCTTGTAGTCATGAAACGACTGCAGAAACCTGCTCTAACACCCGAACGTAACTAGGCTAGATTGGAGTCTGCTGAAAAACATACGTCATGGATTTCAGAACGGGATAAAGTGATCTTCAGTGATGATCACAGGTGGACAGGTGGAATTCAATATTATTGGCGTGCTCTGAGAACAGAGTAGCAGCTGAGAATGAGCAGAAATTTTGGTGGTGGAAGTGTTAATGATTAGGGCAGCCTAGTGCGCTAAAGCTAAATTACGCATTGCTTGTCTGAGAACTACAGTGAAATTTTAACATGTATTCTCAGATGCTAAAGACAGTACTATTGGAACGTATGAGGACCTAAGGAATGAAAACTTAACGTTTCAACAAGATAATGCATCTGTGCATGTTTCTGCTACAGCCGAACGTGGTTTGAAGATCAAGATATCGATGCCTTGCGCTGGCCTACAAGTATACCGGATATGAACCCCGTGGTAAACCATTGGGGAACACTTGCAAGGTGTTTTTATCGCAATGGAAGGCAATTTGAGGCCGTATGTTAGCTGAAAAGTGCGGTACAAGACGAGTGGGTGGCAATTTCATTAGAAGAAGAACAAACCCTAGCGCAGTCAAGGCGGAAGATAATTTTTGAGGTAATTAGGAAGACGGAAGTTTGGTTAAAGCATTAACAATATAATGACACAACAGGATAAAAGGTTTCAAATGGTGCAAATGGCTCTGAGCACTATAGGACTTAACATCTTAGGTCATCAGTCCCCTAGAACTTAGAACTACTTAAACCTAACTAACCTAAAGACATCACACATATCCACGCCCGAGGCAGGATTCGAACCTGCGACCGTAGCAGTCCCGCGGTTCCGGACTGCAGAGCCTAGAACCGCACGGCCACCGCGGCCGGCCACAACAGGATACTGAGTGCCTTTACACCAATTTCCACCCAGAAAATGCCCACGCTTCATTTCGTTACTCTTGTTATGAAAGAAACTATATAACAGCGTCATGATTCTTTACGTCGTATCTACGACTTTTATTACAAGTTCTATACATAATACTTCAGACATTGTACTATTACTATCGTAGGAGCCATGGCTTTATACTGATTTCCACTACTGTACTTACCTAGTAGGATGTGGAATACGGCCTAAAAACCATATCCGCGAGACGCATTCGATCCGGAGCTAGCCGTCTTCCAACGACCTTGACGCGTATGATTTAGGGCTCTCGGGGGTCTGGGGCGGGTGTAATTTTCCTTCATGATGGTCAAAATATCCCTAACTTTCTTTTTTCATTGGAAGTAAGAGTATCAGTAGAGGCTTTACTGCCGTAAGGTGACGGTCTATAGAAACGACTTCCAGCAAAACCGTATTTACATCTCCTGAATTCTCGTTAGCAAGGTCAATTTTTCAATCTCTTGTGAGGGTATATTATTATCTTAAATTAATCTCTCATCTGCGGCATAATAAATTTTCTCGAGTGCAGCACACGAAACAGGAGAGTAGTACACAAATTTTTCAGTTTGCTTGAACAAGTTCATAATTTTCTGCGTAAAAACTTATAGACCAGTTACAGCTTTTACTAGTCAGAGTTTAGAAAAACGAACAAAATGGTTATCTGCAGTTTATCGCAACTCTTTATTACACTCTGCAATTATATGCACCTCGACCCACTCGCAAATGGCGAGAAGTCACTGTTTTTCCATTTCGAGTTCAGAGGCTGCCAGTCTGTTGAATTTATCACTTTCACCAGTTACACTTAGCACACGCAGATATATTCGACTCACAGATACTTATTGTATCATTCTGGACTTTGTTGCAGAGCAAGAAATTGTGGGAGGCATCACAAAGTCATATATCACGGTCAGATGTTCCCATTTTTACGTTCAAAGTTCAGAGTCTGCCCTGCATCATCCGATGACATTGGCCGCCACGGTGGCCGCAGAAGCGATAACCCGAGGCGTGCACTCTGATCGCTCGCCTGACATCCACGAGCCTCTCACGGGATTCCGACGAACGCACGTAGGTGCGACGTTCCTGAAGCGTGGGTTGAACCTGAAGGTGGCACTAGTTCACATACCAATAAAGAAAATTACAGGAGCGATCACAAGAACACGTAAAGTAGTAACGATGTACCCGAACTACATGACTGTCCTAAGTTCTGTCTATCGCCATTTTTTTTATATTTACTGTCGTTCGTTAGTTGCTTTTATATTATTATTACCTTGTTGTAGATGTGATCGATGATCTAACAAGGGAACCTCCCCATCGCACCCTCCTCAGGTTTAGTTGTAAGTTGGCACACTGGATAGGCCTTGAAAAACTGAACACAGATCAATCGAGAAAAGAGGAAGAAGTTGTGTGGAACTATGAAAATAATAAGCAAAATATACAAACTGAGTAGTCCATGTGAAAGATAGGCAACATCAAGGAGAGTGTAAGCTCAGGAGCGCCGTTGTCCCGTGAGCAGCTGCGGAACGAGACGTCCCCGGTTCAAGCCTTCCTTCGACTGAAAAGCTTATTCCTTCGACTGAATAGTTTCAGACAATTATCGAAGTTCAGGCACTCACACATAACCAACTTCGCTCTCCAAAATTCCAGGACATGTTCAGATTTGCTTGGGCATATGCAGGATTTGACGGTCTACACACGGAAAAATTTGAAAACGTTAAAAACATGTTTTGACAGAGCACAGGGAAAACTGTGCGACTGTGAAACTGTTGCATTCATTTGTTGCAGTTTATGTGACAAACTCTTATGTTTTCATCACTTTTTTGGGAGTGATTACCACATCCACAAGAAAACCTAAATAGGATAGGTAGAAGAATCTTTTTACCCATTCGCCAAGCGTGTAAGTTAGGTGGGTCGACAACATATTCCTGTCATGTGACGCACATGCCGTCACCAATGTCGTGTAGAATAAATCAGACGTGTTTTCCTGTGGAGGAATCGGTTGACCTATGACTTTGCGATCAAATGTTTTCGGTTCCCTTTGGAGAGGCACGTCCTTTCGTCTACTAATCGCACGGTTTTGCGGTGTGGTCGTAAAACACAGACACTAAACTTATTACACTGAGCAGAGCCGTCAATGAACGAACGGACATACCATAACTTTGCGAAAATAAAGAAAGTAAAATTTTCACTCCAGAGTAGACTTGAACCAAGGACCTCTCATTTCGCAGCTGCTCACGCTAACCACGAGATTACGACGCTCCTGTGCACACACTATCCTTGATGTCGCCTATCTTGCGCATGGACTACTCAGTTTGTATATTTTGCTTATTTTTTTCATAGTTCCACACAACTTCTTCCTGTTTTCTCAATTGATCTGTGTTCAGTTTTTCAAGGCCTATCCACTGTGCCTCCCCCATGAACCATGGACCTTGCCGTTGGTGGGGAGGCTTGCGTGCCTCAACAATACAGATAGCACTACCGTAGGTTCAACCACAACGGAGGGGTATCTGTTGAGAGGCCAGACAAACGTGTGGTTCCTGAAGAGGGGCAGCAGCCTTTTCAGTAGTTGCAGGGGCAACAGTCTGGATGATTGACTGATATGGCCTTGTAACACTAACCAAAACGGCCTTGCTGTTGTGGTACTGCGAACGGCTGAAAGCAAGGGGAAATTATAGCCGTAATTTTTCCCGAGGGCATGCAGCTTTACTGTATGTTTAAATGATGATGGCGTCCTCTTGGGTAAAATATTCCGGAGGTAAAATAGTCCCCCATTCGGATCTCCGGGCGGGGCTACTCAGGAGGACGTCGTTATCAGGAAAAGAAAACTGGCATTCTACGGATCGGAGCGTGGAATGTCAGATCCCTTAATCGGGCAGGTAGGTTAGAAAATGTAAAAAGGGAAATGGATAGGTTAAAGTTAGATATAGTGGGAATTAGTGAAGTTCGGTGGCAAGAGGAACAAGACATCTGGTCAGGTGAATACAGGGTTATAAACACAAAATCAAATAGGGGTAATGCAGGAGTAGGTTTAATAATGAATAAAAAAATAGGAGTGCGGTTAAGCTACTACAAACAGCATAGTGAACGTATTATAGTGGCCAAGATAGACACGAAGCCCTTGCCTACTACAGTAGTACAAGTTTATATGCCAACTAGCTCTGTAGATGACGAAGAAATTGAAGAAATATATGATGAAATAAAAGAAATTATTCAGATAGTGAAGGGAGACAAAATTTAATAGTCATGGGTGACTGGAATTCGACAGTAGGAAAAGGGAGAGAAGGAAACATAGTAGGTGAATATGGATTGGGGGAGAGAAATGAAAGAGGAAGCCGCCTGGTAGAATTTTGCACAGAGCATAACTTAATCATAGCTAACATCATAACAGAAAGTTGTATACATGGAAGAACCCTGGAGATACTAAAAGGTATCAGATAGATTATATAATGGTAAGACACAGATTTAGGAACCAGGTTTTAAATTGTAGGACATTTACAGGGGCAGATGTGGACTCTGACCACAATCTATTGGTTATGAACTGTAGATTAAAACTGAAGAAATTGCAAAAAGGTGGGAATTTAAGGAGATGGGGTCTGGATAAACTGACTAAACCAGAGGTTGTACAGAGTTTCAGGGAGAGCATAAGGGAACAATTGACAGTAATGGGGGAAAGAAATACAGTAGAAGACGAATGGGTAGCTCTGAGGGATGAAGTAGTGAAGGCAGCACAGGATCAAGTAGGTAAAAAGAAGAGGGCTAGTAGAAATCCTTGGGTAACAGAAGAAATATTGAATTTAATTGATGAAAGGAGAAAATATAAAAATGCAGTGAATGAAGCAGGCAAAAAGGAATACAAACTTCTCAAAAATGAGATCGACAGGAAGTGCAAAATGGCTAAGCAGGCATGGCTAGAGGACAAATGTAAGGATGTAGAGGCTTATCTCACTAGGGGTAAGATAGATACAGCCTACAGGAAAATTAAAGAGACCTTTGCAGAAAAGAGAGCCACTTGTATGAATATCAAGAGCTCAGATGGAAACCCAGTTCTAAGCAAAGCGGGGAAAGCAGAAAGGTGGAAGGAGTATGTAGAAGGTCTATACAAGATCGATGTACTTGAGGACAATATTATGGAAATGGAAGAGGATGTAGATGAAGATGAAATGGGAGATACGATACTGCGTGAAGAGTTTGACAGAGCACTGAAAGACCTGAGTCGAAACAAGGCCCCGGGAGTAGACAACATTCCATTAGAACTACTGACAGCCTTGGGAGAGCCAGTCCTGACAAAACTCTACCAACTGGTGAGCAAGATGTACGAGACAGGCGAAATACCCTCAGACGTCAAGAAGAATATAATCATTCCAATCCCAAAGAAAGCAGGTGTTGTAAGATGTGAAAATTACCGAACGCTCAGTTTAAGAAGTCACAGCTGCAAAATACTAACGCGTATTATTTACAGACGAATGGAAAAACTGGTAGAAGCCGACCTCGGGGAAGATCAGTTTGAATTCCGTAGAAATGTTGGAACACGTGAGGCAATATTGACCTTACGACTTATCTTAGAAGGAAGATTCCACGCCCAGGTTCCCGGGTTCGATTCCCGGCGGGGTCAGGGATTTTCTCTGCCTCGTGATGGCTGGGTGTTGTGTGCTGTCCTTAGGTTAGTTAGGTTTAAGTAGTCTAAGTTCTAGCGGACTGATGACCATAGATGTTAAGTCTCATAGTGCTCAGAGCCATTTGAACCAAGGAAGATCAAGGAAAGGCAAACCTACGTTTCTAGCATTTGTAGACTTAGAGAAAGCTTTTGACAATGTTGACTGGAATACTCTCTCCAATTCTGAAGGTGGCAGGGGTAAAATACAGGGAGCGAAAGGCTATTTACAATTTGTACAGAAACCAGATGGCAGTTATAAGAATCGAGGGACATGAAAGAGAAGCAGTGGTTGGGAAGGGGGTGAGACAGGGGTGTAGCCTCTCCCCGACGTTACAATCTGTATATTGATCAAGCAGTAAAGGAAACAAAAGAAATATTCGGAGTAGGTATTAAAGTCCATGGAGAAGAAATAAAAACTTTGAGGTTCGCCGATGACATTGTAATTCTGTCAGAGACAGCAAAGGACTTGGAAGAGCAGTTGAACGGAATGGACAGTGTCTTGAAAGGAGGATATAAGATGAACATCAACAAAAGCAAAACGAGGATCATGGAATGTAGTCGAATTAAGTCGGGTGATGTTGAGGGTATTAGATTAGGAAATGAGACGCTTAAAGTAGTAAAGGAGTTTTGCTATTTGGGGAACAAAATAACTGATGATGGTCGAAGTAGAGAGGATATGAAATGTAGACTGGCAATGGCAAGGAAAGCGTTTCTGAAGAAGAGAAATTTGTTAACATCGAGTATAGATTTGTCAGGAAGTCGTTTCTGAAAGTATTTGTATGGAGTGTAGCCACGTATGGAAGTGAAACATGGACAATAAATAGTTTGGACAAGAAGAGTATAGAAGCTTTTGAAATGTTGTGCTACAGAAAAATGTTGAAGATTAGGTGGGTAGATCACGTAACTAATGAGGAGGTATTGTATAGGATTGAGGATAAGAGAAGTTTGTGGCACAACTTGACTAGAAGAAGGGATCGGTTGGTAGGACATGTCCTGAGGCATCAAGGGATCACAAATTTAGCATTGGAGGGCAGTGTGGAGGTTAAAAATCGTAGAGGGAGACCATGAGATGAATACACTAAGCAGATTCAGAAGGATGTAGGTTGCAGTAGGTACTGGGAGATGAAGGAGCTTGCAGAGGATAGATTAGCGTGGAGAGCTGCATCAAACCAGTCTCAGGACTGAAGACCAAAACAACAACAACAACAATCCACTGTGGCAACTTATAACTAAATCCGAGCGGGTTCGATGGGGAGCTTCCTTTGTAAGTAACCAAATTAAAGGCTGTTTGTTTTCATGCCGTATGCATTTCACTTCTTTTTGTTTAGCAAGCATTCTCAGTCACTAGTAAGACATTTTCTGATAAGTGTAAAATAAATGTTTCGTGTATTTCCATATACAGGGTGGTGCACGAAATGTGTTACCAATTGTTTCTTTCACAATTTACGACGCACATTAGATATCCCGTTAGGATCTCTACAGCAGTACCAGCAGAGCTTGTAGAAACAAATGAGTTACGAAATGACATGTAATTCCCGATACTGCTGCTAGGAGACTAGTAAGCATCAATGGCTGACAATGGAACACCGACGACACAGCAACGATCGGCAATTGTGTTACTTTTTCATGAAACGAAACCCTTGTTGTGACTCAGAGTCGTTTTCGACAAGAGTTTAACACACGATGTGTCCCTTGCAAGAAGACCATCCACAGGTACTACGATAAATTTGTACAGGAAGGAACAGTATTGGAAGCGAAGCGACCTCGGCCTAAGTCTGTTTGTTCGCTGGAGGAAATTGAAGTGATACGAGATGCTGTACAGAGAAGTGCCGGGAAATCGTGTAGAAAGGCAGCAGTGCAACTGGGAATATCCAGACACTTCGTTCAACGCATTCTTAAAAGTGACCTCCATATGTACCTATACAAGATGACCTGTGCACAGAAGCTCACTGAGGAACACAAGCACCAGAGACTACTGTTTACTCACTGTGCGGAGGATAGGGAAGAAACTCTCAACAACGTTTGGTTTTCAGACGAGGCGCATTTTCACTTAGGCGGTGTAGTTAACAAACATAATTTACGCTTTTGGGCCACTGAAAACACACAAGTGCTTCGTGAACGACCACATTATGCTCCGAGGATTACAGCGTGGGCAAAGTTTCCAGTCACGGACTTATTGGACCCTTTTTCTTTGAAGAATCTGTGAACAGCGATCGTTTTTTGAGCATGCTTCGCAATAGCTTCATTCCACAGCTTCTTGCTACTGCCTTGCCTTTCAACACGCAGTGGTTCATGCAAGATGGAGCAAGGCCACATACTGCAAACACTGTGTTGGAGTTTTTACACGAGCATTTCGACATGCGGATCATTTCACTCAGGTTTCCAGGTCGCATCAATGACGGACAAAATTGGCCCCCCAATAGTTCAGACCACAATCCATGTGACTTTTTTCTTTGGGGATACCTAAAGGAAAAATTTTTCCCGAAACGTCAGAAGTATTATTCTTCAAGCTTGCAGTGAAATTATGGAAGACATGTGCCGTAGGGAAATCACTAACTTCAGTGTTCGCTTGAAGGAAGTTAGGAAACGAAGTGGTTGATATATTGAGCATGTGCTGAGTTAGAACAAATCTCCACGGACGGCTCTTCATTGTAGTACATGTTCATTTCAGATTGTATTGACAAAAAAATGTATATTCAAAAACAAAATGGTAACACATTTCGTGTGCCACCCTGTGTGTAACCATATTACAATTTTTTTGGTATTCTCTTATTGTTAGGTAAGAAATAACTTTTTCGAGTGCAAGTATCATAATTTTCTGTTTCTTCTATTCATGATTTTTTGGTATCTGATTATCATACTTGGGTTGAGCTATAATTGTGTTTTTATTGTGATTTTCCCTTCTGGCACTGTAATTATGTATGTCGTTGTTCCTGTTGAACAGCAGGGGATCATTTACAACAAACTTCATGACGGAATAAATATGCTGTGAAGCAATAATCAGGATGCCCAGATCTTTAAAGAGATGTCTGCAAGATGATCGTGGGTGACCACGATATTCTAACAGCACGTTTCTGAGCTACGGAGACTTTATTTCTTAAACATCAGTTACCCCGGAACATTATTCTACAACACATTATTAAATGAAAATACGCAAGCTATCTCAGCTTACCGATTTTTCTTTCTCCGATATTTGCAATTACTCTAAGCGAAAATTGACTGAATTGCTACAGCAGATCCAAAATGTGCTTTCCCGTTTAAATTCTGGTCAATATGCACACCTACGCATTTTGAAATTTAATCCCTATTTATTGTTTCCTCAGCATGTGTTACTCTTTTGACTGGTGTAGTACCTCTAGATGCGAAGAACTGAATACGTTACGGCTTTTTAAAATTGAAGGTAAGACTATTCACAGAAACTTAATCAATGATACTTTTAAGATAATAATTTACCATTTCTTCTGTTTGAGTATGTATTCTTGGATTACTTATAATATTAGTTTCATCAGCAAAAAGAACCAATTCTTCCTTGTTGTATATTACATGGAAGATCGTTTACATACATGAGGAATAATAGTAGACCTAAGACTGAGCCTTGGGAAAGCCCATACGTGAATTTTCCTCAGTCATAATAATGTCCCAAGACGTCTTTTTTTTGAGTTACTAAGTCAACTTTCTGCATTCTTTTGGTTAGATATGACGTGGTTGGCTATACCACAATCCTACAAACCTCAATTTGTCTAAAAAATGTTACTCACACATTCAAATGTGTTACATAGGTCACAGAAAAGACCAACCCGCACTATCTTATTATTTAATGCTTGTACAATTTGGTGAGTGAACATGTAAATCCCATTCTAAGCAGAGCAAGTCTTCTGAAATCCAAACTATGGCTTGCTAAGGATGCTATCGTTGCTCAGCTGAGGTGCTATACTGGTATACATCACCTCCTCCAGTGTTTTGACAAATGATGTCAGCAGTGAAACAGGTTGGTAGTTATTAACATCCCTTTTATCACATTTCTTGTTGAGGGGTTCGACAACGGCATATTTCAGTCCCTCTGGAAAAAATTCGTTAATTAGCTATGCTTTACATATTCCAGATAATACAGGGCTTATTATATGGGAAGAAATCTTTAGTATTCTATAGGAAACACCATAAAAACAATATAAGTTTTTAGTTTTGAGAGAATATACAATTATCTTAATTTTGGAAGGAGAAGTTGGTGATATGTTCATATCAATTTTATGAGAGATGCTTTTTGAGCACATTTCTGTGATTTTTCTCTTTAACTGTTTTCCCTATACTTTCTTCTGAATTTACGGAAATATTATCAAATATATTTGCTACCTGTGACTCATCAGGGCGCACCCAGGATGTAAAACGTGTTTCTTATGAGCAGGAGAAAAGACGGTATGTTTGAGAGGATATCGTTCTTCTATATCCAGAAGTGCCTTGATGGTTTGGCTGTAACTCTCAAATCTGTGAAACGGTTGCAGAATGGAACATTGTTGGTCAATACGGCGAAACAGACCGAGTTAACAATCTTTTGAAATCCACATTTTTGCTTTTGATCATTACTACAGTCAAGGAGTGGTCACATGCAGTAACATGATGAATATGGTCACTTCAGAACTACAGGGGGGAAAGGGATGAAAGGGATCATTGAGGTGAAACAAGTAATGCCTAGTGTGGATGGAAAACTGAAAAAATCAGACTCATTTACATTGATTCACCACTTTGCCAGTTTATATCAGAGCTGGGTTTTAAGGGTGTAAGTCAGACTCCTACCCGTGGTCTAGGGTCTGCCGGCACGGTAGCTCAGCGTGCTCGGTCAGAGGGTTAGCTGCCCCTGTAATAAAAAAACTGTGTGAATGGATCAACAACGAACTTCAACGGCCGTCAGGTGACGTCCGCCACGAACAATTGAAACGAACAATAACGAACAAAAAATGAGATTAAAAAAAAAAAAAAAAAAAAAAAAAAAAAAAAAAAAAAAAAAAAAAAAAGGCGGTAGCGTCTTTGATTCATAATCAAAACGTCTTCGGTCCCGGGTTCGATCCTCGCCACTGCCTAAATTTTGATAAATAATCAGCATTGGCGGCCGAAGACTTCCGGCGTAAGAAGTCAGCCTCATTCTGCCAACGGCCATGTCAAAGAGGGCGGGGGAAATTGCCCCTAAAGGCGGAAGAATCAGCAATGATCAACGAGATGAGGATGCAGAAGGCAATGGAAACCACTGCATTAAAGACACGTAACGTGTATCCATAGGACATGTGGCCTGTAATTGAGGAAGTGTCATGATGATCTCTCCATTGGCAAAAGATTCCGGAATAGTCCCCCATTCAGATCTCCGGGAGGGGACTGCCAAGGGGGAGATTACCATGAGAAAAAGATTGAATAATCAACGAAAGGATAACGTTCTACAAGCCGGGGCGTGGAATGTCAGAAGCTTGAACGTGGTAGGGAAACTAGAAAATCTGAAAAGGGAAATGCAAAGGCTCAATCTAGATTTAGTAGGGGTCAGTGAAGTGAAGTGGAAGGAAGACAAGGATTTCTGGTCAGATGAGTATCGGGTAATATCAACAGCAGCAGAAAATGGTATAACAGGTGTAGGATTCGTTATGAATAGGAAGGTAGGGCAGAGGGTGTGTTACTGTGAACAGTTCAGTGACCGGGTTCTTCTAATCAAAGCCGACAGCAGACCAACACCAACAATGGTAGTTCAGGTATACATGCCGACGTCGCAAGCTGAAGATGAACAGATAGAGAAAGTGTATGAGGATATTGAAAAAGTAATGCAGTATGTAAAGGGGGACGAAAATCTAATAGTCATGGGCGACTGGAATGCAGTTGTAGGGGAAGGAGTAGAAGAAAAGGTTACAGGAGAATATGGGCTTGGGACAAGGAATGAAAGAGGAGAAAGACTAATTGAGTTCTGTAACAAGTTTCAGCTAGTAATAGCGAATACCCTGTTCAAGAATCACAGGAGGAGGAGGTATACCTGGAAAAGGCCGGGAGATACGGGAAGATTTCAATTAGATTACATCATGGTCAGACAGAGATTCCGAAATCAGATACTGGATTGTAAGGCGTACCCAGGAGCAGATATAGACTCAGATCACAATATAGTAGTGATGAAGAGTAGGCTGAAGTTCAAGACATTTGTCAGGAAGAATCAATACGCAAAGAAGTGGGATACGGAAGTATTAAGGAATGACGAGATACGTTTGAAGTTCTCTAACGCTATAGATACAGCAATAAGGAATAGCGCAGTACGCAGTACAGTTGAAGAGGAATGGACATCTCTAAAAAGGGCCATCACAGAAGTTGGGAAGGAAAACATAGGTACAAAGAAGGTAGCTGCGAAGAAACCATGGGTAACAGAAGAAATACTTCAGTTGATTGATGAAAGGAGGAAGTACAAACATGTTCAGGGAAAATCAGGAATACAGAAACACAAGTCGCTGAGGAATGAAATAAATAGGAAGTGCAGGGAAGCTAAGACGAAATGGCTGCAGGAAAAATGTGAAGACATCGAAAAAGATATGATTGTCGGAAGGACAGACTCAGCATACAGGAAAGTCAAAACAACCTTTGGTGACATTAAAAGCAACGGTGGTAACATTAAGAGTGCAACGGGAATTCCACTGTTAAATGCAGAGGAGAGAGCAGATAGGTGGAAAGAATACATTGAATGCCTCTATGAGGGTGAAGATTTGTCTGATGTGATAGAAGAAGAAACAGGAGTCGATTTAGAAGAGATAGGGGATCCAGTATTAGAATCGGAATTTAAAAGAGCTTTGGAGGACTTACGGTCAAATAAGGCAGAAGGGATAGATAACATTCCATCAGAATTTCTAAAAATCATTGGGGGAAGTGGCAACAAAACGACTATTCACGTTGGTGTGTAGAATATATGAGTCTGGCGATATACCATCTGACTTTCGGAAAAGCATCATCCACACAATTCCGAAGACGGCAAGAGCTGACAAGTGCGAGAATTATCGCACAATCAGCTTAACAGCTCATGCATCGAAGCTGCTTACGAGAATAATATACAGAAGAATGGAAAAGAAAATTGAGAATGCGCTAGGTGACGATCGGTTTGGCTTTAGGAAAAGTAAAGGGACGAGAGAGGCAATTCTGACGTTACGGCTAATAATGGAAGCAAGGCTAAAGAAAAATCAAGACACTTTCATAGGATTTGTCGACCTGGAAAAAGCGTTCGACAATAGAAAATGGTGCAAGCTGTTCGAGATTCTGAAAAAAGTAGGGGTAAGCTATAGGGAGAGACGGGTCATATACAATATGTACAACAACCAAGAGGAAATAATAAGAGTGGACGATCAAGAACGAAGTGCTCGTATTAAGAAGGGTGTAAGAAAAGGCTGTAGCCTTTCGCCCTACTCTTCAATCTGTACATCGAGGAAGCAATGACGGAAATAAAAGAAAGGTCCAGGAGTGGAATTAAAATACAAGGTGAAAGGATATCAATGATACGATTCGCTGATGACATTGCTATCCTGAGTGAAAGTGAAGAAGAATTAAATGATCTGCTGAACGGAATGAACAGTCTAATGAGTACACAGTATGGTTTGAGAGTAAATCGGAGAAAGACGAAGGTAATGAGAAGTAGTAGAAATGAGAACAGTGAGAAACTTAACATCAGGATTGATGGTAACGAAGTCAATGAAGTTAAGGAATTCTGCTACCTAGGCAGTAAAATAGCCAATGACGGACGGAGCAAAGAGGACATCAAAGGCAGACTCACTACGGCAAAAAAGGCATTTCTGGCCAAGAGAAGTCTACTAATATCAAACACCGGCCTTAATTTGAGGAAGAAATTTCTGAGGATGTACGTCTGGAGTACAGCATTGTATGGTAGTGAAACATGGACTGTGGGAAAACCGGAACAGAAGAGAATCGAAGCACTTGAGATGTGGTGCTATAGACGAATGTTGAAAATTAGGTGGACTGATAAGGTAAGGAATGAGGAGGTTCTACGCAGAATCGGAGAGGAAAGGAATATGTGGAAAACACTGATAAGGAGAAGGGATAGGATGATAGTACATCTGCTAAGACATGAGGGAATGACTTCCATGGTACTAGAGAGAGCTGTAGAGGGCAAAAACTATAGAGGAAGACAGAGATTGGAATACGCCAAGCAAATAATTGAGGACGTAGGTTGCAAGTGCTGCTCTGAGATGAAGAGGTTAGTACAGGAAAGGAATTCGTGGCGGTCCACATCAAACCAGTCAGTAGACTGATGACCAAAAAAAAAAAAAAAAGATCTGCACCTGTTGTTGAGAACTGACCGTTCAGATGAACAAAGTGGCTACGAACAGTGTCTCCTCCACGACCATTCAACGAATGTTGCTGTTTATGGACGTCTACAGCAGGCTCCTGGTTCATGCACCCATGCTGATTGTGGTTTATCGGGGACAAAGGCTGGAATTTGCATGCCAGCACCGCAACTGGACGTACAGTGATTGACGACAGGTGGCCTTTTCAGATGAACCATGTTGTATGCTCCATCGGACTGAAGGCAAGCACCCTGGGACAAATGGGCATTGGTGCGTCCGGCCATGGCACAATCGTCAGAACGGTCCAGGCATGAAGAGGAAGCGTTATGGTCTGGGAAATGTTATCGTGGCATTCCCTGGTTGATCTTGTCATCCTGAAAGGCACAGTGGACCAACACAAGAATGAAGCTTTGGGGACCATCTCCACCCCTACAAGCAATTTGTTTGTTCTCAGGATGATGGCTTCTACCAGCACAGCCATTCTGCGTGCCCCACAGCTTGCAGTGTACATGCGCTCAAAGAGCACCAAGATGAGTTTATCGTACTCTCTGGCCATCAAACTCTCTGCATTTACACCCAATCAAGAGTCTGTGGGACCATCACCTAGCGCAGATGGCCACAGAACTGGAGTTGGCATTTCTCATAGTCCCTGTACCGTCCAGAACCTCACTGACGCTCTTAATGTATGTGCGCACTGCAAACGGTGGTTACTCAGGCTTTTGACAGGTGGCCACGTCAGTATGGCTGGGCCGTGTGGTAACTTGACCCGGGCTCGCCAGCAAATGTTTGCTACTGAATCCCTGAAGCAGTAAATCACGTGATTTGTCTGGCACCGCCGAGGGTACTGTGTATTCTGGACGCTGCCGTCAGTGGCAGATCCCGCGGCGCTACGGACAGCCGCGAGGCACGAGCGAAAGACACGTTTCGATCTTTTAACGTAGTGGACTCTTTACGACAGAGTTGTTGTTGTTGTGGTCTTCAGTATAGAGGCTGGTTTGACGCAGCTTTCTACGCTACTCTATCCTGTGCAAGTTTCTTCACCTCCCAGTACCTACTGCACACTACGACAGAGTATACAGTAAGAAAACAGAGAAACTACCCACTGCGCTGGAGTGTGTTTTGTTAATCCATGGTTCTATTGTACTCTCTATTTGGATTTGGACTTGTGTACACGTATTTTGGGAGGTTGCAACACCACACTGCAGCCAGACGGCGGTGTGGCACCACGCAGCTCGCGTCGAACGCCGGCGTGGGAGTCACGCCCGCCGCTGTCGGCTGACCGCTGGCTGACTGCTGACTCGTCACGTGGGCAGCAGCGCACCGGCACGTCTTCCGCAGCTGAGGTCACGCCAGTCGCTGGCCGCTGTAACTGTACGTCACGGCAAGGCGGTGCCACCTGGCCCCGGCAGCGGCTGGGCACGGCTGATACGCGTAAAGCTCCAGGGAGCCACGTCCTGTGGTTCATATTCCTCGCAAGTCCTTATCTTGTGGAGAGTGTCAGTAGATTACAATGTAAGTAGGCTGTTTAGGTTTTTATGTTGGTAACGCCACGTAGCGCTCTGTATGAAAATCACTGACTATGCTGTGTGCAGTCTGTGGCTGGTTGGCATTGTTGGAATATTCACTATTGTAGTGTTGGGCAGCTGGATGTGAACAGCGCGTAGCGTGGGGCAGTTGGAGGTGAGCCGCCAGCAGTGGTGGATGTGGGGAGAGAGATGCCAGAGTTTTGTGAGGTCACTATAAGCGGACGATCTGGACGTGTGTCCACCAGAAAAATGAAATCTGTAAAGAAGGATGCCATGAATTGATAGCACAGTCATTGATTTTCATACTGAGCACTACGTGGCGTTACCAACATCAAAACCTAAACAGCCTACTTACAACAAGTAAGAAACGTTATATCCGAGAAAACATTCCTTCGCATTCGTTTCTTACACAACTGGATGTTTTTTTTTTTCCTTAATTTTAATCTACAACAGTATTTTATAACTCTAGCACCATATAGGCTTGTGTCGAAGAGCCGAAAACAGCGTAATGTGTGATATTTAGAGTGCGGAAAGAGCCCTGATGACAACTGGAATTTTTTTAAAATACATATTACAGGCGCATCCAGAAAAGTTCAAGTTTATTGCTCCACAGCGAAAAAGTGCAAACACTTTACTAATATTTATACAGTTTATACGGCAAACAAACAAGAATCGTAATTCAATGTGCCGCGAAATAAAATCACGTCCATCGGAGAAAGGTGTCAGTATAGAAACGAAATTTCTAAGCTGCTATCTTTCAGTCGTTTCTAAGAAATTTTTACATCTACATCTACAGCTACATTTATACTCCGCAAGCCACCCAACGGTGTGTGGCGGAGGGCACTTTACGTGCCACTGTCATTACCTCCCTTTCCTGTTCCAATCGCGTATGGTTCGCGGGAAGAACGACTGCCGGTAAGCCTCCGTGCGCGCTCGAATCTCGCTGATTTTACATTTGTGATCTCCTCGGGATGTATAAGTAGGGGGAAGCAATATATTCGATACCTCTCGAAACCTGGACAGCAAGCTACACCGCGATGCAGAGCGCCTCTCTTGCAGAGTCTGCCACTTGAGTTTGCTACACATCTCCGTAACGCTATCACGCTTACCAAACAACCCTGCGACGAAACGCGCCTCTCTTCTTTGGATCTTCTCTATCTCCTCCGTCAACCCGATCTGGTACGGATCCCACACTGATGAGCAATACTCAAGTATAGGTCGAACGAGTGTTCTCTAAACCACCTCCTTCTGTTCCCATGCGGTGTCAATCGCTCCAAACCAGACTGAACTTTAGTTTTTCTAGAGTTCGGTGACTTGAAGCTGCAGAAGGAAAGAAACGTGATGTCACTTAATGTAAAAATGCGTGGATCGTATTATACTTCAGATACAGTGGGTGGACGAAAACAAGGAAAAACCAGAAACACAGCACATTAGTATGTCCAATACGGCGTGGGAAAACCGTTGTCACAACGGTGTTTAGCCATGTCGGAATGGATGAATACTTCTACTGAACGGTCATCCTGGGAATCGAATAGCATTCTTCCTGTACAATAGTGGGAAGTTCAGGTAACGATGACGAAGGTGGATAGCGACAAGCACCCTTCTTTCGAAAGTAGACCACAAAAGGTCAATAATATTTATAGATCTAGTGACTGTAGTGGCCAGAGGTGATGCGAGAGTACATCCTCGTGTCCACGAAACCACTCCTGGACTACGCGAGCTGTGTGAACAGGGGCCGTGTCCTCTTGGAACACAGCTTCACCATCGGAGAACAAACACTGCACCATGGCACGGACCCGATCAGCCAAATGGGTCACGTAATACTTGGCAGTAACGCGGCCATGGGCCACGGAATACTACGATATGACTGTCCAGATCATCAACGTACCCCCCGCACTTTTCACCCTTGGCAAGTATACTCCGCCAGTCTTTGGAAACGGTGAGAAACAAGACTCATCCGACCGTATGAATTTCTTCCAATGCCGCACAGTCCAGGTTTTAACGCTACGCATTACGTTTTCCTATTACGGGCACCTTGCGTCGCAGATGTATTGTTTTGGAATCCCTATTCCCCATGCGATTGCCTTTTTGTGGAGCTCCTCTCGTGTTGTTTTGGTGATGGCAGGACTCGCGAGGGTGACTTCTGCAGTGACTTTTGCAGCTGTCAGCTCCGTATTTTTCGTCACAGTCCTCTTCCATGACCGTCTATCACGATCATTCAACACACAGCATCGTCTGCTCCCTTGGTTACGGAAGCACGTACGGAACCATCAACACTTTGCTCCGGGCAGTGCCCTTCAACTACACAGAACACTATTTTGACAACGACTGACACTTGAAACTATTGAGAACATTGCTCAGCAGCCATAGGGTGATGAAACAGAGCAGCGCGACCTTGCGGATCTCGCTAGCGTCTGTATTTACGTTCAAGTATGCATTTATCTCGTTGTTCTCATATTTTTATTCAACACCTGTAATGTGACATGAAAAGTAACAAAAAACAACGTACCTCCCACTGCCAGCGTTGAAGTAACCAACACTGGAGACGGTATCTACAAAATCAAATACGTAGGTTGGAACTTAAACAGTGGCAACACTGCTGTGCAGACACTGTACAATGGAATGTACTATTGTCGCTGATAGCACACGCTGTTGATATACTTACCTTACCTCCGAGCAAATAGACTCGTTCGTCTCACGTCACTGGCGTGCGCACAATCGACGGAAACACAGTCACTTGTGAGTGAGCCGTCTAACGTAACGGTGTCACTATGTTTTCGAAACAGGAACAATGGAGTTGGATCAAGATTGAATGTGCCAGAGGTCGTATAGCACGACAGTGTCATCAAGTTCTTCAAGAGGCGTGCGGGGAACCGGCATTGCCGTACACAACAGCGGCACGTTGGGTAAAAGACTTCAACGAAGGTCGGCGAACTGTGGCAGACATGCATCGGGCAGGTCGTCCTAGCGTCTCTGAAGAAGAAGTGCATGCTCTTGCCGCGTTAGTGGACAGTGATCGACGCCATACGATTCGTGAGCTAGCCCACAAAACCGGATTAGCGCATACGACTCTGCTTCGTTTCCTGAAGGAATGCCTGGGCATGCGAAAACTTGCATCACGATGGGTTCTGCATGGCTTAAATGAAAATGCAGAAATCGATGCGTTACGACGCTGCTCAGATGCACTTGGAGCGCTATCAGCGCGAAGGAGAGGCTTTCTTACGCCGTATCGTAACACTGGATGAGACATGGTCCACATCTACGAGCCAAAACTGGTACGCCAATAAGAAAAATAAAAAAGAAAAAAAATGGTTCATATGGCTCTGAGCACTGTGGGACTTAACATTTGACGTCATCATTTCCCTAGAACTTAGACCTACTTAAACGCTGGCCGAAGTGGCCGTGCGGTTAAAGGCGCTGCAGTCTGGAACCGCAAGACCGCTACGGTCGCAGGTTCGAATCCTGCCTCGGGCATGGATGTTTGTGATGTCCTTAGGTTAGTTAGGTTTAACTAGTTCTAAGTTCTAGTGGACTAATGACCTCAGCAGTTGAGTCCCATAGTGCTCAGAGCCATTTGAACTACTTAAACCTAACTAACCTAAGGATATCACACATATCCAGGCCCGAGGCAGGATTCGAACCTGCGACCGTAGCGGTCGCGCGTTTCCAGACTGAAGCGCCTAGAACAGCTCGGCCACACCGGCCGGCGTAACGGCGCAGTCATCGTCACCTAAAAAGTACACAGTAGACCAGCGTGTCAGAGTACCAATGCGCACTGGGAACTTTGTTTCACGCCAACTGGACCAACTGGCAGGTAATCAGAAAATCCGTCGGTGAGCCTCCGATATCGAGCGGGTGTGGTCACGTTAAGAGTAGCCAAACATGTGATTTTTCACCTTGTCGTGGCTGGAGGAATCAAGTGTTTCGTCGTAAGACCATCGTCTTATGACTTACAGAAGGCTGCGAAAATAATTAAATATCTCAAAGGAACACGATTAATACCGTATTATTCGTGTTCTTTTGGGATATTTAATTATTTTCGCAACCTTCTGTAAGACATAAAACGATGGATTCGTCTTTCAGATATTAGTATCAGGTAGCTATGAAAAGTTATGTGAGAAAAATAATAACTGCTCAGATCTTTCTACCAACTTTCCGTTAGAGTTAAATGAGTACTCAAATGGTTCAAATGGCTCTGAGCACTATGCGACTCAACTTCTGAGGTCATCAGTCGCCTAGAACTTAGAACTAATTAAACCTAACTAACCTAAGGACATCACACACATCCATGCCCGAGGCAGGATTCGAACCTGCGACCGTAGCGGTCACGCGGTTCCAGACTGAAGCGCCTTTAACCGCACGGCCACACCGGCCGGCAAATGAGTACTATGACAGTATTGTCAGGGTTCATAAGTGCCCATGGGAAGTAACATAGTTTGTTCCACCTGTTACATTTGAGCTGAAACTAAAACTTCTATTTTTCAGGAACAATTCTCAGCAAATAATTGAGAACATGCATCAATAGTTCATGTCAGCTAACAGGCGAACTGATCCAAGGAACGCGCAACACTTTGAACCAGATGTTGGCTGGTCTCGCTCGTCGTTAACCGGCTCTGAGCTACTTTTTTCTTTTTGCGCTCACTGGGGACACAGCTCTCTCACCGCAAATGCGTGCAACACGTTCGCTGCTAATCTCTTGCCTAGTTAACATACAATAACAGTTCTACGTTAGACTAACGTGCTCACTAGTAGCACAGATTGCAACTGCGGCGTGCAAAGAGTACACCTCTAACTACACAGGCGCCTTATCCTTTTCTTTCTGCTTTATTAATCGCACTCGCTTCCCCCCGCTTCTCGTCACTGTTTCCTTCATTCTCCTTCGTCATTTTTCGAGAAAGTCACCAGGGATATTATCTGATTTTTAACGGTCCAAGGCTCCCATAGCACTCAAGATATTGCTGCCTAAAATCCTACGTCCGTAACACTGGTGTATCAGAGATGAACCTTCTGGTGTAGATACTATCCAAAGAATAGCCTGAACGGGATTTGTGATGGGCATTTACTGAAGTACATCCTCATCGCGTTAGTTCAAGGATTAGACTAATTAGCCTCTTCCATTGCTCATTGTTATCCCTGTCTAAAAAGCGTGGGTAGGTTCACATCTCCACGTTTTTGAAAGAAGCCGTCTTCGTGATATACATGAAAGATCATCACTCCAGCGTTTTGCGTCATTATACTACCTAACCTCATACATGACGCTGTACACTTTTAATTCCTTGAATATGTCCTCTCTTACGAGCAAATCTTCCCTAGAGCAACCATTTACGGGCTGGAGAAACACCATTGCAGTGGGATTGCACCTCTTACTGTTCATGTTTACTTTTCGAATCCGTAGCGTAAAAGCGTCGGAATCGCCAGTGAATTTTTAAAACTTGATCGTTGTTTGTCCTTTAGGGAGAGTTGTACTGTACCACATATCTGCTGTAATTCAGTGATTTCTTTGTCATTGCGTCGGTATCGCTGTTAAGGTAAAATACATCGTAGATACTTGTTTTGTAATTAAAACTGCCTTTTCCTGCTGCTAGTTACTTTATCCCATACTCGTTTCGTCTTTTCCTGTTCTAAGGCATCATCTGTGGGATCTATAACGATACAGTTTTGTTGGTTTTAGATTGTTAAACAGTTCACTTCGCGATTTTTTTGTATAAAAGTAATTACTTACGATTTGCTGATTTTACTTTTATACAAAAAAATCGCGAAGTGAACTGTTTTATAATCTAAAACTAACAAAACTGTGTCGTTATAGCTCCCACTGATGATTCCTTAGAACAGGAAAAGGCGAAACGCGTATAGGATAAATAAATTAACTAGCAGCAGGAAAAGGCAGTTTTATTTACAAAAAAGTATTTATATGCTTGCTGCGGAGGATGGCCACACAAACAAACTTCTTACATTGTAGATATTTGAAGACCGACGTTTGCTCGGAAGTATGGTCTTCTAGTTATATTTTAGATCGTATAGGGGTCCGCAGTTCGTGGTCGTGCGGTAGCGTTCTCGCTTCCCGCGCCCGGGTTCCCGGCGGGGTCAGGGATTTTCTCTGCCTCGTGATGACTGGGTGTTGTGTGATATCCTTAGGTTAGTTAGGTTTAAGTAGTTCTAAGTTCTAGGGGACTGATGACCACAGATGTTACGTCCCATAGTGCTCAGAGCCATTTGAACCAACCAGACCGTATAGGGCATTTATCGAGAAGTATCATTCATAACAGAGACTTAAATAATGACAGCACTGGCCAAGGAAGAAAATGCTTCTTTAATGAAAATAGCTGATTCTTGTGTCCTGAATCCGAGTATGACAACAAAAGAGGCATACTACTAATATTAACAGACTAATTGTAGTCACCGCCACAAGACACAAACTAATACCCAGCAATACTAATTCTGACCTTGATAATGGGATGTTCGTCTAAGACGAGTATCCACAAGTTTCTTCAGTTATGCCATATTGAAAGAGATCTGTCTGCACACAAGCAGACTATACGTCCAGGATATAATAGATGTTTAATATTTTTCATAAGCCCCACGGTGGCGCAAGGGATTCATATTCAAAGGTTTTCAGTGACGTTAGTCGAATTTGGGCATCGAAATGAATCAATGGCAACAGAGGAAATTTTTGTACCAGACCAGCATTCAAACCCACATCTTCTACTGGTCGCCTTACCCGCCTAGGCCATTCGAGCACGTTTCCCATCCGATCCAAATTCACAACTGTTTAGCACACAGCTAGCTTATGAACACCTCTTCAGATTCCAGCAAGAGATCGGGCTTGTTGTGCATTCTCACTGAAATATTGGATCTTTGGTCGTCACACAGTGTTCAAAAGCGTATATGTGCTGCCTATTCTTTCAGACGAACAAGTTGTTCCTTCTTAAACGAACGTATTTAAGGAACATAAGAGATGGAAATGGTACATTAGTGGTTGGACCACAAGCAAAACTAGCAAAAATGAACGGAAGATGGGAAGACGTCTCGTGGAATGAGTTTGGTCATAAACTACGCTATCTGACGTAGGACCTTGGATACCTTGCTTTTTGACTGACGTTGGTGCACTAGACCGTCAGTGTGCTGTTTCCATACAACCACTGGCGCACACAGACATCATTGTATTGCAATGGCCCACATGACCGCCAAGTACCAATTCTGCACACCAACTGTAGTGCCCCAAAGCAACCACTGTGCGCTTTTAAGAGGATGACTACTGCTCCACTTTGTCTGGAGGGCTTGTGGCGTTGAGGTGAAGTAGAACAGCAAGTTGGTAGGTGAGATAAAGATTGCTGAGGACTACTCGCGGAAAGTCGTCAGTGTTCATGCGTTTTCGGCAAGCTGTCGCAGGTACTACGGAACTCGGACGGGCCTTTCCGCATTGACACCGCTGGACGAAAGCAAAAGAAGGTGAGCAGTAATAAAAAGATCGATGCTTACAACTAGGAAAGAAGGAGAGGTGGCAGACCGCCAAGCTGTTCGTTACGGGCGAGCGAGTGCGAGGTGGGAGCGGATGGGTCAAGGTCTGCACAGATCTGGAGCTGCCGGAAGGCAACACGGGGTATCGAAGGGGGCGGGAATTGAGGCGATACGGACCGCCTGCAGCTGGTGAGGACACAATGGACGCGGCGAAGCAGGCAGGATGCACAAAACCAGGTGGCGTGGCTCGCGGTATTGGCAGTACAGTTACCACTGTTAGACGGTGTGTGCTGCAGGGCAGCTCTAAACGGCGCGAAACGCGGCCTCAAATCAGTTTTCGTCTTGATGTACCACACGGAAATTCTTAGAACTCGACCGGTGTACTTCAGGGAAAGAACTGTTTGGAAGATAATCGAGAACAAACGTTTCGAGAGGAAATGCAGTATGTGATAATCACTCAAGACAACTGTTACGTAAATGTTGTTCTTTCCATCTGGCCTCAGTTTACGAGTTTCCGCTAAACACAAAAGCTATTTTTAAAGCACAACACTTCGCGCCAATCGTATCAGTGCGAATTCCAGATAAAAACGTCAGTTTGTGCTTCCGACAGGAATCCACAATGTGCTTCCCAGCTTCAGATGTGTCGAGGAAATCGCTGTTTCCTTAAAACGAAAAATTTATTAATTAGTAAAAACTAAGGGACCTATGTCTTTATCACGATACCATTAAGCTGAATAGTTCACACGTTAGTCCATCAAAAATTAAAGAGCGAATTGAGCCACCATTCCTGTGAACAAGACTGGAGTTCTGCACGTGCTACTTGACATGTTGCAAGGTACAAATTAAAGCAGCTAACTGCGTCAGGCAATTTCAGTAACACTCAACAACAAGACACACATCTTTTCTCGTCTGTGTTCACCCCTTATCTATATTTTTACTATCTACCTAACGTTTATCGATAATTATTTTACTGTCCTATGAATATAAATACGTACATCGAAAAGCCAACGACTTCCGTGTAATCAGGCTTTTAAGTCTTTAAGCTCTCTCTCGTCTGTGAGTGTTGGTCCACGGTCCTTCTGGCTCTGAGCTTGTTTCTTTGTGATGTAGCTAAAGAATAAATTAAATGATAATCTGCACCTATAAGTAATATGTTCGTTATAATAAATTTTGAAGCCAAAACTGGAACGACAACGACATTTTATCCTAACTCAACAAAAACAATGAGTGTATATCGCAAATCGTGTTTATTTTGCTGCTAATCTTCAGACCAGCACTTAATCCATTGGTAATGGACGCGTAGAGCCAAAGATGTATGTGCTAAAAATAAGCTGTCATCAACTCTTCTTTCCTTGTATCGTCCACACATCCGCTGTTCCCTCAAACTGCTATCCGAACCACCATGTACACCCCAGGAGTTGCCTACCAAATAAAAGTAAACAAGCAAAAGTCTGCGGCTTTAAAACTCATTTTGTCAAGCGTTACAGAAATCGCAGTAACTTAGTTGCGTCAGATTGTCAGATCTTCTCATTCTCTCTACTGTTTCAGCATGAGGACACGTTCACTAGTAAAGCTTTGTAAGAAAAGGGAAATAGTTACTCCGATGAGCCCACACCAAGGCAGAACATCATGACGTGAGGAAATCTGCAGTAACGTGATTGCCTACGATTTCTCAAGAATGTGACAGACTCCTTCCCAATAATTTTGATTCGTTTTGTCTCTGCCATTAATATCAAACCCCTAAATTCGTTTGTAGAACTATTAGTTGCAGCAAATGAAGAAGAGATGAAGTTTTTAAGTTACTGTGTTGTTGGTTTTGTTGTAGTCTCCAGTCCGAAGAATGGGTTGAAACAGCTCTCGACGCTACTCTATCCTGTGCAATCCTCTTCATCTCCGAATAACTACTACAGCCTACATGCTTTTGACGTTTTGGTCTCCATCTACGGCTTTTTCCCACCACACTTCTCTCCAGTACTAAACTGGCGATCGCTTGCTGTCTTAAAATTTGCACCATCAAGCGACCACTTTTTTCGTCAACTTTCTTCAGCGTTCTTCTGTAGCAACGCATTCCAAAATCTTTTATTCCCTTCTTGTCTAAGGCGTTTATTGTCCAGGTTTCACTTCCATACAAGGCTACACTTCAGACAAATATCTTCAGAAAGTACTTCCCAACACTTAAATCTATCTTAACAAATTTCTTTTTTTCAGAAATGCTTTTCTCGCCCTTGCCAACCGACATTTTATATCCTCTCTACTTCGACAATTATCAGTTACTTTACTGCCCAGATAGCAAAACTTATCTACTGCTTTTAGTGTATCGTTTTCTAATCTAATACTCTCAGCATTATCTGATTTAATTCGACCACATGTTATTACCCTTCTTTTGCTTCCGTTGGTATTTATCTTATATTCTCCTTACAAGACATTGTCCATTTCATTCAAGTCCCCTTCCAAGTTATTTGCTGCCTCTAACAGAATTGCAATGTCCTTGGAAAACCTCTATCCGTACTTTAATTCCTTCTCCAAATTTTCCTTTGATTTCCCTTTGTGCTTGCCAAATGTACAGAGTGCATAACTTCGGGATATGCTACGTCCCATCTAAATCATTGCTTCCCATTCATGCCCTCGGGTGCTGTAACTGCCGTCTGCTCTCTACTCAAGTTGTATATAACGTTTGGGTCCCCGTATTTTATTCCTATTCCCTTCAGAATTTCAAAGAGCGTATTCCACTCAAAAATGTGAAAAGTTTTCTCCACGTCTGCAAAGGCCACAAATGAAGGTTTGTCTTTCCTTAAACTATCTTGTAATGTAAGGGGTAGGGTCGGTATTGCCCCACATGTTCCCACATTTCTCCAAAGTCCAAACTGATCTTCTCCGGGGTCGGCTACTATCACTTTTTCGTTTCTTCTGTAAATAATTCGGGTTAATATTTTGCATCCATGACATATTAAACTAATGATTCGTAAATATTCACACCTATCAGCACGTGCTGCCTTGGGAACTGGAATTGGTAAGCACGTGAAATAATATGTTTCAGGTAATATGAAGGCAAAGAAATTTATTCTCCTTAATAACTTTTCTAATGAGATATTCCAAGGTTCATATAACTTTTTGCTATGAAAATACCTGTCATAGCAGCTGAAAAATAAATAATTTCATGAAAGTCGTGTTGCGAAATGTTTTCCGGGGATGCTGTCAACATCTCAACCCCTCGTTCTCCGAACTCTTCCCTCACATCTCTCCTCCCCTCCTTCCCCCCCCCCCCCCCCTCCGAACCTTCTTAAAAAACCAAAGTTCAAAGAACATGACGGCTTCCCATCGGGTTAGAGAAGGATGGGGAAGTAATTCGGAAGTGCCCTTTCAAAGGAACCATCCCGGAATTTGCCTGAAGCGATTTAGGGAAATCACGGAAAACCTAAATCAGGATGGCCGGACACGGGTTTGAACCATCGTCCTCTTGAATGCGAGTCCAGTGTAATAACAACCACTGCGACACCTCCTGCGGTCGTTTCTGGCACTGTTCATGTAAGTGAAAACTCTGACAGACAGCAGAAGTTTTTATACACACACAGACGCGCGCACACACACACACACACACACACACACACACACATATATATATATATATATATATATATATATATATATATATATATATATATATATATATATATATAAGCAGGGTGATAATTCACACGTGGAAAGTACAGGCCAAAATAGACTCCAATAAATATTTATCCACAAATCATCCTTTGTCGAGATACAACACATTTTCTTTTGTGAATCATCAGTATCTAGGAACAAATGGCATCTCCAAACGCAAAAGTAGATGTTAGAAATGTTGTCCTTGGGCCTGAATACAATACTGAACTCGTCTATGAAATGAGTTGCGATTCCTCTCATGCAGTCCTGGGGAATTCAGTAAATGCTCAAAGACTGCTTCAATCCGCAAGCATAATTCCTCAAGACAGTGACCTTGGTAGCGTAGACCATGACATGATCTCACACGTAGAAATCCATGGGATTAAAATCCGGTGACCTTGGAGGCCATGGCACAGGCCCTCTCCTACCTATCCGATGTTGACCATACGTCCGAGTTAGAAGCCGGCGCACTCGTAAAGGAAAATGTGCTGGAGCGCCGTCATGCAGGAACCACACGTTGAGACGTTGATTCAGTGGGACATCATCATGTGCATCCGGAAGTACAGTCCGCAGAAACCACATGTACTGCTGTCCTGTTAGTCTCTGTAATAGGAAGCGCAGTCCAATTACGCGATCTCCGAACAGTCCTGTATAGAGGTTCGACGAATAACGATGCCGATGTCGTGGTACATGTGTTGCATTAGGATCGACATCGGCCCAAATGTGGCAGATATGGTAGTTAAAAATACCGTCACGGGTAAATCCAGCCTCGTCCGTGCACAGAATACTGCTTACAAACAGGGGACTCAAAATATACTGTTGTTGCACTCATTGGCAGAAATTCTCTCTAGGAGGGAAGTCTGCATTGTTGAGATCTTGCAGTCGCTGGAGATGATACGGATAGAGTACTTGCCGATGCAAAATCCGCCACACACTGCTGTGACTCAGGACACGCTCTTCGGTAATAATATTCCTTGTTGAAGTACTCGGACGTTTGTGTACAATGCGTAACGCACTTTCCTCAACATCGGGATCTGAGTCGACCTTCTCAAACTCGTTGCTGCCGGAGTACAAGTCGACGAATGTAGTGAAGAAAGTGTGCGGCTAGTGGCTCCTCAGTGCCTCTGAAGTGCTGTCCGCTGTTGATAGCAGGTGATCTGGGTGTGGGTTGTCGCCGCCAGCTGCCACGCATCCTACAACCCTTCCAGTGCCTTTGCCCTCTGTGAAGTGTCCCAGAAGGAACGTTCATTCTTCAGTGATATGACAGCAACGATCATTCGAAGCACACAAGTCTAGTAAACACGGGCTCTTCAGCAAACGCTTTAAGAGCTACTTTTTCACCTCCAATACTGTGCAACAAAGCTCTTCTACTGCAGTATCTCTGCTTTCCACATTTTGAGGGATGGCAGTATGGACCAGAAAAAGAAAACAATCTAGTAAACATGGACTCCAAAGTACATACCTTAAAAGCACACGTTTCTGTTCGCTACTGTGAAATACATCTCTTGAACTGAACAAGCTCCTAAGGTGTGCACTTTAGAGCCCATGTGTGCTACACAATTTGTCTTGTTTTCTTCCATAGAAATTCCTCCAAAAATAAGGAAAGTAAAGAGCTTGCAGTAGAAGAGATTCGTTTCACTGTATCGAAGATGAACATCATACGCCTGAATATTGGCCGCACCTACTCTGATACCCGTTATAAACACCGTGCAATGAGTTATTTCCCCCCTACTTGCAGTCATTCTATTGGATTTAACATAAAATCTGTATTTACATTTATATTCTGCGAGAACTGTACTCTTCACGTTGGAGGGTAGTTAGCACCAGCATCACACACTTGCTGGCATATACCATCCGGGTGTCGACTGTGTGAAAAATGGTCCGCTGTATGAGATGCACGAACGCTAAACTCTCTAACCTTGTATTATCTCTACAGTTTAGAAATGGTGGGCCAAAAACGTTATGACCGGTGCCCACTGCAAGGTTGAATGCCCCCTGGTAGATTTGTAGACATGTGACGCAGTAAGAAAAGTATGTAAGCCGAGCAGAGGCAGTTGGGGGATTACCGTAGCGGAGACATGCACTGCAAGGGTCGAGAAATACACTCAGATAAGCGACTGTGCCAAAGGATAGATTATTATTACGCAGGGATAATGAACGAGTATCTCGAAAACGGCGAATCACGTCTAATATTCACATGCTACTGTCGTGAGCATCTACGCAATGTGGTAGATGGGCAATGAAACTGCCACTAGCCGCTGGTTAGACGTCCATGAATTTTCACAGAATGTGGCTTTTAGTGGCTTGTCTGCTCAGTAAAGTAGGGCAGATGGGGATCTGTGGCATCACTGCCGAAATAGCACAATGCTGGTAGACGCTCAAGTGTTTCAGAGCACACTACTCAGCGCACAACTTTGACAAGGGGTTCGCAGTAGACCAGTTCTACGTGTTCGCATGCTTACCCAACGACATCGTCAATTACGACTGCAGTGGGGACGGAACCATCGGGATTCGACCGTCGATAAATGGAAACGTGTCGGCTCTTCGGGTGAATTACATTTTTGCTTAACTAGGTCACTGGTCGTCTCCACAAGCGCTGTCTTCGAGGTGGACGGTGGCTCGAATCGTGCAGCGCGCCACGGACGCAGACTGGTGGAGCGGCATTGTGCTATGGGAGACATTCTCGCACTTGCATGGGACCTGTGATAGTAATCGAAGACACCAGCTCAGCTGCGGACCGCCTGCATCCCTTCATGCTTGATGTCTTCCCTGACAACGATGTCATCTTTCAGCAGTATAATTGTCCGTGTGTCGGAGGCAGAACCGTGCTACAGTGGTTCGATGACCATGATAGTGAAATCATGTTAACGTCTTGCTCACCAAATTCAGCTGGTGCGATACGACGGTTCCCATCTGGGTCGCTATAGAGTGCCATCACAGCGTACACAAATCTGCGGCCCGTTACTTACGTGAATTACATGACTTGTGCGCAGACACCTACCTAGTGCCACATAGCTCCACAAATATACAAACGAACTGCAGAATCGATTATACGCAGAATCGGAGAAATATTGCTTTACAAAGATGGCCCAACAATCTATTATGCAGGTGATCAAAACGTTTTGGCTCATCAGTGTATGTACGTTGGAGGCAGCACAGATATAGTCCAAAGTACCTAGAGTACTGTTTTCTAAATCTGTCTAGCAACGAAAGCAGTATCGCGTTTCTTTCCCCGATTCACACTTACGTTCCCGGCGCATATCTGTGAGGCGGCCCTAGTACGCTCGGTATTTGCTGCACAATAATAGTGAGGTGTGCGTACTGTAAGACCTTCAGTACACACACCATCAGATTATTTGACTTGTCGCTCTAACGAAGTGGGCGAGTGTCAGAAATATGTCTCGTGGTCTTATCGTGGCATGTTTATCTTCTGCCATTAGGTCAGACGATAGAAATGCCACTTGCACGCTTAGAGTAGCAGATTGACGGTGACCAACTTTAAACAGAACTTGATTAATTTTCACACACATTTATTGAAATAATAACAAGCATAAAAATCACTTAACTTGGTTCTGGATGCTATTTACAATTGACAATCTGAAGTTCCTTTGGTATTGGTACGTTAATCTTATTCTCACATATATCTCTGATACTTGACAAAAGTGTCTATACATTTATCTTCATGGCTACATACGGGAATATGGTAATCTTATTAGGTCGAGACTGAAACTTGACTATAGACTGGTACAGACAAATGTAGAACTCGTACAGACTGGTACGGACTAAGGCAGACAAATGCAGACTGATACAGACTTATGCAGACTGACTAATCGGAGGTCTGTACACTTTTATAATACCTCGCGCGTTCCTGTATCACTGCGCGAGTGTGATCCGCGAGGAGAAAAGGTTCTACGTTAGCAGCAATCTCATTGGCTGCGTTACATATTATTACGCGGATCGGCGGAAGCAGAATTTGGTCCGTCTCTACAGCAGCGCCATCTCGTAGTGCGGAGACGGACGAGCGCTGCGCCTGCTCTGTTGTGCTTAGCGGGCCGCGCTCTTGTGGGAAAGTTGTGTACGCGCTGTCTACGCGGAACTATGTACACAACAAATACTGTGTCATTATATTGCGTGAAAGGGCACACTATTATGGCGCAATATTTATACCTTGGGCACGTGAGTTAGAACTTTGCCTTCATAGCGGATAGCGCATGTCAGTGCTCAATAATATGGTACTCACGTGTACTGAGACTGAATTTGCTACGAGTAGCAAAAAGAAAACCAAGAGGAAGCGGCGATGAGCAAATAAAAATAAGAAAAATAAGAAAGGCTTGCAAGAACTTCCGCACACGGCCATACTAACACGCTAGAGAGAAATTTCAGCAGAGTCAGATGAATATCGGAATTTTGTAATGATCGACGAACACTATTTTAACGAACTGATGAACTATATCACATCTTAGTGTACTCACAAAATATTCTCTTAATAAAGTCGTCGTATTTCACTTTCCACAATGCTGGAAGCGATCTAGAAACGTGAAAAAGAGTAAGATGTATTATTGTAGAGGATTGGTAAGTAGTGCTGTATTGTATTTCTGCAAAAAAATAATTCGGGTTTCTGAAACGAAGAAATACTCAGACTCAGAGAGTTTAGGCGAATGTTTCTACTGCTAATTACTAAATACGTAATAAAAATGTAATCATATTATTCTCCTGAACACACTTCATCAGCTGATTCCTTTAATCTGTCTTTCCTGATGTATTCATATTCATGTGGCGTAGATCTATCATTTTACACGTACGCAAATTGCAGAGTTTCGCCAGGAACTCCTGTGTATTTCGGAATATCGCGCTTAGACGGTATAACATACAGAGCAAGCGTCAGTGGTTTTAAAGTACTGCAGTCCCTTTCAGTATATTGCGGAAACTGTCAATACCGCTTTAGTAAAGATTCCGCGTGTGACGACTCCCCTTCAGCTTCGTATAACACTAGCAACTCCTCCCCCCCCCCCCCCCCCCTCGACCCCCTACGTACACACCGATTATTTAAAGATTGAAGTCTCATTTATAAAATAGCTTCAAACCTCTGATTCCGTACACGATAAACTTGACTTCCTTTTATTATTTTGTGTAATTGTAGGTGATAAAAGGTTTCCAAAAGCTTTCAGAATATGCATAACGTTTGCTGAAAGTCACTGATTGGCAAACAGTCTTAGGTTTACTTCAAGACATGTACGCAGTTTCTAACCTTACTCGACGTATTGCGTTAAAGTTTTCACTTAAGATTGCGCCTCTTAATGAGTAGATCACAGCAGAATTTTAAATTTTTGAATTTGGTCAATAATTTTATGAAATACTGAAAATGTAATTTATCCCCCCTGAAAACCTGCAACTACTACAATTGGGTGAACATTCGAGGCATTTAGTGATATTGCCGAAGCGACCGTTCATTATTCTAGGAAACGGTGTCCGATTTACCAGATGAGTTCTACCGAAGCATAATTGATACACCAGTGAGATCGTTTACAAACCACTCTTTCGACTGACTCTTGTGTAGTGTTTGTCGTCCTGGAATCTTGATCAGGTTAGATTAACAGACGACGATAAAGACTGAAACGAAAACTGCACAATTCGCCACACATTTTTTTCGGCAGTGTGAGGGAGAGGCAGTACGTCCCCGGAAGCCTTAAGCACGAAATTCACTCGGGAACCTTAGTTGCCATAGTCCTCCGACATAAAGGTCGTGTAATTACTATGGCGCTAAAATCAGAGAAATTCATGTTCGCACTGTTGGTTAACGACTGTCTTTCTTCCCACGGGTCATCAGCATTTGGAGCAGGAAAAGAGGGCAGGGGGGAGGGATGAGGCTGGCACCCAGTCCACCGCTGCCACTCACCGTACAGTGGCTGGCGAATGTGCAGATGCAACATTTTAGCGGCAGTACCCCATAGACCTATTGTATCAATACAGCAAACAGTGCAGTAGAGGTTTAAATCCCTAGAATACATACATCTACATTTCAGTTAGAGACTACCTTAAATCACGTGGCTCGTTTGTTGCCAGTGAAAGCTGCGATAGGTCGTCACGTAGACTCCACAGGAAATAAAGGACAACCAATTTTATCCATGAATGTTCAGCTACCAGCAAAAAATCGATGCTGATTGGTCGAGACTGGGTCGAATAAAATCCAGACGTGTTAAGTAGTATTAAAGGTACTGGGGACGGGACGAGGTACTACTGCTTCCTGGATCTGGAGCTGCATATCGTCGGCCGGGAACTGTAGACGAGGAAAGGGAAGGCGGCGCGTTACTGCATGGCCCGCTGGTGACGGAAGACCTCAGGAAAGCCAGAGTCACCCCACCAGAGTACCTTCAGCACGTGCCTGGACAGTGGTCTGCTGGTAAACAAAAAGCAACATCTCATCTGTTTTTCGACGTTCTCGTACCTTGTTGTCGGCCTGTGCCGACGTGTACAACAATACATACCAGCGGCGTTTGGTAAGTACTTTATAAACATCTTTCTCCTCTTCGAGTTTTCGTTAAAGAAATTGCAATTTTCTGGCGACATTCTTAAACGTTCGCACGTCATCTCATATATTTCCAGTAAGTCTCAGTATATAGGAGCGTTATAACCAGTCTTGAAAATCGCGTCAACAACACAAGTGCATTCCGAGCAAAGGTGGAAAGCCAGATCATCACAAATATCGACAATCATTTGGAAAGTGTCGATGGACACTGCGAATTGGATAAGAAGCACGGAAAGTTACTGGTCGAAGGCTCAATCGTCAATAGAACAATGAGAAGGAAATTGTCTGACGCACATCCAGGCCACTCGCCCGCAACTGTGACGAGTGCAGTGTTGCGACTTGCGTGCTCTCTTACTCGACGTGATCGACAAATAACAGTGGTGCAGTTGATGGCTCTGGGCACTATGGTACCTAACATCGGTGGCCATCAGTCCCCTAGAACTACTTAAACCTAACTAACCTAAGGACATCACACACGTCCATGCCCGAGGCGGATTCGAACCTGCGACCGCAACGGTCGCTCGGTTCCAGACTGAAGCGCCTAGAAACACTCGGCCACACCGACCAGCGGAGCAGCTGATCACTCGACTTGTTGTCTCTGTTGATAGCAAAGACACACTTGTTCAACACGTAGCACATTCAAAGGTTTGTGACCAGTGAGTTCCTCGAACTCTAAAAGAAGGGCATAAGTGGGACGGAAGGAACATCTGTGCCGAATCGACTGCTCGTTATGAAGTTGCTGCTGATGGCTTATTGTCAAACATTCACACAACAAATGAAACATGGATTCATACAAAATGGGAATCCACAGAGTGGCACCACGAAATGTCACCTTCAAAGTCCAAAACGATACTCCCCAGTGGTAAAAATAGTGGCTACAGTCTTCTGGAGCTCTAAAAAGGTTATCAAGGCCAAAGTCTATTGCGAGACTGTTAGAGAACTGAAAAACTGATTACAGCGTGGTCGTGGCCCCAAAAATGCAAGGTCACACATAGACCTGCAGACCCTGGAGGAGGTCACAAAACTAGAGTGGACTCCTTCGCCCTACAGCTCGAACTTCACCCCTGCTGAATCTATTTTTTTGGCTCACTAACTTCCACGGGAAGCACTACAAGATGGGGAATTTATTGATGCAGCAAGAACTAGGCTGAGATGCAGAGCAGTAGAGCTGTACCATGGGAGTATACAGGCTCGCACATTAATGTGGTCCATAGAACTGAACGGAGGTTACTTTGCAAAATAAGTTTTCTACGCCTACATTTACATACATGCTCTGGAATCCACCGCATGGTGCGTGGCGGAGGGTCAGCTGATAGTCATTTCCTCTCCTGCTCCACTCATAAATAGAGGAAAAAACGACTGTCTCTATCCCTCCGTTTGAGCCCTATTTTCTTTTATCTTCACGGTGCCTACACCAAATATACTTTGGCACCGGTAGGATCGTTCTGCAGTCAGCTTCAAATGCCAGTTCTGAAAATTTTTTCAACAATATTCCTTGGAAAGAACATCGCCCTCCCTAACAAATCTAGCATCCCGTCTCTGAACTGCTTCGATATCTTTTTTTAATCCGATGTGGTAGTGCTCCCAGAGACTCGAGCAGTACTCAAGAGCAGGTCGCACTAGTGTTCTACACGTGGTGTCATTTACAGATGACTCACATTTTCCTATAATTCTTCCAATAAACCGAAGACGACCATTCTCCTTCCCAACAACAGTGTTTAGATGCTCGTTCCATTTCATAAAGCTCTGCAACCATACACCCAGATATTTAATCGGCGTGACTGCGCCAAGCAGCACATTATTAATACTGTTTACAGTCAACGAAGTGGATAACGACGTAATGTATTTAAGTCTCGAATCAAACAATCGTGCTTTGAGAATAAAGAGGCGTTACGTTACTTATTGAACAATCCAGTTCAGGGGACATTGATAGCTATTGTAAAGTGTCCACTGGTGGTGTCTGAGCGCCCAAGCTGACCTTCACAGCTTGAGATGTGCATTCAGCACAAGTGCCGCTGTTGGGACATGGCTAGAATTGTTGTTGTCACGTGTAGTACATGCCTGCCCTCGACGTTTTTTTCCCATACTGAATTAGTCTGCCGCAATGTAGCTCATCAACGACCTGTTGACATCTGCGGTGATCGATAGCGACCCACGTCGGTGACACGCAGTTACCCTCGGCATCTAATAACTCTGTCGGTGGCAGTTTTCTCCGAGCCGAGATCCTCACGTCAAAGGCCACGGCCTTGGAGATAGAGCGTCCCACTGGCAGTCTACCCGGTGTCATGTACTCTGATAACACCTCTCGACCCTCCTGCACTTAACAGTAACGCCGGCGAACAGTTCAGTGTCTGACGACATCACTGTCACGTGAGAAGACCAACCACTCCGTTTGCCGCGGTGACAACAGCGCCCTATTCCCAACACAGCACTCACCTGTAGTAGAGCTCCTCATTAATGCATGTCGCACTGCAATACTAGACGCGGTTTCCTCAACAGATGTGTCAGTTTTCTCATTCACCTTCCGAACAAATACTTATACCTGTTCTTCCCACTTCGCATCGCTTCCAAGTGTTTCCGCTAGGTGTTTGAACGATATGGGAGGGTCTAGAAACTTACCACTAATCTTATACGTCGCTATTGGAACGCACTCGTACACTTGCTGATCTCTGGCAAATTTTGAGAACCTGTAACTTTTGAGTCGTCAATCTTCCGAATGGTTTGATGCAGCCCACCACGAATTCCTCTCCTGTGCCTACCTCTTCACCTCAGAGTAGCAATTGCAACCTACGTCCTCAATTATTTGCTGGATGTATTCCAATCTCTGTCTACCTCTACAGTTCTTGCCCTCTACAGCTCCCTCTACTAGCATGGCAGTCATTGCCTGATATCGTAAGAGATGTTCTATCATCCTGTCTGTTCGCCTTGTCGGTGTTTTCCATATAGTTTTTTCCTCTCCGATTCTGCCCAGAACCTCCTCATTCCTTCCCTTATCAATCCCCCTAATTTTCAACATTCGTCTGTAGCAACACATCTCAAATGTTTCGATTCTCTCATCTTCCAGTTTTCCCACAGTCCATGTCCACTACCATACAATTCTCTGCTGCAGACGTACATTCTCAGAAATTTATTCCTCGGATTAAGGCCTATGTTTGATACAATAGACCTCTCTTGGCCAGTAATTCCCTTTTCAGCAGTGCTAGTCTGCCTTTCTGTATCGCTGAGGCACGCAAGCCTCCCCACCGACCACAAGGTCTATAGTTCACGAGGAAGGGGGGGGGGGGGTGTATCTGTTGAGAGGCCAGACAAACGTATGGTTCATGAAGAGGGGCAGCAGCCTTTTCAGTAGTTGCAGTGACAACAGTCTGGATGATTGACTGATCTGACCTTGTAATAATAACCAAAACGGCCTTGCTGTGCTGGTACTACGAACGGCTGAAAGCAAGGGGAAACTACGACCGTAATTTTTCCCGAGGGCATACAGCTTTACTGTATGGTTAAATGATTATGGCGTCCTCTTGGGTAAAATATTCCGGAGGTAAAATAGTCCCCCATTCGGATCTCCGGGCGAGGACTACTCAAGAGGACGTCGTTATCAGGAGAAAGAAAACTGGCGTTCTACGGATCGGAGTGTCTAATGTCAGATCTCTTAATCTGACAGGTAGGTTAGAAAATTTAAAAAGAAATGGATAGGTTAAAGTTAGATGTAATGGGAATTAGTGAAGTTCGGTGGCAGGAGGAACAAGACTTTCGATCAGGTGAATACAGGGTTATAAATACAAAATCAAATAGGGGTTATGCAGGAGTACGTTTAATAATGAATATAGGAGGGCGGGTAAGCTACTACAAACAGAATAGTGAACGCAAGATAGACACGAAGCCCATGCCTACTACAGTAGTACAAGTTTATATGCCAACTAGCTATGCAGATGACGAAGTAATTGAAGAAATGTGTGATGAGATAAAAGAAATTATTCAGATAGTGAAGGGAGGCGAAAATTTAATTCGATAGTAGGAAAACGAAGAGAAGGAAACGTAGTACGTGAATATGGATTGGGGGGAAGATATGAAAGAGGAAACCGCCTGGTAGAATTTTGCACTGAGCATAACTTAATCATAGCTAACACTTGGTTCAAGAATCATAAAAGAAGATTGTATACATGGAAGAAGCCTGGAGATACTGCCAGGTTTCAGATAGATTATATAAAGATAAGACAGAGATTTAGGAACCAGGTCTCAAATTTTAAGACATTTCCAGGGGCTGATGTGGACTCTGACCACAATCTATTGGTTATGAACTGTAGATTAAAATTGAAGAACTTGCAAAAAGGTGGGACTTTAAGGAGATTGGACCTGGACCTGGAGAAACTGACTAAACCAGAGGTTGTACAGTGTTTAAGGGAGAGCATAAGGGAACAATTGACAGGAATGAGGGAAAGAAATACAGTAGAAGAAGAATGGGTAGCTCTGAGGGATGAAGTAAAGGCAGCAGAGGATCAAGTACGTAAAAAGACAAGGGCTAGTAGAAATCCTTGGGTAACAGAAGAAATATTGAATTTAATTGATGAACGGAGAAAATATAAAAATGCAGTAAATGAAGCAGGCAAAAAGGAATACAAACGTCTCAAAAATGAGAGCGACAGGAAGTGGAAAATAGCTAAGCAGGCATGGCTAGAGGACAAATGTAATGATGTAGAGGCTTATCTAACTAGGGGTAAGATAGATACTGCCTACAGGAAAATTAAAGAGACCTTTGGAGAAAAGAGAAGCACTTGCATGAATATCAAGAGCTCAGATGGAAACCCAGTTCTAAGCAAAGAAGGGAAAGCAGAAAGGCGGAAGGAGTATATAGAGTGTCTATACAAGGGCGATGTACTTCAGGGCAATATTGTAGTAATGGAAAAGGAGGTAGGTGAAGATGGAATGGGAGATATGTTACTGCGTGAACAGTTTGACAGGCCACTGAAAGACCTGAGTCGAAACAAGGCCCCGGGTGGAGACAACATTCCATTAGACCTACTGACAGCCTTGGGAGAGCCAGTCCTGACAAAACTCTACCTCTGGTGAGCAAAATGTATGAGACAAGCGAAATACCCTCAGACTTCAAGAATAACATAATTATTCCAATACCGAAGAAAGCAGGTGTTGACAGATGTGAAAATTACCGAACTATCAGTTTAATAAGTCACGGCTGCAAAATACTAACGCGAATTCTTTACAGACGAATGGAAAAACTGGTAGAAGCCGACCTCGGGGAAGATCAGTTTGGATTCCGTAGAAATACTGCAACACGTGAGCCAAAACTGGCTCTACGACTTACCTTAGAAGAAAGATTAAGGAAAGGCAAACCTACATTTCTAGCATTTGTAGACTTAGAGAAAGCTTTGAGAATGTTGACTGGAATACTCTCTTTCAAATTCTAAAGGTGGCAGGGGTAAAATACACAGGGAGCGAAGGCTATTTACAATTTGTACAGAAACCAGATGGCAGTTATGAGAGTCGAGGGGCACGAAATGGAAGCACTGGTTGGGAAGGAAGTGACTCAGGGTTGTAGTCTCTCCCCATTGCTATTCAATCTGTATATTGAGCAAGCAGTAAGGGAAACAAAATAAAAATTCGGAGTAGGTATTAAAATCCATGGAGAAGAAATAAAAATTTTAAGGTTCGCCGATGACATTGTAATTCTGTCAGAGACAGCAAAGGACTTGGAAGAACAGTTGAACGGAATGGACAGTGTCTTGAAAGGAGGATATAAGATGAACATCAACCAAAGCAAAACGAGGATAGTGGAATGTAGTCGAATTAAATCGGGTGATGCTGAGGGAATTAGATTAGGAAATGAGGCACTTAAAGTAGTAAAGGAGTTTTGCTATTTGGGAAGCAAAATAACTGATGATGGTCGAAGTAGAGAAGATATAAAACGTAGACTGGCAATGGGAAGGAAAGCGTTTCTGAAGAAGAGAAATTTGTTAACATCGAGTATAGATTTAAGTGTCAGGAATACGTTTCTGAAAGTATTTGTATGGAGTGTAGCCATGTATGGAAGTGAAACATGGACGATAAATAGTTTGGACAAGGAGAGAATAGAAGATTTCGAAATGTGGTGTTCCAGAAGAATGTTGAAGATTAGAGGGGTGGATCACATAACTAATGAGGAGGTATTGAATGGAATTGGGGAGAAGAAGAGTTTGTGGCACAACTTGACTAGAAGAAGTGACGGTTGGTAGGACATGTTCTGAGGCATCAAGTGATCACCATTTTTGTATTGGAGGGTAAAAATCGTAGAGGGAGACCAAGAGATGAACACACTATGCAGATTCAGAAGGACGTAGGCTGCAATAGGTACCGGGAGATGAAGCAGCTTGCACAGGATAGAGTAGGATGGGGAGCTGCATCAAACCAGTCTCAGGACCACAACAACAAGTCTGCCTTTGACGTCATCTTTGCTACGGGCGTCACTGGTTGTTTTGCTGTCTACGTAGCAGAATTCCTTAACTTCATCTACTTCGTGACCATCAATGCTGATGTTAGGTTTGTCGCTGTTCTCATTTCTGCTATTTATCTGTATTAATTAGACCATTCATTCCATTCAGCAGATCATGTAATTCTTCTTCACTTTCACTCAGGATAGCAACGTCATCAGCGAACTGTATCATTGATAACCTTTCACCTTGAACTTTAATTGCACTCGTGAACTTTTCTTTTAGTTCCATCATTGCTTCTTCGATGTACGGATTGAAGAGTAGTGGCGAAAGACTACATCCCTACCTTACACCCTTTTTAATCAGATCACTTCGTTCCTAGTCGTCCACTCTTATTATTATTCCCTCTTTGCTGTTTATTGCCTGTCTCTGCCTGTAGCTCACCCCTATTTCTCTCACAATTTCGAACGTCTTGCACATTTTACGTTGTCGAATGCTTCTTCCTGATCGTCATGTCCTATGAACGTGTCTTGCTTTTTCTTTAGTCTTGCTTCCATTAGAGGCAATTGTAACTTTGCGCTTGATAATGGATGTCGCAACCGATGACCGTTGCAGTCTGGTCCCTTTAATCCCACTACTGGATGTCGCTATACCGATTATATTTGTACTAAGTTAGCACGTGTGACATATTTGTTAGGTAAACTAAGGTCATGTGTTAGTGGTAAGTTATTACTCAATGCATACTATGTCTTTTTCCACACCCATTTAACATATGCCACTTTGTTGTGGGGAAACTCACCCAGAGCAAAACAAGTTTTCATTTCGCAAAAGAAGGCAGTCAGATGCATCCATGGAGTCAGAAATAACTAGTCTTGTAGACAATATTTCAAAAATCTAAAAGTACTAACAGTTGCAGCCCTCTTTATACTAAGTTGTCTGATACACACAAAAGAAAACCAACACAGTCACAAACTACGACAATCTATCCATCACCATGACACACGTATAAAACAGCAAATTGACATCCCAGTTGCTAGACTAAAGAAAACTCAAGATTGTTGCAGGTACATGGGAGTAAAACTATTCGACATGTTGCCAATAGAGGCACATAATGTGTCACTGAATGAGTTTAAAAGTGTCGCAAAGAAATGGCTTAGAGAAAAGCTTTTTATACAGTAGAAGAGTTTATAATGTGCACTAAAGATGATCTTAAGTACCGGTACTAGTATAGTTTCACTTAGATTAAACTTATACATGTAAATATCATGCAAATACCTTGTGCAGCATCAAGGACAAATTTTTGTATCTTATTTGACAATAATCATCTACAACATATTACACCATTTCTGTTAGTTATGTAAACTGTATATGTACACAAATGACGACACTAATTGCATTTTTAATGCCTAAAGATGGCTAATAAAATAAATAAATAAATACTGGATGCTGGAGTCACCGAATACCTGGAAGAGGTGCAACATTAATTCTACCGCATGCCGACGCTGTTACCACCTTAATCGAGTCGACTTACCCGACAGCTGCGGTTGCTTCTGGCATGCTGCTTACCACTAAAACTGCAGAAACATGAAAGCGGCATGCAGCGAACGGCAAATAGGCATTAATATCATCACATGCTTGTATTTTTTAATGAGAAATAGGAACAATTAACGTCATCTATATTCTGCACAAAGGAAGATTACGCAATGGGTTCAGAGAGGACATTTGAATGTGGCCACCCTCTTCACCGTGTCGGATCTAAGCGGCCCCGTGTGTCTACCGCCCGAGAAGACCGATATACAGCTCGGAGGGTTCAAGGCCCACGTCACGTGCCTTGATTCGGGAAATGGACAAGACAGGCAGCCACACGGACAGCGTGACGATGTCCGGAGCCAGAGCGGGCCATCATTAAGAGTTCACGCGGCCGCAGACAGGGGTGAACTGACCGTGTCGCACCCTGGACGCAACACAACAGAGGCACCACGCCGTCTTTCCAGATGAGAACTCTAAGTTCAGCGTGGAGCATCGCGATGGACGAATCCGTGTGTGGAGGCTCCGTGGAGAACAAGTATTGCCACCTTGCATGCGTCATCATCACACGGTCATAGTAGTTGCAGTAATCGCATGACATGTGGTCGGCTACACAACACGATCACCTCCAGTTTACGTAGCCGATAATTTTGACAGCAGCCGTTACATTCCCGACGTGTTAACGCCACTGGCTTTTCCCGATCTTCAAGATCTCCATGAAATTATCTTTTAGCAAGATAACGCAAGACTCTAAGTTGATCGTGATTTTCTGACCTGCTTCAATACAGAAGGCGATTTGGTGCAGTATCGACCTGGACAGCACGTCACGAAGTCTCTTACCCACTGGCAATGGGCTGTCATGACCCGACGTGGGTCGCGACGTACTTACACTCAGGTCAGAGGTTAAGTGGAATACATCGTCATCGACTCTGTCTACAAGAGTGGAACAGCGATGGGTTCAAGTTGATATTTTCTGTCTGTGGTTGGAGACGGTACAGAAAAACTTATTGGTATGACCAAGGAGGTAGATATGGTGATAATAGAGAAATAGGATATTGGGTTGGCTTAGTCGTGTGCTTTTCATTGCTTCTTCATGTGTTAGCAGTGGATATGCAGAAGAGCACAGGCACCGGCTTAACAAACATAGATGAGGCGTACTAGAACAAATGGTCAGCCCAGCTTATAATTTTGTTAAGACTCAGTAACGTATGGTAATAATGACCAAGAACGATGGAAGTACCATAGTCTGTCATTCTAACCGAACCCCTGGACCCACGGACTCGTCACTGTGAAAGTGATAGACACGTGTACATGCAGACAAACGTACGATGGAAATTAGTAACAATAGTTCAGAGGTACGTACAGGCAACCTTTGCAAGTCCTTCTTAGTGCACAAAGTTGAGGGGTCTGATGCTCACTTACACAGGTATCTCTAGCAGGCTCATTCATTTGAGGCTGTTGTCGCTGGAACGCTCGAAGGATCCCAGAAATGTTTCATAGTGTCCCACAAATAATTCAATTAGATCTTGAATACTCTTTTTATCTAGCTCACCTTCTGTCGGTCAGGTTCCAACGCTTCTATCGTAATTACGTACCCTAAGTAAGTTGTCGAATGAAACATCAAGTTTACTGTTACCAGTCACTGTTTATATCCACAATTAGAATTGATTTACATGTGTTAGCACGATATGTGATTGTGTTGTGTTACAATTTTGGGGTAACTTCTGGCACTGTCTAGTGAAAGAGTAAGAACACCACTTCAGAACTAAACCTATATCTAACGGTCAAATGATACAAGTAAAACAGAATACCTGCAGTGGTCACAGGCTCCAGTATCTGTCTCTTTCAGAAGGAACTGACATTTGTCAACCCGTAATTTTGAATGATGAAATCAGAACCTCTCAAATACTTCTCAAAGTCTGGTATTATGTTCTTCTAACGTAGCTCCAAACGCAGCCATACCATCTAAATACGCAAACCACTTTTGTCTCTGAAGTCTGATTAGCACTGCATTCTTCAGTCTCTGAAAAGTACTTCGCCTTTTACCTATCGGTAATCTTATGTGTTCGTAATGGCCTTGTGGAATAGAGGAGACTGTTTTCTCTGCATCATCCTCATTCAACAGTATCTGGTGGTAAACGTTTGCACAGGCTGAGGTTGTGAAGTACTTGATTTTTCCTAAGCTATCTAAAATATCATTAATATGGGATATCAGAAGAAGAGAGCTAATGTAGATGTCATTTAGTCTCCACTAATCTGTAACTATTCTAAGCCACCAGGGTAGGCGAGCGCGCTGAAGCGCTGCTTCCTGGACTCGTGTAGGCGCGCCGGCCCCAGATCGAATCCGCCCGGCGGATTAACGACGAGGACCGGTGTGCCGGCCAGCCTGCATGTGGTTTTTAGGCGGTTTTCCACATCCCGCTAGGTGAATACCGGGCTGGTCCCCACGTTCCGCCTCCGTTACACGCGTCGCAGACATTTGCAACACGTCCGCACTATTTCACGATTTACAGTAGATGCAGACAGTTGGGGTACACTGCTTCTGTCCTGGAGGATACGGGGTCGCGGCAGGAAGGGCATCCGGTGATCCCTAAAACCTAACGCTGCCAAATCCGTTGTAACCATGCCGACCCTGCGATTGCTGCGGGACTATGGCGTAAGCGAAAAGTCTGTAACTATTCTCCACTTTCTCTTCCGTCAGACGATTGTCTTCTTCAGAAGCATCAATAACGGAAAACTCCACCCATTTGTATTCGACACAATGTGCCTATATCTTTTCGGAGGGCTTCTTTTTGTGTCACCTCAGTGGCTCAGCATTCATTGCTAGTACTGGCTTGCCGACCCCGCACTTCCTGAGCTGGTGACTGGTAAGCGCCGCCACTCCTCTGTCACCGTAAGATCCGGGTACGCTTCAGAGACCACTGTACGCCGCGGCATAGGGATCTTGGCTTGGCCGCCCAGATCGCGAAGATGGTAAAAAGCTCTATAAAATTCCCGTCGGTCTCTAGGTGTGCTGCGAGCTGTTGAGATACATGACTGTTGACGTGGAAAAGTCATTAGCGAGCATCCTCTGAGGAACATCCTGCACATCAGTTGTATTGGGCTTATTCTGGCACGTAAGTGTCTGCCTAGGTGGACTTATTTCCCCAGCTGTTCATGGGATCAGCATGAATCCTTCGAAATCTTCTCTTCCTCCTCCCAGTAGAAAGGGTGGGCCGTTGGTAGGGCCCAACACCCAGTCAAATAAGAGGGCTTATGTTGCCAGTCCTCCTGACTCAGGGGTGAAATAAGTTTCAGGTCTAATAACAGAACATATGCTGGCAGTCAGAATGTGTTTTTAACAGTAAAAAGTAGAGAGGGTAGCTTCGAGAAAGTTTCGCCTTTCTATACTCAAAAAGGGTTAGAAGGCATTGCTGGCAGTTCAAAATCAGTTAAGCGATTGCGTAATGGGACACCGCTGTTGGAGACCGCTAGTTAAGAACGTACGGAAAGTACAATGCCTTTGGGAATATGCCATCGAAACCGAGCTGCACACCACCTTGAATTACAGAAAATATGCTGTGACGTGTAGAGATCTGGTAGACATTCCCAAGGAGAAACTGAAAAATGAGTGGGCTTCAGAAGGTATAGTCGACAAGCAAAATATCGTGATGAGGGTGGGTGGGGATCTTGTGAAATACAACTCCTTTATCTTGACATTTAATTGCACGAAACTCACTTAGCATGTTAAAGGCACGCTTCCTTTAGCAAAAACGTTCGGCCGTATCTACCCAACCCAATGCTGTGTTTCACATGCCAGCGCTTTGGGCTAATACTCTTGGGTGTCGTGGAGAAGCTGCCTCTGGCAAATGCGGTAAGCCCGGCCGCTCATGAAGGTGTCCCTTGTTCGTCCCTGTGAAGCGTGTGAATTCCTCTGGAGCTCACCCTGTCTGCAGTCGGGACTGCAGAGTATATCTGGAACAACGGATGATATAAGAGCTTAAGACCACGAAGCACATCCCATATAATGAGGCTAAAAAATGCATAAAGCCATACTGCCCCCAACATTCACTACCTCCTTCACTTCGGTTATTGAATAGCCAGTGCAGAAAGCTGATGCCGCAACACTAATGGAGGTAGGTTGTTTCAGCACTAGTATCTGCGTTTGATCATACACTTGTGCCGCTGCAGTCACTTACACTACTGGCCATTAAAATTGCTACATCACGTAGATGATGTGCTACAGACGCGAAATTTAACCGACGGGGAGAAGATGCTGTGATATGCAAATGATTAGCTACTCAGAGCATCCAAATGAGGTTGGCGACGGTGGTGACACCTTCAACGTGCTGACATGAGGAAAGTTTCCAACCGATTTCTCATACACAAACAGCAGTTGACCGCCATCGCCTGGTGAAACGTTGTTGTGATGCCTCGTGTAAGGAGGAGAAATGCGTACCATCACGTTTCCGACTTTAATAAAGGTCGGATTGTAGCCTATCGCGATTGCGGTTTATCCTATCACGACATTGCTGCTCGCGTTGGTCGAGATCCAATGATTGTTAGCAGAATATGGAATCGGTGGGTTCAGGAGGGTAATATGGAACGCCGTGCTGGATCCCAACGACCTCGCATCACTAGCAGTCGAGATGACAGACATCATATCCGCACGGCTGTAACGGATCGTGCAGCCACGTCTCGATCCCGGACTCAACAGATGGGGGAGTTTGCAAGACAACAACCATCTGCACCAGCAGTTCGACGACGTTTGCAGCAGCATGGACTATCAGCTCGGAGACCATGGCTGCGGTTACCCTTGACGCTGCATCACAGACAGGAGCGCCTGCGATGGTGTACTCAACGACAAATCTGGGTGCAAGAATGAAAAAACCTCACTTTTTCGGATGATTCCAGGTTCTGTTTACAGCAGCATGATGGTCGCATCCGTGTTTGGCGATATCGATGTGAACGCACAATGGAAGCGTGTATTCGTCATCGCCATACTGGGGTGCCATTGGTTATACATCTCGGTCACCTCTTGTTCGCATTGACGGCACTTTGAACACAGGACGTTACATTTCAGATGTGTTACGACCCGTGGCTCTACCCTTCATTCGATCCTAGCAAAACCCTACATTTCAGCAGGATAATGCACGACCGAATGTTGCAGGTCCTGTGCGGGCCTTTCTGGATACAGAAAATGTTCGACTGCTGCCCTGGCCAGCACATTCTCCAGATCTCTCACCAACTGAAAACGTCTGGTCAATGCTGGCTGAGGAACTGTATCTCACATTACGCCAGTCACTTCTCTTGATGAACTGTGGTATCATGTCGAAGCTGCATGGGCAGCTGTACCTTTACGCGCCGTCCAAGCTCTGTTTGACTTAATGCCCAGGCGTATCAAGGCCGTTATTACGCCCAGAGGTGTTTGTTCTGGGGACTGATTTCTCAGGATCTATGCACCCAAATTCCGTAAAAATGCAATCACATGTCAGTTCTAGTATATTTGCCTAATGAATACCCGTTTATCATCTGCATTTCTTCTTGGTGCAGCAATTTTAATGGCCAGTAGTGTAGAAGTCCGTTCCTGCCCCAGAAATGGTTGCTGAAATTGTGGTGCTCCTGCTCCTCCAAAGGTTCCATCTGGTATGGCGTCCAGTGCTGCCACAACCACAGCCGCAGTTGTGGCTGCGAAGTTTATACAGGAAAAAAATCAGAGGCAGAACGTCCACCACACAAGGAATGGGGAAGTGAACAGGCCAGAGATGTCGACGTCATCCTCTGACATCTCTCTCGATTCTTCTTTAGTGGCGATGGACTTCGATGTCGGATTGGGGCCATCATGACTGAGGATCAACCTCTTGTGGGCATATCAGAAAGTCAAGATGAAAGACCTACCACAGTGATAGATCCCATCCTCCAGTGGAACGTTAATGGGTTTAGGGGACGTGCGGAGGAACTGAAGTTCCTAGCACAGGAATGCCCGCTGTGCATGTGTTCGCAGGAAACACATTTTAAAATATCTGATGTCCCTGTCTTTCGGCGCTATATACTCTATTACAGACATGACCTGATTTGGGAAAGGGTCAAGGGAGTGCCTGCCGTGTTTGTCGTTAACATACACCACTAATCTGCTCTCCACCTGGCTACTGACCTGCAAGCAGTTAAGTTGAAATTCATGCACGTCGGAGGATCACTGTTTGCTTGCTGTATCTACCTCTGAGGTTTATGTAACAAATTCTCCGACTATTTCTCTTCATGGCAGACTTCAATGCCCACCATGTGATGTGCGGCTCAGCCCCTACTCTCCTTGGTGATCGTGTTTTGGAGAGTCTCATGACATCTCAAAATCTTTCCATCCTAAACACTGGTACTCAATCTCATTTCTGTGCTGCTACTGAGTCATTCTCAGCCATCAAGCTATTTCTGCTCTCCGGTCCTTGCAGACTCTTTTCACAGGCAGGTCATTGACGATGTTCATTCCAGTCACCACTTCCCACTACGCACTTACCTACTGGATGGAGCACTACCTTGATGGGCACCCACCAAAATGGATGGTCAGCAGGGCTGACAGGATGCTGTTCAGAAAGCTGGCTGTGTTTGAACATTGAAAGAGCGTACAGGAATGGATGGACCACATCACACTAGCAACCCATCACGCTGATTATTTATCCATCACCACAGTCCTCAGGTCATGTTAGGCGACCTGTAACATGGTGGACAGGTGAGTGCCGTTCACCACTCCAAGTCAGGCCAGTGGTTCTTTGACGATTTAAACGCCGCCCTACTGCAGACAACCTCACAGCCTTTCCTATTGCCAGAGCCAAGGTTCGATCCACAATTGAGGAGAGCAAGAAAAGGCGAAAGAAAGCGTTCCTGGGCTCCACAAATAGTTCCACTCTATGAAAGTATGGGAAATCATCTGGAGGATATCCGATAAACTCATTCGTTTACCAGCAGCAGCAGGGATATCTCCAAATAATACTTGGAGACAATACTCAGACGCTGATAGAGCATTTCGTAAAAACTGCTACCAATGCAAGCCAGCATCTGGTGTTCAGTCGCTACCATGCGACTTCCGATCCAACAGTTATGAGCACTCAATTTCCCTTTCTCCAGGTGGGAGCTATAATCGGCACTGTCTGAGACTTGTGACAATGCACCCGGTCACAAGTACACTAGGGTACTGCATGCTCCGACATTTGCCAGTGGCGTCAAAGGAAATCCACCTCGAATGTTTTACTCTTATCTGGCAGACAGATCTTTAACTTGTGGAGAAAGGTAATTCTGCTACCTCTCCTCAAACCAGGACAGAACCACACATGTCCCAGTACCTACAGGAATATCGCATTAATGAGTAGTGGAGAAAAGACCCTGGACTGAACGGTTAACCATAATCTGTCTGTTTATTGGAGACCAGGCAACTCATTACGCGCTCTCAGTGTGGATTCCGGAGAATCCGGTCCACTGCCGACAACCTCATCCTGCTGAAGGCGGCTATTCAGCAGTCTTTCCTACAGAAACATCACTGTAGTACCATTTTCTTTGATATAAGTAAATTGCATGACACTACTGTGAGCCATAGTACTCTCACACAACTGCATGAATGGGGCTTTCGTAGCTACCTTCCCATCTGCATACGGTCTTTCCTATCTCAGCGGTTTTTTAGGACAAGAGTTGGTAACACGCTGTCAGATCGATTTGAGAAGGAGAATGGTGTCCCTCAGGCATTGTTTTGGGTGTTACCCTCTTTGCGGTAACAAAGTATCACGTCTATGTTAAGGAATGCTGTACAGTGCTTCTTATGTGTGGACGATTTTGCTGTTTTCTGTTCCTCCTCCAGGGTTGCAACAACGAGCCGTTTGTTGCAACTCTCAGTTTTCTGCAGATAAGTGTATGTTCATTTTAATCGTTCTCGTCGTATTTTTAATTATCTGCCTTGCATATGAAGAACACCATTTTATATTTTATAGACTCAGTGATGTTTCTGGGCCTCATTTTTGACTTCAAATTATCGTGGTAGCCACACCTGAGAGACATGAAAGCCAGAACACTGAAGGCACTAAACATCATAGTCTTAGCCAAATGTCCTGGGAAGCGGACAGGGCGCGTCTGTTCCAGATTTGCAGGGCTTTCGTGCGATCGCAGGTGGACTCTGGGTGCATGGTGTATGGATCAGAGAGGCCTTCTTATTTGAAGATAATTGACACTGTCCGCCATGAGGCGATTCCGCTGGCCAGAGATGTTTATCAGACCAATCCTATACCATGTCTCTGTGCTGAGGCCAAGGAACAGCCACTTCCTCATGTTGTTGTTGTTGTGGTCTTGAGTCCTGAGACTGGTTTGATGCAGCTCTCCATGCTAACCTATCCTGTGCAAGCTTCTTCATCTCACTGAAACCTACATATTTCTGAATCTGCTTAGTGTATTCATCTCTTGGTCTCCCTCTACGACTTTTACCCTCCACGCTGCTCTCCAATGCTAAATTTATGTTCCCTTGATGCCTCAGAACATGTCCTACCAACCGGTCCCTTCTTCTTGTCAAGTTGTGTCGCAAACTCCTCTTCTCCCCAATTCTAGTCAATACTTCATCATTAGTTATGTGATCCACCCATCTAATCTTCAGCATTCTTCTATAGCACCACATTAGAAAGCTTCTATTCTCTCCTTGTCCAAACTATTTATCGCCCATGTTTCACTTCAATACATCGCTACACTCCATACAAATACTTTGAGAAACGACTTCCTGACACTTGAATCTATACTCGATGTTAACAAATTTATCTTCTTCAGAAACGCTTTCCTTCCCATTGCCAGTCTACATTTTATATCCTCTCTACTTCTACCATGATCAGTTATTTTGCTCCCCAAATAGCAAAACTCCTTTACTTCTTTAAGTGTAGCATTTCCTGATCTAATTCCCTTAACATCACCCGACTTAATTCGACTACATTCCATTATCCTCGTTTTGCTTTTGTTGATGTTCATCTTATATCCTCCTTTCAAGACACTGTCCATTCCGTTCAACTGCTCTTCCAAGTCCTTTGCTGTCTCTGACATAATTACAATGTCATCGGTGAACCTCTAAGTTTTTATTTCTTCTCCGTGGATTTTAATACTTACTCCGAATTTTTCTTTTGTTTCCTTAACTGCTTGCTCAATATACAGATTGAATAACATCGGGGAGAGGCTACAACCCTGTCTCACTCCCTTCCCAACCACTGCTTCCCTTTCTTGTCCCTCGACTGCCACCTGGTTTCTGCACAAATTGTACATATGCGATCTCGTGTGCAGAATATCGAGGATGCCCTCCTCCGACTACAATGACTGGGGTAGGAAGTGCCCTTCTGCCGAGTGCCAGGACACACGGGAGTTGCGGGGAAGCAAAGAGCGGATCTACCAGCTAAGGAGGCCTGTCGTGATCCTCAGGTATTTCAGCGTGTCATCCCCTTGCATGCTGTAACATGGCTGTTGAGCCGCAGACACTCATGTCGACGGGAGGATGGGTGACTGGAAGTGACAGACAGTAGGCTCCGTCTCGTAATGCCCACAAAGCGCCTTCCAGTCACGTCGATGGGACGAGGCCCTCCTTACTTGTCTTCGCGTAGGCCACAGCTCTATGATGCATGGCTTCTTGTTCCGGCAAAGAGGATCCTCGAATGTGTGGTGCTTGTGGTGTTCAGATTACTGTGCACTATATTTTATTAAACTCTGTTTCATTTTCCGACCAGCGGATCGCGGCAGATTTGCCGACGGATTAGCCCTCTCAAGTAACGTTCAAACGAGTATGGTCCGAGTTTTAAAGTTTTGTGAAGTGTTCGACAATTTTCCCAATATTTTAAGGATATAGTTTTAATACGTTAACGGGGTGACTGGGTCACCTCCATCTTTTGTAAGTAGTCAGCCAGTGGCATTTCCCTGTGTCTTTCTTTTACATCCCTCGTCGTTTTACTTGTGTGTTAATCTCATATATATCTATTTTCTCTCATGTTTCGTAATTTTGGAGCATGTAACTTAGAGTGGTTGTATGGTCGTTTCGAATGCATGAGTGTGGAAGAATTTTCGAGATTTTTAGCCACATTGGTTTGTTTTAATGAATTTAATTGCGCTGATGACCTCGCCGTTGAGTACCCATCAGATCAAAACACACACACACACACACACACACACACACAGAGGGAGAGGGAGAGAGAGAGAGAGAGAGAGAGAGAGAGAGACAGACAGACAGAGAGACAGACACACACTGTTCTAGCTGCGCCTCCTGCAGTCGGTAAAGTCGGATATTTATCAACTTACCTAGCGCCTCTGGTTTCAACTTAACCTCACGCTTCACTGGCTCAGCGTACGTTAATATTTCTCTGCGAAGGTGAAACAAAAATGATATGCAATACACAGTTCAATAATCGAAGTCCGTTCTTCTTTTTGTAAGTGATACATCTCACCATTGCGTTTAATTTGCTAATTTGTGACCTTGTGTCGGTCCACTGAACAGGAACTACACTCCTGGAAATTGAAATAAGAACACCGTGAATTCATTGTCCCAGGAAGGGGAAACTTTATTGACACATTCCTGGGGTCAGATACATCACATGATCACACTGACAGAACCACAGGCACATAGACACAGGCAACAGAGCATGCACAATGTCGGCACTAGTACAGTGTATATCCACCTTCCGCAGCAATGCAGGCTGCTATTCTCCCATGGAGACGATCGTAGAGATGCTGGATGTAGTCCTGTGGAACGGCTTGCCATGCAATTTCCACCTAGCGCCTCAGTTGGACCAGCGTTCGTGCTGGACGTGCAGACCGCGTGAGACGACGCTTCATCCAGTCCCAAACATGCTCAATGGGGGACAGATCCGGAGATCTTGCTGGCCAGGGTAGTTGACTTACACCTTCTAGAGCACGTTGGGTGGCACGGGATACATGCGGACGTGCATTGTCCTGTTGGAACAGCAAGTTCCCTTGCCGGTCTAGGAATGGTAGAACGATGGGTTCGATGACGGTTTGGATGTACCGTGCACTATTCAGTGTCCCCTCGACGATCACCAGTGGTGTACGGCCAGTGTAGGAGATCGCTCCCCACACCATGATGCCGGGTGTTGGCCCTGTGTGCCTCGGTCGTATGCAGTCCTGAATGTGGCGCTCACCTGCACGGCGCCAAACACGCATACGACCATCATTGGCACCAAGGCAGAAGCGACTCTCATCGCTGAAGACGACACGTCTCCATTCGTCCCTCCATTCACGCCTGTCGCGACACCACTGGAGGCGGGCTGCACGATGTTGGGGAGTGAGCGGAAGACGGCCTAACGGTGTGCGGGACCGTAGCCCAGCTTCATGGAGACGGTTGCGAATGGTCCTCGCCGATACCCCAGGAGCAACAGTGTCCCTAATTTGCTGGGAAGTGGCGGTGCGGTCCCCTACGGCACTGCGTAGGATCCTACGGTCTTGGCGTGCATCCGTGCGTCGCTGCGGTCCGGTCCCAGGTCGACGGGCACGTGCACCTTCCGCCGACCACTGGCGACAACATCGATGTACCGTGGAGACCTCACGCCCCACGTGTTGATCAATTCGGCGGTACGTCCACCCGGCCTCCCGCATGCCCACTATACGCCCTCGCTCAAAGTCCGTCAACTGCACATACGGTTCACGTCCACGCTGTCGCGGCATGCTACCAGTGTTAAAGACTGCGATGGAGCTCCGTATGCCACGGCAAACTGGCTGACACTGACGGCGGCGGTGCACAAATGCTGCGCAGCTAGCGCCATTCGACGGCCCACACTGCGGTTCCTGGTGTGTCCGCTGTGCCGTGCGTGTGATCATTGCTTGTACAGCCCTCTCGCAGTGTCCGGAGCAAGTATGGTGGGTCTGACACACCGGTGTCAATGTGTTCTTTTTTCCATTTCCAGGAGTGTATATCCGTGACGTTCCTCGCCTGCCCCCATGTCAAGTACTGCTTCTGTCTTCACTTTGGGACGTTCCAGTATGATTTCTTTCTCTTCTTCTTCTTCTTCTTCTTCTTCTTCTTCCATAGTATTCAAAATAGTCGTGACGCATGTGTCTACCCGCACTGTTACCAAGACTGCAGGTAAATACACTCCCTCTGCAACTGCTGCTTCTCCACTACTCATTCAGTCGGACATGTTCCGTACTTAATCCGTAAAACTTTTGTTCTCGGGCGGAGGCCTATTCGTGTAACACCACACCGGCTCTCTTTCTCTTGCTCATCTCCGTTCCTTTTTCGTTTACATGCAGCGTCCTATAGATCTCTATTTTTTTGTGAATCCTCGCTCTAGAGATCTCTCTTCTCTCTTAGCTGTCTGTCGTATCCTACCCGGACTCCTAGTGACACCTCTGGTGTGCTATTTGAACTCGCGACCCATTTCTCTCGGCTGCCTCATGCCTGTTCCTGCTGACCTCTCCTGGTCTGCAAGGCTCACCGGTTCGGCCCCTGTTCCGCCTGTAACCGCACTGGCCTCCCTTTGACCCACAGCGTCTTTGTTATGATATCCATGATTACTTTCAAACTCTCGCACAAGTATTCTTCTCTCGTCCGCTTACTACTCATCGTGTTCTTCAGTGTTTATTCCTTTATTTGCGCTAATCTCAACGGCGCTATTTTCTATGAAACATCCGGCTGCCGCACTTCCCTAGCGCATCTTATATACACGGTGGTCCATTGGTCGTGACCTGGCCAAATGTCTCACGAAAGAAACATCAAACGAAAAAAACTACAAAGAACGAAACTTGTCTATCTTGAAGGGGGAAACCAGATGGCGCTATGGTTGGCCCGCTAGATGGCACTGCCATAGGTCAAATGGATATCAATTGCGTTTTTAAAAATAGGAACCCCCATTTTTATTACATATTCGTGTAGTACGTAAAGAAATATGACTGTTTCAGTCGGACCACTTTTTTTCACTTTGTGATAGATGGCGCTGTAATAGTCACAAACACATGGCTCACAATTTTAGACGAATAAGTAGGTATTTTTAAATTAAAATACAGAACGTAGGTACCTTTGAACATTTTATTTTGGTTGTTTCATTGTGATACATGTACCTTTGTGAACTTATCATTTCTGAGAAAGCATGCTCTTACAGCATGATTACCTGTAACTACCACATTAATCCAATAAATGCTCAAAATGATGTACGTCAACCTCAATGCATTTGGCAATACGTGTAACGACATTCCTCCCAACAGCGAGTAGTTCGCCTTCCGTAATGTCCGCACATGCATTGACATTAAGCTGACGCATGTTGTCAGGTGTTGTCGGTGGATCACGATAGCAAATATCCTTCAGCTTTCCCCAAAGAAAAATCCTGGGACGTCAAATCCGGTGAATGTGCGGGCCATGGTATGCTGCTTCGACGACCAATCCACCTGTCATGAAATATGCTATTCAATACCACTTCAACCGCACGCGAGCTATGTGTTGGACATCCATCATGTTGGAAGTACATTGCCATTCTGTAATGCAGTGAAACATCTTGTAATAACATCGGTAGAGCATTACGTAGGAAAACAGCATACATTGCACCATTTAGATTGCCATTGATAAAATGGGGGCCAATTACCCTTCCTCCCACAGCGCCGCACCATACATTAATCCGCCAAGGTCGCTGATGTTCCATTTGTCGCAGCCTCGTGGATTGTCCGTTGCCCAATAGTGCATATTATGCCAGTTTTCGTTACCGCTGTTGGTGAATGATGCTTCGTCGCTAAATAGAACGCGTGCAAAAAATCTATTATCGTCCCGTAATTTCTCTTGTGCCCAGTGGCAGAATTGTACCCGTCTTTCAAAGTCGTCGCCATGCAATTCCTGGTGCATAGAAATATGGTACGGGTGCAGTCTATGTTGGTGTAGCATTCTCAGCACTGACGTTTTTGAGATTCCCGATTCTCGCGCAATTTGTCTGCTACTGATGTGCGGATTAGCCGCGACAGCAGCTAAAACACCTACTTGGGCATCATTTGTTGCAGGTCGTGGTTGACGTTTCACATGTGGCTGAACACTTCCTGTTTTCTTAAATAACGTAATTATCCGGCGAACGGTTCAGACACTTTGATGATGTCGAGGGTACCGAGCAGCATACATAGCACACGCCTCTTGGGCATTTCGATCACAATAGTCTTGCATCAACACGATATCGACCTTTTCCGTAATTGGCAAACGGTCCATTTTAACGCGGGTAATGTATCACTGGCGGATTGTTGCGTTATGCCACGTACTTACACGTTTGTGACTATTACAGCGCCATCTATGACAAAGCGAAAAAAGTGGTCCAACTAAAACAGTCATATTTCTTTATGTAATACACGAATATGTAATAAAAATGGGGGTTCCTATTTTTAGCAGTTGATTTCCATTTGACCTATGACAGCGTCATCTAGCGGGCCAACCATAGAACCATCTGGTTGCCCCCTTCAAGCTAGACGAGTTTCGTTCTTTGTAGTTTATTCGTTTGATGCTTATTTCGTGAGATATTTGGCCCGGTCACTATCAATGGACCACCCTGTATACATCATTCCACCCCTTGCAGTCTACTGAGTGTATGTGTCTGAGTCTTTATATTTCCTAATTTGGCATCGGCATTATACTGTCGGGCTAAATGTACTGGTTCTTTACAAACGTGACTTATTAGGGTCTTGCCTGATCACACGGCTCTGGATGCCATTGACAGCACCCCGTCGGTCCCAGGCTTCCAGTGTCCCTGTGACGACATATTCACAGAGTTTCCTCTAACTTCACGGCGGATAGTGTGCCAGTTTCTGTGTTCCATTAGATCTTGGGTGCATGGCGTCTGTTTTCCTGACGTGTCTCTGCATAATGCGGTTTCTCGCGTGATGGCCTCCTCCCTTACGCCTACGACTGTAACCTCGCGGGCGACTGGATTCAACTAATGGATGCTTCTTCTGTGAATGCTAGATCCACTGCTTGGGATGACGTTAAATCCTCTCCTCTTGCTCTCAGACTGTGTTAATCCTCTCGTCTTCTCTCCCTGTATCAACACAGCTCGCGTCAGTATCCTTGTTAGAGAGTGTGCCTAAACGGAACGTCTGTTGTTCTCATGACTCCCTGCGCGGCTTCTCGAAATGGATGTTGCAAGTTGTTCAACGCGACACGCCCATTCGGCCATAGTTTCGGCCTTTTTCTGTATAGTGGAGAATAATAAACAGGCATGGTAGTCCAAAGACCGTTTTGATTCACACGTCTCCAATAAAACCCTCTTCAGATTTCCCAAGTTGTTGTCAAATCGCGTACAAGGAGTTTACTTCAAGCTGCGCCCAGAATCCTAGTTTTAACAAATTTTTGGAGCATAGTATGGCTACCGCTAAGTGTTAGTTAGAATTCTAGGTCATAATTTTCCACGAATTCTCTAAGTTTATCTTCATTTCCAGCAATAGTTCTCGGTATTAAATGCGTGAGACCAGAGCACATGCCGATCAGGTGCCTTACTGCCTACCAGATTCAATTAGGTGTTTTTTCGTCCTTTTTCGCAGCTTTAGAATTCATTTTCATGTTAAGAGTATGTTGTGTTCCACTCACCGCGTTTCTCGGTCAGGCGGCGCACGGTGATCCATAATCCTGAAAAAAATGCCATAAAAAACAGTTCACAGTTAAGAAGTTGCGTTTAATGAGTTGTGTAGAGTAATCCCCTTGTTAGAGGCGGTCAGCTCTTTTTTTCCGAAGGATGACTTTCGTTCGAAGAAAATACTTTATTCAACAAAATCAGATTTAGTTTCTTTTAGTGGAGGCTGCTCCATAAGAAAGGGCATTTATTTATTTACGAACACTTATTTCATTATTTGATCAGTAATTAACAGTAGTTTTTGTTAGTTAACTTCTACAGGAATGCAGGAAGGAAAAATTGTAATGCTAGCGGAAAAAATGTAACTTTTCACGGCATTCCGCATTCTTTTTTCACTCTGTCCTTAGGTGTGTAGTGTTATCTTCGCATATCTGCTCTAAAATCCAGCTGCTAGCCGCAGTTCCGGCTTCGAACCATTTTTTAAGTGACAGTTGCAAAATGCCATTACTTACAGCGACAAAACTGAAATGAAAATTTTACAAAAATAATAATTAAACAAATAAAATTACTACATATAACATATATTTTAAATATACTGAAATACAAGTCCTTATTATAAAAGAATTATATTATTTCATATCCCTAAGCTTTTTCTAGATAAATGTATTATTGTTAAATTATGTTGCAGTATATTTCTTTTTTGTTGAAACCATTTCCGAAGAAAGTGAAAACTCTGTCGTCGGAAGCTGCTGCCCTCGTGATACCTGAACCAGACGGTTGCAAGGAATCAGGTGCTGAGGATGATGAATTTAACAAAATGTCGGTGAGGAAGAAGCTGAAGAAGGGAATGAAGATTAAGAATAAGTAAGACAATAGGAAAAAGACTAAGAAAACATAAAACTTTCAATTTTTGTTGCTAATGTACATATTACTGTAATAAAGAGAGTAATAGAGGCAGCTTATACCATTAAAATCGTAAGTGTTTACTGACAACATTTTTTCTCCACTTCATTAATTTTTTCATGTTCCTTTCACGATATTGGATCCTGCATTCTGAATTTTACACTTTTGATATAAAAATCATTACCGAAGAGTCAGAGACTCCACTATACACATTTGTACCCAAACTGGAGCAGATTTTGCAATTTTTTCCAGGTTTTCGGGATTCCGGCCCATTGTGAGCTGATGTCGTGTTAACGTCTCCTGCAGCTGCGCCTCACCTCAGTTGTCGCAACTGCTGCACAGACGTCCTCTCTTGTTTATCGCCTTCTTTACTGCTGCGGGGTGCTTGCTGTGGTCTCGTAATTCTGCGACACGGGATGGTGACTTCCCCTCGACTTCTTCTTCTCCTTGCCTCCTTCTTGCTTCACTCCTGGTGTACACTAAAAACGACTGCTCTGTCTGTGCACTGGACCGGATGTATCTCAAAACCTCAAGCCAGTTCCTCGTAATATGGCTCTTCCTAGTTCTCCTAAGAGGAAATCCTATCTTTTGCACTCTAAGGCACCTTACTTCTTAGTAGAGGCACTCAACAAGGAATCTAAACCTGCCCCCCCCCAGCAACATTTTTACATGTCGTAATCTGACATGAATCACGACATACATACTTATAAACCCGCTCACTCAGTAGCTCAGTATTCGTTTGCTGGGCATTGGCTTAGCGGCACTGTGGTACCTGAATTGCGGACTGGTAAGCCCCACCAGGCCTCGATCACCGTAAGCTCTGGGCATGTTTCAGCGACAGCTGTGCAGTGCGGAGGTGGTACGTTGAGTGTCACAGGGGACGGGGATCTTGGCCTGACTACCCAGATCGCGAAGTGGATAGGAACATCTATAAAAGGATCTCAAGGTGTGCTGCACGCCATTGACATTGAGGTTGAACAGTCTTGAGCAGCCAACCTCTGGGCAACCTGGTACACATCAATTGTAAAAGGCAAGCTCAGGGTGCCGGACTCTGTCTCAGTGGACCCTTATTTCCCTAACTGCTCGTGCAACCGAGATGGAACCGTCGAAACCTTCTTCTTCTCCTCCCACTGTGATTGGTGTTCACGGCATGTGAATCCTCACACCCATTCATCCAAACGAGTGAGAGAAGCTAGCCCTCCTCATTGTGGGAATCAGTTGGCCCTTAGGAACAGGTCAATCTAATATCAGAATGTTTTTCTGGTGATTAACAGGAAGGAGAGGACGTCTGAAAAAGTATCCCCCTTCTGTATCCATAAAGGCTTGCATGGACTTGTTGGCACCTTAAAGTCTATTAAACGTGTATATAATAGAGATGGGGGATCAGCTCCTGAACTGTTTTATAGAGTTGAATCTTTCAAAGGAGTGAACAATCAGTGATTCAGAAAAAAAGAACGGTAGCTCCAAACGTTTCACACAGCAGAGAGAGAGAGAGAGAGAGAGAGAGAGAGTGAGAGTCGCAGCAGGTCAGCGGGGCCTCTGCTGGTCAGAGCACACTGCACGCCACACAACACAGCCGGCGCCGGCCTCTGCCCTGCTTCTGCCTTGGCTGCCTGCATTGTGTTTCACATATGCCGTGCCGTCTCTGTGCTTCCTCTGCCGCGTGCAGTGTGGCGCACCTTAACTTAGCATCGCACTCCGTCGATCGTTTCAGTCGCACGTCCTGCCCTCTGGGCAGTTGATCCGAGCAACAGGACAGAGAGCCTCCTAGCAGAGAACATAAGAACTACTTGCAACAACCTGCTCGCAAGAGAACAGACGATTTGTCTCGGAGCCGGTGAGTGTTGGCCGATCACCGCTCCCCCCACCCTCGGAAATCGCCCGCTCAACGCTCACCCCACCGTTCTCGACTCTAGCCAGAGCGTTGAGCAAAGCAACTCAGGTGTCACTCTGGTCTCTGCGGTCTTAGCTCACGCAGCAATACAGCTCGCGGCTCGACCAGCTTGACTCAGCGCCTCTGCATCGGAGTTCGTCTATTCTGGATATTGTTCTTCGTACTAATACCGATATGTATATTACATAATTATGTTATGTATACATCATTTGTTTTTATTTTATTTTTGTTTGTTTAAACTGATCAGATGAGGTTCCTGACGGCTCCTCTTACTATAGGATCTTTTATTATGGACAGTCGAATTTACACTTTAATTACGAGCGAACCAATAAACGTATCGCAAAATGTGATACACCAATATTTTCCTTGTTTTATTCTGCATAAGGCTATATGCAGCACTTTGGTCTTACAGTCAAATTTATATATTTTTTTTTCTAATTGTAGTACGGATTTTGCGATTTTGGGCGTCTTCGGAAGGAAATGTTCACTTTAAAAATATATGGCTTGGGATGTATTTGTACGAGGTTAATGAAATTTTAATACATTATAGCCAAATACATTGTTAATGTAAATCGCAAGTTACAACATTTTCCGATCACCCAAAAAACCACGATAGTGCAAAATAAATCGATAATCAAAAACTTTGTCATATCGTGGAAATTTCAATAAACAATACAAAATTCTTATTCATTATCTGTGTTACTTCAAAATAGGATCAAATAAGATCAAAGTACAGGTATAGTACTGGAATAAACCAAGTTTAAAGGGCAATGTGCCTTCCATTTATTTTCTATTGTGAATGAGTGGTGAGTCATGAAAAAGACCTAGTTCATTTCAGGGAGTGAACAGTTCGGATCCGATCTCTGAAAAGAACAGTTTTGCCCATCTCTTATATATAATGATTCCTTGCTGTTCCAAACTAACTGGTCAAAGCAGGTTCAACTTCTTAAGAAATCACACAAACTGGGTGAATATGATCTCATTGTTAAGATGCACTCAAGCAAGGGTGTGGTCACATGTCATGATGTCACGGACACAAAAGAATACTGGAGAAACTGAAAAGACTGCCAATTACTTTGTCACATTCAATTCTCAAACGTTGCCTGAACATACTGTGGCAGGATTGCTTCGACTTAAAGATTGGGGCTCATGTATCAATTCCTATGTGGGGCTATAAATGCCAGCTTTTCGGCCGTACAACAATGAGTTGTGAAGGTGGAGCGACCTGAAGTAAGTTGGGAAATCAGCCCATGAGGATGGGACTGACTGCCCGTCTCTGGCGATCTGCATTAACTGCTCTGGGAGCCACCCAGTCTCGACCCGAGACTGCCCTGTTTTTGCGGAGGAATGCAAAATACAGCAAATAAAGGTGACCAAGCGATCCCCTATGCTGAAGCCAAAAATGAAGGTGACGGAACCCACTGTCTTCATCACTTCATATGCTTCCATGGTGGAAAAATCTGGTCCCAAGTTGTATGCCTCGATGCAGACGATATCTAGTGTACCACTAATCAATACAAGCACCTGTTCTTACACATGTACGTGCTAAGGCAAACAGAATAAAGATAAAGCAATTCAGGCAGCTACAACAGGAAAGGCCAGCAACACTTACCCATCAAGAAGTAACACAAAAATCAGAATGCCTCTCAGTGTCCCCTTTCCGCACCATCCTTGAAGGGATGGGGTACACGGAAAGGATCACTATGTTCATGTCAAAAGCTGTCCCGGGTGCCATCAGATGTCATTCTGTAACGTCTGACTGATGATGGGGACCTCGTGGATTTAAGATGCCTTGTCGCCTGACCCAGACATCCCCTTCACTGGCCGTCACTCTACAAGTGATTCACTTACCCAGCGCAAAGATTGAGGGGGGGGGGGAGGTAAATTAAAACAACAGCGATGAAATGGCTCTCATGCTATAGAGGAACATGACTGTGTTCAGGACTCATGTGGAGAAACTGAAACTCCTAGCACAGATGTGCTCCTACTGCTTGTATTTACAAGAAACGCATTGTAAAGATACTGACAAGCCAGTGTTACCTGACTGGGGAACGATCCAATGAATGGGTCGCTGTGTTTGTCAATAATGTACACCACTCCTCTGCTCTCCCCCTGGCAAGCAGTTGCAGTTGAAATTCGTGTCAGAGGATCACTGCTTCCTCACTGTATTTACTTCTGCAAGGTGCGATAGACTCTGAGACTCTCACAGATCTTATGGAACAATTCCCCTGACCATTTCCCCTACCAGGAGAATCCAATGACCATCATGTCCTGTGAGGCTTGACCTCTACTTTCCCTCGGATTCGGGTTTAAGAAGCCTCATGACATCTCACAAGTTGCGCATTCTCAACACAGATGCTCCGAATCGTTTCTGTGCTGGTACTGGGTCATTCTCAGCCATCGACCTCTCTTTCTGCACTTCAGCCCTTGCAGACTCTGCTCGCTGGGCGGTCACTGATGACCTATTCAATGGGAAGTTATTGACAAACTTCATTCCAGTAACCACTTCCCACTCTGCATTCACCTACTGGATGGAGTATTACCAGTAGAGAAACAACCAAAATGGGTGTATGGAGGCAGATTCTCGCGGCTATAACATTGAATAAAATGTTCTCGGGTTTCCAAGCGCGTCAACTGCTTAAAACTACACGAGCTTTCGGCCAAGCACTCCTTGGCCATTGTCAAGTGTTATGACTGCCAGTGGGCTGTTGGTGCGCCCTTTTATACGCTAGCTGCCGGCTGTGACGTCACTGGTGCCTGTGACATTGTCACTTATGGGCATGAATGTGGCCAGAAGTACATCGGAAAACACAGTGCGCACTGTGCAACAACACAGGAAAGAACATGAGAGGTATTATCGCCTACGCTATCCAGAGAAATTTGTGTTAACTGAGCATGCATTAGAAAACGGTCACCACATAAAATTTGACGATACCTCTGTCGTGGCTCGCACTAACGGCTTGTGAGACAGTTTAATAAAAGAAGCTATTGAAATAAAAATTACCGTAAACATCCTGAATAGAGACGGTGGCTTGCAGCTCCGCGCTGCGTGGGATTCAGCGATCGCGCGGTTGAAGAGGGCACATCGAACGCTGACTCAAAACATGCCCATATATGGCAATGTCACGGGCACCAGTGACGTCACAGCCGGCAGCTAGCATATACAAGGGCGCACCAACAGCCCACTGGCAGTCATAACACTTGACAATGGCCAAGGAGTGCTTGATCGAAAGCTCGTGTAGTTTTAAGCAACTGACGCGGTTGGAAACCCGAGGACATTTTATTCAACCAAAATGTATAGTCAGCAGAGCTAAGTGGACGCTGTTCATCCAGCTGGCTGTTTATGAACAGTGCAGCAGCGTCCAAGAATGAGTAGAGCACATCATACGAGTGATACCATGACTTATCCATCCCAAAGTCCACGAGTCATCTTCAGAGGCAACTAATACCTTGGTCGACTGATGAGTGCCACTCAGCTATCAGGACCATGCATGTGGCTCTTTGATGGTATAAATGCCTTGCAACAACAGAAAGCCTCACATCCTTTCGAGTTGTTGCGAAAGCCAAACCTCGATGCGCAGTGAAGGAGACAAAGAAAAAGTATTGGCAAGCGTCTCTGGACTCAGTCAACCGTTCTACTTGTTCTACAAAAGTATGCGAAGCTATCTGGAGGATCTCCGGTAAACACAGTCGTTTACCAATAGCAGCAGTGCTTAAACACATGTGCCTCGAGACATCGCTCAGACACCGACGGAGCATTTTGCAAAAACTACTGCCAACGCAAGCCAGGTTCCGGCGTTTGGTCGTTACTGTCCGACTGTTGTGAGGGGGCAAGTTGGACTTCAGATCCAGCAATTCCAACTGTAATTACTATTATTCCCCTATGAAGGAGATTAAATCGGCAGTGTCAGAGACTTGTCATACTGCACGTGGTCACAGCGAAGTCCGGTACTGCCTGCTTCGACATTTGCCAGCAGTGTCCAGAGACATCCTACTCAAATGTTTTAATTTCCTCAAACCATTATTTATCGGAGTATCACCTTAATGAACAGTGTAGGAAAGCCCCTGATCAAAGGTTAACCACCATCGTCTGGTGTGCTTGTTAGAGACCAGGCAACTCGTTACCCACTCACAGTGTGGATTCCGGCCATTCCACTGACGATGACCTCACCCTGTCAAAGGCGGCTGTTCAGCAGGTTTCCTTACGTAAACATCAATGTATTGACATATTCTTTGATATTAGTAAGATGTATGACACTATCATGAGTCACAGTACAATCGCAGAACTGCATCAATGGCGCTTTCGTGGACACCTGCCTCCCCCTCTGCAAGCCTATCATGTCTCAGCAGCTTTTTAGGGACCGAGGACAGGTGAATGGAGTCTCTCAACGCAGCGTTTTAAGTGCTACCTTCATTGCCATAGCCATAAACAGTATCACATCTACAGTAGGCAGCCCTATATAATACTTCTTATTTGTAGACTATTTTGTCGTTTGCTGTCCTTCCTCTAGAGTTGCAACAGCGACCCATCAGTTTCAGCTTTCAGAGATGATGTTAGAATCGAGTTGTAGGGTAAGGCAGATTCTGGCACACTTTTTAATATCAAATAGAGGCAAATTAATCATGCAGATTAATTAATTGATCAATTACTTTCCCTCACCATACCCCTTGTCCCATCCCCCTTCCTCTCCTACAACCATCGCCCACCACCTCCGGAAATGGCAGAAACCTCACTCAGTCTGTGTCGAGCTGCCAGACTGGGAGGATCAATATTTCACCCTATGTATTTATTTATTTAAATAACTAGGAATGCTGCCACGAGAGGAATCTCACTCCTCCCAATCAAAATAGCAGCAAATCCAAATTTATTGGCGGGAATATCAAATTTTGTGTCTTCAGCTTGAGGTTCACAACAGACTAGTTAACAACAACCTAGTTCACAACAGCACGACCAGGGGAGCTGTTGGTCTCCCACCCGCACCTCCCCCACTACTCTCTCCACCACTCCTGCTCCACTATGTAAGGGAGCTTCAGTCTGCACTGGGATGCTGGATAGGATGGGGATAAGTCTTTATTTTGGTATGCAGAGCAGAATATTGTTTACTTAATCCATTTGTATTGGGCGGGCTTAGTTGTCACTGATCGAGCACTAGACGGTAGCTCTGTCCAGATTCATCAATAACTGCTGGATGTGGAAAGGATAGTTTCGCTATCAGATCAGCACTAGTACTAGGTAGTTGCTACAGGCAGTGTAGCCAGTTGCCCTATATGGGATGGATGGGTAATAACGATAGAACAGCAAGTACACGAGAGTAGCATCCTGCTGATCTACAAGTGAATAACTGACTGGCCTCATCAAACCCAATGGTGATTTCTGCAATATAGACACTGCTAAAGACGAACCCATGGACCAGATTTATCCAATAATTGTGCACAACTATACCAGTCTGGACTGGCTATTTGAGAGGGCACTCCTGGCAACTAAAAATAATATTGTCGATGATAACACAATAAATTCAAAAGAAAATTCATGGTGAAGAGAGAATATACAAATCGATCGACACGATCGTAAATTTTGAAGAAAGTGTGAAATTTCCAACAGAATTTCTCAACTCTCTGCATGTACCAGGAATGCCATTACACTGATTTGACTTAGAATTGGATCTCCAATTATACTGATCGGAAATCTCATTTCACCAAAACTACACACATCAAAAAAAGTTTTGCATCATCCTGGGTCCAAGAACTCCTGAAGATAGATGTTGACAGTGGATATTGTATCACAGACACAGTCCCGCCGGCCGGCCGTTGTGTCCGAACGGTTCTAGGCGCTTCAGTCTGGAACCGTGTGACCGCTACGATCGCAGGTTCGAATACTGCCTGGATGTGTGTGATGTCCTTAGGTTAGTTAGGTTTAAGTAATTCTAAGTTCTAGGGGACTGATGACCTCAGATGTTAAGTCCCAAAGTGCTCAGAGCCATTTCAACCATTTGAACACAGTCCCTTTTACGGTTCAGAGATGTCAGTAAACCCAACCAAAGACGTAAACAGGGTTGCATGAGCAGTGCCTATTAGACGGAGTGGGTCCGACAGCCCATCAGTTCCAGTCATTCTACCAGGTAGGAGATACGCAGCTTGTGTTGTCTGTAGTTCAACCATGCCTAGATGGTCAATACCGCAGTTCGATTGCATCTCCATTGCTACTTTGCGTTTTCGAAATATGCTCAGTGAGTAACAATAAAATACCTGTCTACTGACTGCTACATTCCAAACGTGTACGAGTCTGCAGACCTAGGTTACCTTGGAATACAGCCCTGTAGAAGAGTTCCTATTGCCTCCCACCAAATTAGTGGGTGGATGCTTTGAGAATTCAAATGGGAATCCCCAGAGGGAACGCAATGATCTTTTCAAGGAATGCTATTGGGAACTGACATTTGACACTGACTGCAGAAGCATTCTACCACCACCAGGACACATTTTTCAAAAGTATCACGAAGTTAGAGTTCATTAGGAGGCATACAGGCAGTCTTTTTTCCCTCGCTATGTTTATTAGTGGAGAAGAAAATGGAGGACTAGTAGTGATACAGGGTATCCTCCATCACTCAACGTACAATGGCTTGCAAAGTAAGTGTATGGGTATAAATGTAAATTTTGTATCATGATTAAGACGTCACTGCCTCCACTTATAGGCACACAAACCTCATGGAAAAATGTCGTCTCTTATTTATCGAGTAAGCAAAGGACGAAGCTTCTGTTGCTGATGGTCTCTTGGTAAAAATCTTTGTATTAGCTCCTAACTTTCTCATTGTAGTCACTTCATGAGGCATATGTGAGAGAGTGTAATATGTTCGCCCACAACACTTAGAAGAAGCAGTATGGAGCTCACCTCTCTACTCCTCCTTTGTCTGAGTGTCGCCTACTTACCGTAATCTCACGAATCTTCCAGTCTTCGATATATATCAGTTGAATTCACATCATTTCCACGAGTAAGGGATGTTTCCCAGTAAGTCACAGATTCATGCAAGTCCTGTTGAAAACCCATCACATTCTGACAGCACTGTTCCATTTGTTAGGAAGGCTGGCTATGTAGAGAGCTATCACAACAAGAAAAATACCACGCTAATATACAGTAGCTAATTTGAAATCATGCATAGCATACATCGACTGTACAAAAAAATTCAGCAGTGTAACATCTATTTGTACAATTCACCGATATCAAATAATGGTCTGTAAATATCACCCTGCACATGTCCTGATTTCCTTTTTTGTTTACTACGATTACTACATTAGAAATACACCGAGCGGGGTGGCGCAGTGGTTAGACACTGGACTCGCATTCGGGAGGACGACGGTTCAATCCCGCGTCCGGCCATCCTGATTTAGGTTTTCCGTGATTTCCCTAAATCGCTCCAGGCAAATGCCGGGATGGTTCCTCTGAAAGGGCACGGCCGACTTCCTTCCCCATCCTTCCCTAATCCGATGAGACCGATGACCACGCTGTCTGGTCTCCTTCCCCAAAACCAACCAATTAGAAATACGACAGTATAATGGTGTCAGAGACTTCGTTGACGGCACAGACACTCTCTCTCTCTCTCTCTCTCTCTCTCTCTCTCTCTCTCTCTCTCTGTGTGTGTGTGTGTGTGTGTGTGTGTGTGTGTGCGCGCGCGTGTGCTCGTTATTTTTATAACATTCAATGGAGTAAAACTACGAACTATGAAAGGTTCACTAATGTCACCCAGTGGAGAGCTCAATAAGATATTACGGCATCCCTCTCCACATGAGGGTGGAGAAGAGAGTGAAACACCCTAATAGACAGAGAGGTGTCAGCAAGATTATTTGACGAGCTTACCTTCACCATCATGACAATGCAACCAAGAGACAGGATGCAATTGGTGTTGTATGGCTTCTGCTATTTGACAACAGTTGCCACTCATTTTGTTATCAGAGGAAGTCCACTTAGCCCGTGGGATGCCTCCAGAGGCACAGCCTGTCAATTTCGTATCAATGACATGCTGCCAGGTGCAAGGAAGTTAGGGCAAGCCTAGCACAGACATCATTCAAGAGTTAGAGCGGTAACCAGGCTCTTTTTGTTGCAATGAGATCATTTACCGGAATTTCAATCTCCCACCAACACAAGGAGAGATGATTGTTGTAATAAAATCAGCCATGTTATCGAATTTATAAAGTAATGTGTAGTATAAACCTCATTTTTTCAACTTCTCTTTTGTATTTCGTTGAGAGACTTTGTATGTGATAAGACATTTGTTTGCTTTATGAGTGAGGGGCATCTTATGACAGAGGTAGAGGACTCCGTCATGAGCCAAAAATAAGTTTAGTATTCTGTGACGTAGGACGTGGCAAATATAAGCGGAGAAGAACAGATTTTTCTACCTGAAGAGAGGATATTTAGAGGAAATATAGCCTATACCATTGTATGGGAGAGGATTTTCACAGGTAACGATACTTTAACGATGTGAAAACGGATGTGTGGTCATTTCTTCTACCTTCAAAACTAAGTTGTATAAAAGGAATGATCTACATTTTGCGTGAGGAATTCGAGTTGTACTGACAAAACAACACCCCTGTTTCAGAATTTTTAAAGTGAGGAGTGTATGTAAGAGGTGGACCTGCAGTTAGTTCAAGACGCGCCACATTGTGCCATGGTCAGCAGCAGGAGTGGTCACAAGGGAGGGGGTAGGGCGATCGGAAGTCGAGGGTTAATGCTGTCAGGAGCAGTGGTTCCTGGCTGGCTCGTCCTTCAGGTACACAGCACACTCGATAGACGGCACTGGACTAGACTCGAGATGACTGGGCAGTTTTTTTCGTCTTTCCCATGTTTCTGTTGGCTAGGATGTGACTTGCGACTCGTAAATATGTATTCGCAAATGATGTTGTTACAGGAGTTCTGTACATAAAGGGAGGGAGTTACAGGTGCAATGGGATATCGGATCGCTATTCTAATATTATTGTCCATTCATATGTTCCTTCCAACAGCTGTTAATTTGTAGATTTGCAGGAGGCTACTCCCCAGTACTTGTGTGACAGCTTGCTGTGCTGATATTAATACCCATCCTTCCCATATAGGACTATTCGCCAGACTGGCTAGAACAACTCTCCAGTGCTCAGCAGATTCTGATGAAGCTGAGGGAAGCTACTTCTAGTGCTCAATCAATGGCAACAACTCCTGGCCAACTAAAATTGTTTAAATAAACAATATTCTGCAATGCATTCAAAATAAAGACTTTCATCCATCCTACCTAGCAGCTCAGCAGATACTAAGCTCGCTTACAAGTGGAGGAGGGGTGGTGGAGAGGAGAGAGGGAGGGAGACCTCTGGTAGTGGTGGTGTTGTGAACTCCAAACCTCAAGGTGAACACACAAAATTTGATGTTCTCGCCAATAAATTTGAATTTCCTGCTATTTTGTATGGGACTGGTGGGACTTCCTCTAGTGGTGGCACTCCTAATTGTTTAAGTAAGTACATAGGGTGAAATTGTTTGAATAAATATTGCATTGATCTTCTCAGCCCAGCACCTCAGGGAGTGGGGTGGCAGGAATGGGAGATGGGAGGGGATGGGGGAGAGGTGGTGATGGAAGGGACCCACATGCCGGTTGGGGAAAATCTATGGAATCATCAAAGGGTGTGGGTAATTCATTGATCAATTAATTAATTTGCATAATTAATTTGATTTTAATTTGATATCAAAAGTGTGATGGAATCGGCTTTGGCCTACTACTGAGGAGTAGGTTGCACAGACGCTTTTTCAGTTTTCTGCATTAAAAGTGTGGGTGTGTTCATTTTAATCATTGTTGTTGTACTTTTATTTTACCTGATTTGGGTATGGAAGACCCAGTGAGGTTCCTGAGCCTCATTTTTTGCTCTAAAGTGTCACGGTTTCCACAGCTGAGAGACCCAATATCCAGAACACAGAAGGCACTGAATATCGTAATGTGTCTTAGCCACAGGTCTTGCGGAGGGCACAGGGTGCTTCTGCTCCAGTTTTACAGGACTCTTGTACGTTCATGGCTAGACTATGGATGTGCAGTGTGCTGGTAAGCCAGGCCTTCTTACCTGAAGATTATTGACGCTATCGACCATGAGGGAATAGGCTGACCACAGGTGCTTACACAGTTTACCTGAAGCGCTGAAGCGCACCCATTACGCTGAGGATGGGTAACTGCCACTCACCATTGTGTAGCAGCTCCTCAGGTGCGTTAGGCATGTAAGTTCCTCGCAGCTCCGACCACCTGCGTACCATACTTTCGCTCTTCCACTTTTGGAACGCCTTTTCCACAAGCAACAAGATCGCATGCGGCATCCTTGATCTGGGACAAGTACGACCCCAAATTCAGGATTTTAACCGTCTGCTATCCTCGTTGCTGCACAGGTGTAAAGTGATTTTTTATTTGGTGCAGTACAGGAGAGACTGCGCTTCTGTATTTTTAATACATCATTTTATGACATTTTAAATGAGCATCACATCTCCTTAGCTGCTTTTACGGATTCTTCGGAACAGGGGGACTTCATTGATTGTTGTGTTGTTTCCACTGGTCATGTCCTCAATGTTCGACTGCCTAGAGAATTCTCGTCTTTGATGTGGAATTATATGCGATCCCGTGGGCACTGGAGCGGATGAGATGTGCTTCAAGTGCTAAATTCCTTGTCTGTTTCGAGTTCAGAGTGCCCTTCACTCTCTCCACACCCTTGTGCCCAGCAGATAACGTACTTCAGAATATCCAGTACACCCTCCTCCAACTACGACGGCTGGGGAAGGAGACGTCTTTCTGCTAAAACCTGCAATCAGGTCAAATGTCGCGGAAAACTGCGAAGTGGTGTCACCCTACAGCAAGATAACTCTCGGCCACATTCTGCCAAATGGACGATTGAAACAACAAAAGTTGGTATAACAATTCTTGGAACACCCATCACTTGTACACTCCAGACCTGACTCCAAGAGATTTCCATATGTTTGGACCATTGAAGGAAGCGACCAGAGGAAGAAGTTTCGCAACCGATGCAGAAGTCATTGATGCGGTGCTAAGTTGGTTACAGGTGCAACCAAAAACCCTTTTTCCCAACAGAATCAAAAAATTTGCGAAATTTTGGAGAAAGTGCGTTGAAGTGTAAGGAGATTATGTAAAAAAAATAATGTGTGTTTCAGTTTTCTATCGTTAGAATGAATATTTCTTTTCCCAAAATTACCTTTATCTTTTGACTTCCCCTCGTATATTAAGACAAAAAATTGTAATTTAAATAAAATGTTCCTTAAACGTTGATCTCCTACAGGAAATTACAACTGGGAAAGTTATTTATAATTTTGTGTGAAGAGAAGGCGCTTTTTGAGCACTGAGGGTGGTACTGGCTTTTTCGAAGCGACTGTGCCGTTTCGCTGTCCGCGCCCAACACAACAGAGGGTATTTGAGTGTCGTAGAAGTAGCTGCGACCGGCCACAACACAGGGGTCAGCAGAAGTCGGGGTGCGCTTGAGCAGAGGGCTGACACCCCTCGGGGAAGAGTTCGCCGTCCAGCAGCAGACTTCAGCGCCGCGCCGCGCCACTCCCTAGCGGCGTCGTGGCGACTGCTCTCCACGCTGTCTGCGGTAGTACAGGTCAACGTCTCGCACCCTGCCGAGACGCTGTTGCAGAATTGACGACGAATGCTGGCAGCGCCGTAGCACCAGCAACACGTTCAGCTGGCGCCTTAAACCATCTACATCCATACTCTGCAAACCGCAGTGAAGTGCATGGTAGGGGGTACATCCAACAGCACCATTTCTTAGGTCTCTCCTCTGTTCCATTCACATATGGAGCGCGGTAATAATGTTGGTTTAAATTCCTCCGTGAGCGCTGCAATTAAACTGATCATGACGTCACGATGCCTACGGAGTTGTAGTACATTCCTAGAATCGTCACTTAAAGACTGCTCTTAAAATTTTGTAGGTAGGTATTCTTGGAATGGTTCACATCTATCTTCAAGAGTCCGCCAGTTTAGTTCCTTCAGTATCTCAATGACACTCTCCCATGGACCAATGTTCTGTGCCCCTTGTTAGTTCTATTTCGTACGGGATCCAGATACTTGAGCAGTATTCTAGGATGGGTTGCACGAGTAATCTGTAATCAGTTTCCGAGCCTGTTTCATAATTCCACTTCATATTCCTACACCTACGTATTTGTTTGAGTTGATCGATTCCAACTGTGACTCACTGATATTATAGTCCAAAGACACTACCTTTTCTCATTTTGTGAAGTGCACATTTTTGAATTTCTGTACGTTTAATGTAAGCTGCCAATCATTCCACTACTTGGATATCTTATCAAGGACAGACTGAATATTTGCAGAGCTTCTCCCAGAAGAATCTCATTATAGACAGCTGCATGATCTGCAAAAACTCTGAGATTGGTATTGATATCTTCTTCAAGGTCATTAATACACAACATGGACAGCAAGTGTCCCTACGATCTTCCGTGGGGCGCACCCGAAGTTATTTCTACATCTGTCAATGAGTAACCATCCAAGAAAACTTGTTGTGTAATTCCTATCGAAAACCGTCCGTACAGCCTAAAAGTTAGCTTGACACTCCACACTATCGTATTTTCGAAAACAAAGCATATAAGGCACACGTGGTACTGAGTCCATTGCTTCTCGGAAATCCAAAGCACTGCATCTGCCTCACTGCCTTGATCCAAAGTGAAGGACACTATGTTTATTCGTTTTGTGAGGTGCACATTTTTGAATTTCTGATCATTCAAAGCAAGTTGCCAATCTTTCCACTACTTTGAAATCTTATGATGGTCAGACTGAATATTTGCAGAGCATCTTTCAGAGGAACCTCATTATAGATGACTGCATCATTCTGAGGTTACTATTAATATTCTCTGCAAGGTCATTAATATACAACATGAACAGCAAGTGTCCCAGTAAACTTTCCTGGGGCACGCCCGATGTTGCTTCTGCATCTGTCAATGGCTACCCATCCAACAAAACTTGTTGTGTCCTCCCTGTCAAAATGTCCTCGATCCAATCAAAAATTTCGCTAGATACTCGACACGATTGTACTTTTGATAACAATCATACAAGCACACCCCTGGTACTGAGTCAATTGCTGTTCAGAAATCAAGAAACACTGCATCTATGTGACTGCCTTGATCCAAAGCTTTCAGGACATCATGTCAGAAACATGCGAGTTGGATTTCACATGATCGATGTTCTCGGAATGCACGCTGGTTGGCATGAAGGACGTCATTTTGTTCGAGGTAATTATCCCACTACGTTTGAGCTCAAAATACACGGTATTAGGGGTATAAGTACAGATATATTTATTGGTGACATTACTTTAATATTTTCTTCACTTGCAGACTAATAATTATAGCTATTAGGAACATTTCGTCTCGAGATAGGTTAGAACTTCGAAGTACATGAAGCAAGAGCCGACCATTACTGCTTATTTTCCGCTGTGCAGCAGGTCAGGAGGTTAAGTGCGTAAGCATGGACGTATAACGATTATTTTATACTGACAGTTGTAGTCCAATTACCGGCGCAGTGATGGCCGTGCAGAAAACATCAGGTAGTATACTGCGTGACTTATTGCAGAAAGACCGTTGGACTACGGAAAAAAAGTAACACATTGAAGTGAGTACATGTTAACGTACCAATAATCACAATATTTATGCTTCTAACACCCTCTACGTTCCAAGAATCTACAACAAGTCAATCTGAAAGGTATTGGAGAATAGTTTGTGGGTCGCTTCTACAAACTACTGGGCACGGTATTTTGCTGGAGGGATCTACAGTAGATTATGGTTGACCTAGAGGCTAACTCGGCCGCAAGTTCAGTGTAGAATTTGACTGAGATTCCATCGGAGCTTTGTTCAGTTTTAACGATTTCAGTTGTTTCTCGATACTACTGACAATTGCACTTATTTCACACATCTGTGAACAATGATGAAATTGGGGCAACTCTCCTGGGTTTTCCTTCATAAGGAAACATTTGAAAACGTTCAGCTTTTCTAATTTGGTTTCCTACCTTCAATTTCAGTTCCTGTTTCATCAGTGAGTGACTCGAAACTAATTTCGGTCCACTATCAGCCTTTAAATATGACCAAAATTTCTTTGCATTTTGTGAAAGATCATTTGACAATATTCCGTTACGGTAGTTGTTAAAGGCATCACGTACTTACTCGTAACAGCCAAACGGATTTCATTCAGCATCTCTCTGTCTATATCCCTACTCTCTGTTTTATACCTATTACGCTACAATCTCTGTTTCTTTAGAAGTTGTCACTGTATACAACAGAGGGTCCCTGTGATTGTGAACTGTTCTATGGGTACGTATCTATGCACTGCATCGTCAAGTATTGTTTTAAACTTGAGCCATAGCTACTCTACATGCTCATGTTGTGTGCTAAAAGTTCAAAATTCCTGATTGAGGTATGACACCAGTGCTTTTTCATCTAGTTTATTGTATATTCTTTCCTACTTGTTTTAGCTTCCCAGTGTACTTTGGTAATCATTATTGCCGCATCCATGCGGTGTTCACTGATACCAGTCGCAATGTGGAAGTCTTGAAAGAGGTCGGGCCTGCTTGCTGGCATTAGCACTAATACACTTCTTTTATGAGTCGGGACACAGAGTTATACTGCCAGCATCAAGGAGACCAAACATAAAATGACAACAGATGATAATAAAACACAGAGATATATATATTTTTTTTCCTTTCCAGGTCATGGAGGAGTAACACTATGTGTTAAACAGCCATCACTACCAAGATGAGTGGACTCCCTTGGAGAAGCCCCAGTGGCAGTATAACAAACAAAATTTGGTCGTTTTATAAAGTAGCTTACTGAGAAATACACACAGAAGCCGAAACATTATGACCACCTGTTTCATCGCTTGTTTCTACGTTTTTGGAGGGAAGTGCATCACTGAGTCGACGTATCAAGGATGTGGCAGTTTGTTGGTAGGTTTGTGGAGGTATGTGGTACTAGATGCCTAGGCACAAGTCATGTAAATAACGGGCCGCTGCTTTGCGTCCGCGGTGATGGCGACCGATAGCGACCCAGATGGGTTCCTTAGGGTTTACATCAGGCGGATTTGGTCGTCGAGACGTCAACGCGAGTTCACTATAATGCTTCTCAAACCACTGTAGCATGTTTATGGCTCCAAGGCACTGACAATTATACTGCTGAAAGATAACAGCACCGTCGGGGAGGACATAGAGCATGGAGGGATGCAGGTGGTTCGCAGCTGTCAGCTTGTCTTCGATTACTGCTACAGGTCGAGTGCAAAAACAGGAGAGTGTCTCCTCCCAAGGCGTAGTACTGCTCCCAGCAGCCTGCGTCTCTGCAGCGCTGTACGTTTCGAGCCGCCGTTCGCCTCGATGACGACGTTTGTGGAAACAACCAGAGACCTGGTGTAACAAAAGTGTGATGACGAGCCGACGCGTTTCCAGTGATCAGTGGTCGAATCCCGATGATACCGTGCCCACTGCAGTCGTGATTGACGATGTCGGTGGGTCAACGTGTGAGCACGCAGGAATGGTTTGCTGCGGAGCTCCGTATTCAACGGTGTTCTGCAAAAGACCTATGCGTGCACCAGCATCGTGCTCTTGCGTGAGAGGTGATATATATATATATATATATATATATATATATATATATATATATATATCCTCCTTTACAGGGCAGACAAGCCTCCGAATCCCACGTTCTGTGAAGAGTCGTGGACATCCAGCCATTTAGCGCCTGGTGGTAGTTTCACTGTCCCTTTACCGCTTTCTGTACATGCTCACGACAGTAGCACTGCCTGTTTCCCCGTTTTCGAGATGCTCGTTCACAGGATGTGCATAATAATAATCTGCTCTTTGTCAATTTTCCCCATTTACAGCCTATATCTTTTCTAGACTGATCCCCCATCCGTGTCTGCTCCGCTTACATTGGGGCCTTCTTCTTTTAAAGCGTCACGTGCCCGCAATGCCACCAGGCGGCATCCATCGTCGCGGTGTGCAGTGGTCATAATGTTGTGGCTTATCAGTGCGTGCATATCCTTGAACATAGAGTGTTAGAGTCGATGTAATAATACAAATTTTTATTTTTCGGCCATCTAATTACAACTGAATGAAACACAATTTTTGTGCCACACACGTTTCGCCTTTATTCTTTGCAAGGTATCTTCCTTGGCCCGGAATATATACTTTTTTTGTTTATAGCGTTAGGTTTATTTTTTGGGCCGATGTATAGACAGGCTATAAACATTTCTGGTGGTTGGGTTTTCTACAATGTACTAATAATTTTAAATTCTTCTTACAGGTTCCGTGGACGATGTTCTACATATTGTGTTTTTGTTCTATTTTTGTGCTGTTCTTCTTCTCATGATTTCCATTTGAAATTTTGTTTTTTTAGGCTTCACAGCAATGAGACCTGAACATTTGTTTTGATTGGTTTTGCCTACAGCAGAATGTTATTTCTAAAGTTCGAACATTATTGAGTTTAATTTTGAGATGTCTATCATCACTTTGTATGGTATGTATGTGTGTGTGTGTGTGTGTATGATTTTTAAATACTTTTTTATTTGTTTTATTTTTTTATATAATTTTATGTTTATGTGTATGTGTGTAATCAGAGTGGGAGGGAGATAGATAGATAGATAGAGAGAGAGAGAGAGAGAGAGAGAGAGAGTTGTATTTGTTTTAATGTGACTGAGTGTGCAAGTCGAATGATTTTTATCTTATCATTACTTTTATTAAGTGTAGTGGAGAGTCTGCATTGATGTGTGTTTACTCATTTATCATATGTCTGTTTTCAGAAATGGCTTGCTAAATGGATTTATATAAGATATTTGTAAGATTGTTTATTCTGATCATTTTCATATCTTATTCATGTTTGTAAGACCGTGGTTGTGGTGTTTTAAGTGCTTTGCAAATGTGGAATGGTTGGTTTCATACTTCCAACACCTGATGTGTTCTTTTAATGTGTTTTAAAATTCCTGCATGTCATGCTTATGTGTATAGCACAACAACAAAAAATGGCTCTGAGCACTTCTGAAGTCATCAGTCCCCTAGAACTTAGAACTACTTAAACCTAACTACCCTAAGGACATCACACACATCCATGCCCAAGGCACGATTCGAACCTGCGACTGTAGTGGTCGCGCGGTTCTAGACTGTAGCGCCTAGAACCGCTCAGCCACAACGGCCGTATAGCACAACAACTTTGACATTCAAGTTTGTATATTCCTAATACGTGGAAAGTGACGCACTTGATGGTTGGTTGGCTTAAGTTTGATTGGAAGGTTTTCACAGCTTTATATGTTATTTCGAAATCCTGTCTTTTAGTACGTTTGCCACTCTCTGTGTTAATTTATGTGTGCAAGTCATAGTGTAGCATCTGCTTCTTTTCTGTGCTATGTTGTCATTGTGTATGTGTGTTGAGTGTGTTTGTGAGTTTGCAGCTTCTGAGTTTCGTTCCATTGTGAAAATGTTCGGCACGTTGTATTTATTTATTTTTACTTTCTGACAGAGTCTGTGTACTACATGTGTGTCATACTCATTGTTTATGTATGAAGTCTTCACGGGTTGTCAGCCGAGTAGCGTCGTCGTCTCGTAGCAACGTTTCGATGGAATGCGTCTCCATCATCTTCAGGCCTGACAACCCGTGAAGACTTGTCAGCCGAGTAGCGTCGTCGTCTCGTAGCAACGTTTCGATGGAATGCGTCCCCATCATCTTCAGGCCTGACAACCCGTGAAGACTTCATATATGAAATTCGCCGAGAAAGCCTGCACTCACATAATCATTGTTCCTAGCTGTTCGTATGATTGTACTCATTTATTTTTCATAGTTTCTCTTGCTGAGAGGAATCCTGTGTAATCTATATTACATATGTCTTAGTGCCGCAAGCCTTGTGGGGATGATTACACGTGGAATGTATTATTGTGTCCGAATGTATGTTTGCTATTTTCTCTTATTATTGTTATGTCGACAAAATTTGTTTGATCTTCTTTTTCAAATATAAATTTTACGTTCTGATGGGCTTTATTGATTTGAGAGTGGCGTTCATCTGTATTTTCCATTTGGCTCATCTGTCAGACAAATAATGTCATTCACATATCTGTATCGATATATGATTTTAAATCTTTCATCAGTGGTTATTTTTTCAAATATCTGATTTTCTAAATAGCTGGTAAAAATATTCTCTCATACTGCTGATATTGTGAAACCTATGGGCTCTCGCTTACTTTGCAGATCTACATCTACATGAATACTCTGCAAATCACACTTAAGTTCCTGGCAGAGGGTTCTTCGAACTACCTTCACAATAATTCAATTTGTAATAGCGCATGGAAGAAACCAGCACCATGCGAGCTCTGATCTACCTGATTTTATTGTGATGATCGCTTCTCCCTATGTAGGTCGGTGTCAAGAAAATATTTTCACATTCGGAGGGGAAAGGTGGTGATTGAAATTACTCCGCAACGAGAAATGCCTTTGTTTTAATGATGTCCACCCAATATCCTGCATCATGCCAGTGACACTCCCCTATTTCTCGATAATGCAAAACGTGCTGCTCTTCTTTGAACTTTTTCGATGTACTCCGTTAATTCTATCTGGTAAGGATCTCACACTGCGCGGCAGTATTCTAAAAGATGTCGGACAAGCGTAGTGTAGGCAGTCTCTTTAGTAGATCTGTTGCATCTCTTGAGCGTTCTGCCAATAAAATGCAGTCTTCGGTTCACGTTCGCCAAAACATTTTATTTAATTTAAGTTGATAGTAATTGTAACGGCCATTAGTTTTGACTGATTCCTTTTAGCACTTATGTGGATGACCTCACACTTCTCGTTTTTAGGGTCAAGTGCCAATTTTCGCACCATCCAGACATCTTTTCTAAACTGTTTTGCATTTTGTTTTGATCTTCTGATGACTTTACTAGACGATAAATAACAGCATCATCTGCAAGCAGTCTAAGATGGATGCTCAGATTCTCTCCGAAATTGCTTATATAAATAAAGAACAGCAGAGGGCCTGTAACGCTACCTTGGGAAACGCCGGAAATCACTTCCGTTTTACTCGGTGACTTTCCGTCAGTTATACTACGAACTTTGACCTCTTCGACAAGAAATCACGAATCCAGTCGCATAACTGAGACGATATTCAATAAGCATGCAATTTGACTAGAGACCGCTGATGCGGTACAGTGTCAAAAGCCTTCTGGATTTCCAAATTTGTGTTGACTGTGTCTCTTCGAGTTAATTCAGACCAAAATGAGAATATTACACAGTTTGTCTCATGCGAGTAAGGTCTGTGACTGGGCTGGGGATGCTGTCTCAATCAGGACTGACTAATTGGACCAATACAACATATGCTCCAAAATCCTGCTGTATATCGACGTTAATTATATGAACCTGAAACTTAGTTGATTACTGGCAATATCTTTCTTGAATACTGACGTGTGCAACTATCCAGTGTTCGAGTACAGGCCTTTCCCCGAGCGAACGGTTGCGTATGATTGCTAAGTCTGGACTGGAAGTAATTTTGTTTGGTTACGTATCTGAGCATATTTATTATTTCTGTTACTGCGTCTGTAGTGATATTGCTGTGGGATGTTAGATTTTGTTCTATGATTTCTGTTGTGCCTGTGACGGGGTTGGTGGTGCGCATGTTTTCTGTGTCAAAGGAAGCAATGGTGATGGTCTGTGTGGTACCTGTGTAGTCTGGATGTGTTCTGTTAGGTCTCCTACTTCTATCACTGTTCTGTTGTTTTCTGTTTTAAAATGATTTGAGATTAACTTTCGTAGATTTTTGGCTATGTAATATGTTGGGACTTTCCTGAAATTAATAACGGCTCTCATTGGTGTATCGTCTTTATACTCAACTCGCCATTAAAATTGCTACACCAAGAAGAAATGCAGATGATAAACGGATATTCACTGGACAAATATATTATACTAGAACTGACTTGTGATTACATTTTCACGCAATTTGGGTGCATAGATCCTGAGAAATCAGTACCCAGAACAACCACCTCTGACCGTGATAACGGTCTTGATACGCCTGGGCGTTGAGTCAAACAGAGCTTGGATGGCGTGTACAGCTACTGCTATCCGTGCGGCTTCAACACGATACCACAGTTCATCCAGAGTAGTTACTGGAGTATTGTGACGAGCCAGTTGCTCGGCCACCACTGACCAGACGTTTTCAATTGGTGAGAGATCTGAAGAATGTGCTGGCCAGGGCAGCAGTCGAACATTTTCCGTATCCAGAAAGGCCCGTACAGGACCTGCAACATGCGGTCGTGCATTATCCTGCTGAAATGTAGGATTTCGCAGGGATCTAATGAAGGGTAGAGCCACGGGTCGTAACACATCTAAAATGTAACGTCCACTGTTCAAAGTGCCGTCAATGCGAACGAGAAGTGACCGAGACGAGTAACCAAAGGCACCCCACACCATCACGCCGGGTGATACGCCAGTATGGCGATGACGAATACATGCTTCCAATGTGCGTTCACCGCGATGTCACCAAACACGGATGCGACCATCATGATGCTGTAAAAAAATGACGTTTTGCCATTCGTACACCCAGGTTCATCGTTGAATACACTATCGCATGCGCTCCTGTCTGTGATGAAGCGTCAAGGGTAACCGCAGCCATGGTCTCCGAGCTGATAGTCCATGCTACTGCAAAAGTCGTCTAACTGTTCGTGCAGATGGTTGTTGTCTTGCAAACGTCACCATCTAATGACTCAAGGATTGAGACGTGGCTGCACGATCCGTTACATCCGGGCGGATAAGATGCCTGTCATCTCGACTGCTAGTGATACGAGGCCGTTGGGATCCAGCACGGCGTTCCGTATTACCCTCCTGAACCCACCGATTCCATATTCTGCTAACAGTCATTGGTCCTCGACCAACGCGAGCAGCAATGTCGCGATACGATAAACCGCAATCGCGATAGGCTACAATCCGACCTTTATCAAAGTCGGAAACGTGATGGTACGCATTTCTCCTCCTTACACGAGGCATCACAAGTACGTTTCACCAGCCAACGCCGGTCAACTGCTGTTTGTGTATGAGAAATCGGTTGGAAACTTTCCTCATGTCAGCACGTTGTAGGTGTCGCCACCGACGCCAACCTTGTGGGAATGCTCTGAAAAGCTAATCATTTGCATATCACAGCATCTTCTTCCTTTCGGTTAAATTTTGCGTCTGTAGCACGTCATCTTCGTGGTGTAGCAATTTTAATGGCCAGTAGTGTATGTCTTTGGTTGGCTGCGGAACGTCAGTGTTTGTGGGTTCTTCGTATTATGTATTACTTCTGTGTATCGGTGTGTGCATGTTCAATGATCCATGGACCTGCGTGTCAGCAGGGGGCTGTTCAAGCAGGTGGAGGCTCTGTAATGGTGTGGGGCGCTTGAATCTGGGGTGATATGAGACCCCTGATACGTATAGATACGACTCTGACGTGTGACACGTGTGTAAGCATCCTGTCCACCTACATCCGTTCATGTCCATTGTGCATTCCGAGGGACTTGGACAAATCCGGTAGGACAGTGCAACACCCCAAACGTCCAGAACTGCTGCAGAGTGGCTCCAGGAATACTCTTCTGAGTTTAAACACCTCCGTTGACCACCAAATTCCCTAGACATGCACAATATTTGGCATATCTGTGATGCCTTACAACGTGCTGTTTAGAAGAGATCTCCACCCCCTTCGTACTCTTACGGATTTATGGACAGTGCTGCAGGGTTCAGGTGTCAATTCCCTCCAGCACTATTTCAGACATTAGTCGAGTCCATGCCACGTCGTGTTCCGGGTCTTCTTGGGGGCCCTTACGCGATATTAGGCAGGTGTACCAGTTGCTTTGGCTTTTGGGTGTAATTGCATTCTAAAGACTTGGACTGCACTTACGGAGAGAAATGGCTTGGTTGTGGAGCAAATTACACTGCCAATAAAGTCTTAATTTTATATATATTTCCTGTGTATACAACAGCTTCTCTGTAACGGCTGTACGTTGGATGTGTGGGTATGATGGTACAGGGTGGTTATAATGAAATTTTCCCTATTTAACACGTTATAACGTGGAAACTAATTACGATACAAGTACCAAACTTGTTACCATGAATGCCCAGAGTGTGGAGTGCATGATTTCCACGCGTCACAGCGCCACCGTCCAGTTCCAACTTTTGCCGCCAAGGTCTTGTGATCAGTCAGCGTGATTCATAATCTCATATACCTGATTAGTTGCTGTCCACTTGTTGCACTTGTTGACGTGTCAACATGAGCTTGGACAGAAGGAGCAAGGCATTATTGGTGAAGCTTTATTATTAAAACAACAGTAACGCTCCAGCTGCTCTTCGAGGATATCGCCAGCTGAAAGGACTACTACGGAAGGGCCTTCTTACAGCACCTGCTGTGCGGAGCATGATGAAGAATTTCGAATGAACTGGAGAATTGGGGAAGAGGCCTCCGGGAAGAGGCCGACGACCGGTTGCTCCATAGGTGGTTGATGAAATCGCTGTTGCTATGGCAGACAACGCTGCGCGCAGTCCCCGATCGTCGGGCAGTGCGCGCGCTGTGTCACAACAGTTGAACATTCCGTTGTCCACTGTACGGAAGGTGTTTCAAACCATTCTCGAATGGAATTCGTACGAGATCCCATATCGAACAGCAGCATGCACCACAGGACGCACAACAATGTGTTGATTTCGCTCTCTCGCAAGGATTGAAGTCGACGATGGCTGGTCCCGGACCTTCCTACACACACACGAAGCTAATTGTTCATTATCGGGTGAGGTGAACACACAGAATTGCCGAGTGTGGGGATATTCGCCTCCAGTCACTGTGCATGAAGCTCCACTGTATGGTGAACGTGTCACCGAATGGTATGGCTTCACGGCTACGTTAATCATTGACGCATTCTTTTTTGAACAATTTGGCGCTCAAGGACCAAAGACGTTCAGTGTGAGTGGCCAGCGTTACTACAATATGCTTCGCCTGCATGTCATACCCGCCCTACAGGAGAGACACGCATTGAAGTCAACTGTTTTCATGCAAGATGGGCCCCACCGCACATTGCTCGTAAAGTTCACCTGCTTCTCTGAAACACATTTGGAAACAATCGAATTATCAGCCGATCGTTTCCAAATGCTGGGCCGGCAATATCATCTGATCTCACTCCCTCTGATTTCTGGTTGTGGGGCTACTCGAAGGAGAGGGTTTACCAGGGGAACATTCACACATGTGCTGATCTGAAGTACAGTATATAACAAGAAGTAGCCAGGATACCTACAGACAGGCTTTGTTCTGGTGCCCAGAATGAAGTGCTGCGCTTTAAGGCTCTTCTGGACACTGATTGACGCCATATTCAGCCCCTTTGGTTACAGTAAAATTACAGGTATGTAATGGTGTGATGTACCGTAGTAGCACATCAAAAGTGTTCCAATTGAACTGATTCTGCGTTATTTCTCTCCCCCTGGTGCTTGACATTCATGCTACTAAGCTTGATCCTCGTAAGATAATTAGTTTCCGTGTTGTAAAGTATTAAATAGGGAAAGTTTAATTATAACCATTCAGTTTTTGGCACCAGAAAAAACATGAAATAATATACTGAATGAAAAGTTGTAAAGTGATTCAAAATAACAGTTTTTCAGGGTGATTTTCTAATGGGCAAAGAAAAAGTCAAAAATACAGTCTGCAAATCTTAGTTTCTCTACTACCTGTTTGTTTGGACAGTAGCCTAGCCAACAGAAACTACAATTAATCACAATCTCTTTTTTTTTTTTTTTTTTTTTTTTTTTTTTTTTTTTTTTTTTTTTTTTTTTTGTCCGAACAAGCAGTAGCGGAAAAAAAGAGTCATCAGTAGTTAGTATCTCCACTTCATCTATTAAGAATCGTAATTATAGTCAGTGGCATGAAGTCCAGTTGCTCTTACCTCTTTAACGAGTGTGTAAGTGTAAAAAGATCACCAGGCAAAGCGTTGTGTTCCCAGAGGTTGAGAAAAATCATAAAGAAGCGTAAGACTGAGAACATAATGGTCACATACATTCTGCTCAATGCAAGGATGAGTTTCCGTTAGCCGCTTTCCTTATGTTCTGCACTGAAATAGACATGATTGATTTTCTTGTCGTTATCTTTAAAGACGAGGAAAATGTGGAATGCAAACATACGGTATCTACAGTGGCGCGGAATGCCATATCTCCTGTCGACTTTTTGGATCCATTTTCCAATTAATGGAAGGTGCTTAGCCCCCCCCCCCCCCCCCTGTGCCACACTTCGCACCAGTCTCACTGAAATAAGGCCCTCAGAGGACGTTCTCCAAATTATTTGTTGTCTTCTAGATTTCTTGCGGCTGCTGGCGGAGTTTCATCAGAAGTTTTTAATACGAGAGATTCCTTTAGAATGGCCGTTATTCAAGGAGTGGGACAAGTTTGCCCGAGTGTTACACAGAAAGCAGTAGAAGAAAATGAGTTCCGTAAATCTCAGAGCTTCCTCGCCTTCCTAATTTCAGAGGACATATAATTTAAGTTGGTAAACTCTGCAAGAAATGGAATAAATGAGCAATAAAATTCACTCAGCGGTATGTGACATTCCTGTTATGATCAACAAACACATTGAATTCGTTTGTAGTTAGTAATATTGTTAATTTTTCTTACTGCATACTACCTCAAAAAATAATAAATATGATTTTTTTATAATTATTTAATGGAACACAAAGGAGAGATGTAGTCATGAAAAGACAAATACGTTTAATAGTAAAAGGTTAGTAATGTGTAATCCATACTACATTTTCCTTATTTTGGAGTGGATCCATCCTCCGTATATCATATCGTCTGGCGATCATTGACATTTTCTGATTTGAAGCTTTTTCAGTGTGAGGTAACGGGATGGCCAGTGAAACAGATACTAGGTGAACAGCTTGGCCTGAAACCTGGCTGCGCCAATAGTTGGACGATCTAGTAGAGTCAAATTTTTCTGACAGTTGCAATTCCTCGATATCATAACAATGGAATAATCGAGGAAGAACTCACATTTCCCACTTAATTTCAGAGAGTTATATTTGATTTCCCTTCTCCATTTGGGTCCGAACCTACATGTGTTCGCAGATGTGTAAGTGATGAAGAAGGTGTAAAGACAGGAAAGGGTATACCACTGGTTTTAAAAGCTGTTTGTTACTTAATTTACTATAAGCAATCAATTTTACTGATATTAATAGATTCACAATAGTTTCTCTGGTAAGTATGAGTACCATTTTTATATTTCTAAGTCGGTAGGCTTGAAATATCGGTCCTGCCTCGGCATGGATGTGTGTGATGTCCTTAGGATAGTTAGGTTTAAGTAGTTCTAAGTTCTAGGGGACTTATGACCACAGCAGTTGAGTCCCATAGTGCTCAGAGCCATTTGAACCATTTTTTGAAATATCGGCTAACAAATGAGCAATGGTATGAATATTTGCCGATGGCCTTTGAGGCACTCGTCTGTAGAGTTGGTTTTTTGATTAGCTAGCATTTTTCGCCTGTGTCTTTGCTCTTCAGATAGTTACTGATGTAAACGAGATTATGTTTAAGTCACAGTAAGATTTTGTGTATTTTAAAGTATAAAATTAATTTGGAAGTAGTTTTTAAACATATTTGCAGAGAGTTATCTTTAGTACTGTTCTTGTAAAGAAATAGATTGTCGTGGATTCAGTTCCTAATTACACGCTGTGGATTCTTCTTCTAATTACAATTAAAACGTGCAGCCATGTACAAAATTTTGCTTCTTCTAATGAAAAATGAACATTTTAGCTAATATTCTTTCACAAATATTGTCAGGAATGTTAGCCACTTGAGATAATATTGATTATTTTCGCTGACAGTGCGTATGAAGGGTGACTGCTGAAAGTATGCAATATGATGAAAACAGTAATAGCACATTATTTACTCGTTTTAGGTAGGTTCTTTTATTGGTCGAGGGACCATACTGAAATTCTTGGGTATTTATTTTACGTCTCTAAAAATGACTCCAGGAGGTGACATACTGTAGTTCTATGGCAGATGCAGTTCTGGGAAACACTGGGAACAGGTTCCAGAAGAGTATGCAGAAGATTCAGACCCTGGAGGAGAATCAGATGCAGATGATGCAGCCACTGCTTCTACAGTATCACTCACTACTAGGTAATACAGGGTCAAGTGGACCAGTGGGTGAAACGTTCAGTACAGACGGATGCAGCGGGTAGGGTAGGGTAGACTGTTTGCCTGTGCTTGAAGAAACATTTCGTGAAAGTCGTGAAACTGTCTCTGATGCGAAAATGGCTTCAAACGTAGATTTGTAGGCATGATCGAAGTTGGCCGTAAACCTCAGTCCTTCTAGAGATATCTACCTCCCGAGGGCGTATGTTTACTAACAGTGGCTGACCGTTGGGACGCTAAATCCTAATTTTTCTAACAGAAACTGACACAGCTAATTTCTTGCATATTACTTCAAACTTTTTTCAGTACAGATTTTGTACTCGTGATTTACACATTCTACACCTGCATCTACATATATACTCTGCAAGACACAGTACGGTGCGTGTGCCACTACTTGTCATTTCCTTTCCTGTTTCATTCGCAAACAGATCGAGGGAAAAACGATTATCTCTCGTATGCATCCGTACCAGCAGTGATTTCTCGTACCTTATCTAACATGAGATGTATGTTGGCGGCAGCAGAGTCGTTCTGCAGTCAGCTTCAAATGCAGGCTGTCTAAATTTCCGCAATAGCATCTTGCGAAAAGAACGTCGGCTTATCTCCAGGGATTCACATTTGAGTTCACGGAGCATCTCCGTCTTACTTGCCTGCTGATCGAACCTACCGGTAACAAATCTAGCAGCACGCCTCTGAACTGGTTCAGTGTCTTCCTCCAGTCTGACCTGGAGGGGGTGCCAAACACTCGAGCAGTAATCAAGGAGCGATTCTGGAAGCTGGATCCCAGGTTTTTGTTAATCATGCCTTTTGTGTTCTTGTGGTGATATTTCCATAGCAACTTCCATCACCTAACATGTATTTGTTTAATCTAACCGACAAGATAAATACCAGTTTTCATACATTTAGCTCTAATTTTATTTTTAAATATCGAAATATTTTCTTAAAAATTATGATCCACTATTTCAACTCCTTAAGGGCTGAGTTTCCAAGAACACTGAAATACGTATTTTTTTAATTGTAACCGAGTAGTCAAATACCGATTTTCATGTATATAACTTTAATAATGATTTATTTATTTAAAAAAAAGATTCAGTCAGTATTTCCATCCCATAGCGGTTAAATTTCCAAAAATGCTCAAATATCTATTTCTCATCGAGAAACTAAATATCAATTTTCGTAGGTCTACCTTCAAAACTGGCTTAATAGCGACATATTTCCAAAAAACGGGCTGGGCGATGATGAGTCATTCAGGCGGGACACTGTCTTTTACAGGCAGGTGAAAACTATTTCTTTTGCATCTGTTAGATAACGCCAGTACCATCGATTGTTTCAAAGCAACGGACTCCCATGTACAAACCAGGCTCAAATCTCTTATTACTTCAAACATGAGTTAATGTGTTAAATATTTGACAATGAAGATGTAAAACATTTATGGCTGAAGGCACAAAATCCTATTCGCGTTGGTTTTATTAGTTTCGGATCATCCACTGGACGAGTATGGTCTGGATAACTTGTGGTCCATTTTAAGAAAAGCTAGTTTTCCATGCATATCAATGTTTATGATGTATCTCCTGAACTATGTGTCGTATAATGACATAATTTTGCACGTACGTTCAGTGGTATATGTGAATAGTATCTGCAAAGTGTGTTGAAAACAGAGTTCGTAGTAAGAAAGTAATAAATTAAAACGTCATTCATGATGTTGAAATTTTACTAAATAAACATCGAAAATATAGTAAGAGCCACCATTATTTTGCGAGGGGTATCAGCGAGAAAAAATTTTGAAATCATTTGACATTATTTGTAAAGTTCTCTTATTGTCAGTTAATGGATTAGGTAATTTGCCCACGGTGAACCACGCTGCCTCAATACATATACACACTTTCTAATTTCGTTACATGCCTTAATTTGTTAAATCTGTAGGTTAAGATTACACCGCTTAATAAACAGACTATGTTGGTATTTTACAAATTCGATCAATAACGAAATACTGGTGATCAAATTTTTGTGGACCCTCATAGCTGTCAGACGAGCAACCTGCTAAAGGGATTGGGTGATTACTGATTTCAGTTGATTAGTGATATAGACAAATGACATGTAGTAACCAGAGCATAAATTTAACACCCCTGTTTCCGTAACATTAGTCCAGTGGATTCTGAGGAGCAAAATGAAAACGGGTTTCGTCATGGTTTAGTAACAACTCTAAAATATTTGATTTTTTTAAAATATGATCTGTAAATAGCATGAACAAAAAAAGCATACTAAAATTTAAATAAGAGAGAGAGAGAGAGAGAGAGAGACGACGACGACGACGACGACGATAAGCTGCGCAAGAGCACCAAAATTCTGGAAAGCCATAACCACACATTTATCTCAAGAAAGCTACGAATTTTATGAGTAAAAACATAAAAGCTGTGCACTCAGCGCAATCCGGTGTCAATGAACATAAAAACATCAGATCTTTAGAAAGACCAAAAGATTCTTACGAGAATTCAGTATTACACTGATAACTTCAGTGGTTGAGGATACCAGGGCTGCACACAGTCACCCTTCAAAAATCATATCTCACTGGCAATTCTTGCAATAGAGTAAAATTTAACCTCAATTTTCTGGAAAACTGCAAAGCATCCTCACCAACGCCTGAAGTTTTCTGGACCTCCTGCCACGCCAGACGTCAGTGCTAACAGGGAGACCTCTCTCGAGCTAATAGAACGCTGCGTTGACTCGGACTGAGGCATGCCTCCTTGTTCTAGCACAGGTTCAAGACCTGTCCGAGGCAGGTGATGAGTCGTACAGAGGCGACGGGTGGATGTTTTACCGAACAGGCGCGCGTCCACTGAAGGACTAATAAGGTGTACATTTCTTACAAAATTAAATTACATTTTACGTCAGAGCTAAATTGTAGATATCATCTTGTTGCTTATTAGTAATAAAAATTTACGGGCTTTGTCGGGATTTGAATCCAGGACCTTCTGTGCCCAAAGCAGGAATCAAACACTTTCATTTTAAGACGACTACAGGATGATGCGAAATTAACTAAAAAAAAGTACTTCCTTTTGGGAGGACTCCAATCCAGACAGTAGTGTTTAGTCAGAGGTAAACAGGACTCAAACGTTAGGGTTTATTTCTGTTTTTAGGATTCACTTTTTTTAATTTTACAGAAGGAACCACATAAAAAATTACAAAGTTTCATAAAATGCAGAAAACTGCAAGACAGTTTTTTTGCAATAAAAGGCAGAAAATTGTAACAAAATAATGAAGTAGTCACTCCCGCATTATCAAAACAATTGACTTGCAACATTATGCCAAATAAAAGAACATCCGAATCTACAGTTCTCCAACAGAGGAGAACTAGTCGGCTTCTTGAACCCACAGTCCGTAAGGATTTGTCCGTGTATTCAATCAAAACTAATCACGCAGTAAAACTGCTCAGAACTGGGACACCCCAAGTGTTCGGAGAATCAGTGAATACTCGTCTTAAAAATTCGGGATGATGTAGTCCATATTTCTTTGTATCTTTCCGTGTTCTTTGCATAAGTACATCCAGTACACCATATCGTACATTCCTCTGGCGTCATTCATCGTTACGATCAAATTGATCGTATTTGTGTTATGTTGGAAGAAGTACGTCAAATCTGGGGAAAGAATGGTCGCCAGTGGGATCTCTGTGTAAATGCTACAGCTAAGAAAGTCTGTGATACGACGAGTCAGCACTTCCATCGCCTTTCCACACTCTAAACAGTGTTCGTCAGCCCGCGATATGTGCAAAGAGACGAATCAACCATGTTTATTATACTGGTCTCTTGTGATTAACTAGGAAAAGCCATGAAGGCCGAGCTGCCGAGTTTTCACAGGAGGTGCACAGAAAGCCAGTGCGTGGGCGAGGCTTTCATCGGGTATCGCCGTTCCATCACGCTAATGTCACGATACAGCATCAAGATACGGTAAATACGCCGCACCATCGATTCTCTGGACGACGGCAGCTCATGGAGGGGACAGCTATAGTCTGCTAGAAACTTTGCAATGTAAGCAGGTATCGGCGAAATGTTGCCGACTGGAACAGGCGCCACATAAGAATGTGGCATCAGTTCGTCAAATATTGTCGATATTATTGCATGCATCCGATGTTGCCGCCTTCTGAGCATCGCCCACAAAATAGGGCTGAAGACTTCAGGCGGACGTTTTTCGGGCCAAGTCCACCATCTCATGTGCCGAGAGTTAGAGTGGCATAACGAATCTTGAGTACCATCCCTTGAGTGACAAAATATCCGAAGGAGATCCGCGATTTCCGTCAGCAGCGGAAATAGTTCTGCTTTATGTGGTAACCGCAACGCAAGTATACGTTGACATATCGCACGCGTTGTATCGTGTCCAGGACTCCTGAGGAATTATTTCGCAACTGAATGCGGATCATCTGGAGTAGGTGCCTACAGCCTATCGTCGCTGTCCTCAATAGATCTCGGGTGAATGGAATCCCCAGGCATTTCAATGTTTCCACCATTCGTAATTGGCCAAGGTTCCCGCCCAGTCCTCGTCCAATGGGCATTATTCTCGATTTTTCCATATTCAAGACACTGCCCGCCGCCACTCCATACTTTGATATCCAATCGCTGGATTTTCGCACCTCCTTTGCCAATCGCAGGAGAAACTGGAGGTCATCCACACATGCTCAACAGGTGAAGATGTTGCCTCTCAACTTCAAGCCAGTGGGCGTCTGCCGCACCTCGTTCATGAGCGGTTAAAGCGCTACCGCGATGAGGACCATCGATAGCCAGCAGCCTTGTCTTACTGAGCTCGTAATCGGAATAGGACCCGCATCTCGGGCTTTCACTATCACTTTGGATATGGCGCTAATAGCAGCCGCATGATGATTGAAATAAAATCAGGTAGAAACGTTGTGAAGCAAATAATCGATGTTAGGAAGTCATGATTAATCCGGTGAAATGCTTGAAGGAAATCGACAAAGACCAGAGCCACTCTAAGTCGACAGGCGATGGCCAGTGCAGTACTCACTGAGCGATGATTTTATGTTGCTATGTATCCCAAGACTCGTTTGATCTGGGAAATCATTGAGGGACAATACCATCTTGACCCATGTCGCCATCATTTTGGGCAAAGATTTTATAATCACTGTTAAGCATTGTATTGATCCAGACTGTGACCTCCAGCCCTTTTTGGTATCGGGGGAAGGAATCCTTCCACGAGGACTAGCGGCATCTATGTGTCAGGCTGCATGAGCTCATTATACATTGTAAGCCATCGCTGCATCATGATGTCTGTAAAAGCCCAATAAAAATTCTAAGCATAAGCCGTCCGATCTTGGTGATTTGTCTGCTGCCCCTTTTTTGAGTGCCTCCAATATTTCATTACACCGTGATTGCTTCCAGGAGTATTTCCCCATCCATATGGTCCAGTGTCGCCTGTAATGGTCGCTAGATCTCCTCCCCAACCATGGGATCTTTCTGAGCAATAGTGAACAGCCGACGAAATCTGGCCAAAAAGGCTGAATCTATGTCACTTCGTGATTTCAGATGCCGATCATCCGCAATATGGAGTGTGTCGATTAATCTTAGGCGGAATCGTCAGATGATGTATTGACAGCAATATCGTCCAAGCATCTGGACATTACAGGTAGGCTCTCTATCCTGCGTCGCGCGAGCGTGATAATGCGCGCTTTAGCACTGTTGACTTCAGCCAGACAGTGAGCAGAAGGAGCTTGCAGCAACAGCTCATGGAGCACCATTGAATAGTAGTCTCTACAGTCCTG